>NW_020175674.1:2079437-2084994 GCF_003031525.2 Neophocaena asiaeorientalis asiaeorientalis | reverse complement strand
AAAAAAAAAAAAAAAAAAAAAAAAAAAAAAAAAAAATGCACAGGTTATAAATACAGAAGAAAGAGCAACCTCCCAAACCAAACCTAACAAGGATCCCGAAATTTTTTCTGAGACTGTATGTAGATTTCAGTTCTCCCTTTCCTGTAAGTCGATCCAAACATCTGGAAGAAAATGGAACTGTTTGCATCTTTTTATTTATTACTCGATGTAATAAGGCTTATTTTCATTAACAGCTTGTAAAAGAAAAAGAAAAATTACCTGAGACTATTCAGTGCTGACAAGGTTTTAGGAACATGTGTATCGGTGAGAATACATTATGCTCTCCATCCCAGCTCTCTCGGATTCTTGAGATTGATAACATATAGGCTCCTTACTGATTTAAAATCTTTTTCAAGTTTCTAAAGACAAAATTTTTCCGTAGTTTTACTACAAAATAGTCACGTTCCAATTTGATCCATGGTAACAATTAGAACCTGAGTTTTATTTTGTTTCCTGTCCTTTAGTGGATGGAAGTACAGTGTATGCGGAGAGTGTGGTTCTAACTACTGGGACGTTTCTGAGAGGCATGATTGTGATTGGATTGGAGATGCATCCAGCAGGACGTTTAGGGGATCAGCCTTCCATAGGGTTGGCTCAGACTCTGGAGAAGTTGGGGTTTGTGGTGGGAAGATTGAAGACTGGGACTCCGCCCCGGATCGCCAAAGAATCCATTAATTTCAGCATTCTAAACAAGCAGACACCAGATAATCCATCCATACCGTTCAGCTTTATCAATGAGACAGTGTGGATCAAGGTGAGATCATTTATGAAAATCTGGCTTTAAACAGAGGATATAGACTAACCTTTTTTTTCTTTTTTCTTTTTTTGATAGCAATTCACTTTTCTTCACTATTAGTGTGCAAAAAAGGGATCTTTAAAAGGATTAGCTGATTTGGCTACTTGGGTATTTCCCCATAAATTTCATTACTTTGATAACTTTGCCTATTTAAACTTTTTGAAATAGTTTCAGAAAAGTTGTAAGACTGTGAAACTCCTATAAACCATTGAAATTCACCCATTGTTAATATTTTGCCCTCTCTCCATATATAGAGACATAGATACATGTATATATTTAATGTATAAAACAGTAATATACACACTTATTTATTTTAAATTTATTTATTTTTGGTTGTGTTGGGTCTTTGTTACTGCGCATGGGCTTTCTCTAGTTGCGGCGAGCGGGGGCTACTCTTTGTTGAGGTGTGCGGGTTTCTCATTGCGGTGGCTTCTCGTTGCAGAGCACGGGCTCTAGGGTGCGCGAGCTCAGTAGTTGTGGCGCACGGGCTGAGTTGCATCCGCGGCATGTGGGATCTTCCCAGACCGGGACACGAACCCGTGTCCCCTGCATCGGCAGGCGGATTCTTAACCACTGCGCCACCAGGGGAGCCGCCCACATTTATTTTTACTCTTTTTTCTTTTCCAGAAACATTTAAAAGTTACAGAGATTATGACCCTTTACCTCGAAATGCTTCAGTCTGCATCTCAACTAAGCTCAAAGACATCCTCTTTTTTTTTTTAATAGACATCCTCTTTTATAACCTCAATGCAGTGATGAAATTTGGGGAATTTAACATTGACACAGTGCTGTTATCTAATACAAAATCCATAGATTTTGTTGATTGTCCCAGTACTTTTTTTGTCCCAACATTTTTTTTTTCCAATCTAGGATCACATATTGCATTTAATTGTCATTTCTCTTTAATCTGGAACAGTTTCTCAGTCTTTTTTTAAAATAAATTTATTTATTCATTTATTTTTGTCTGCGTTGGGTCTTCGCTGCTGCACACAGGTTTTCTTTAGTTGCAGCGAGCAAGGGCTGCTCTTCATTGCAGTGCACAGGCTTCACATTGCGGTAGCTTCTCTTGTGGAGCACGGGCTCTTGGCGCGCGGGCTTCAGTAGTTGTGGCTCATGGGCTCTAGAGCGCAGGTTCAGTAGTGGCGCACGGACTTAGTTGCTCCACGGCATGTGGGATCTTCCCGGAACAGGGCTCGAACCCATGTCCCCTGCACTGGCAGGCGGATTCTTAACCACTGTGCCGCCAGGGAAGTCCCAGTTCCTCAGTCTTTAATGGCACTGATACTTTTGAAGATACAGGCTACTTCTACCTATCCTTTGAATTTAAAACACAAAAAAATGTATATTGTGTGTTTAGAATTAAGGGCTAATATTTGACGGTCCTAGTTTCTGGTGAGTGTTACCCTAATGAGTGGCTCCAAGTGTTGTTATTTTGAGCAAGTGACTTTTATATTTTCACTTTGGTAAAATGTAAATCATGATGATACTTTCCTAGTGTGTATATTTTTAAACTTTTTTGTTGTTGTTGTTTTTGTTTTTGTTTTTGCATTACGCGGGCCTCTCACTGTTGTGGCCTCTCCCGTTGAGGAGCACAGGCTCCGGACGCGCAGGCTCAGCGGCCATGGCTCACGGGCCTAGCCTAGCTGCTCCGCGGCATGTGGGATCTTCCTGGACCGGGGCACGAACCCGTGTCCCCTGCATCGGCAGGCAGACTCTCAACCACTGCGCCACCAGGGAGGCCCAAATTTTTTGTTTTTTAGTTTTATATTTTACTTTTGGCCACGCCACACAGCTTGTGGGATCTCAGTTCCCTGACCGGGTATTGAACCCGTGCCTCCTGCAGTGGCAGTGTGGAGTCCTAACCACTGGACCACTAAGGAATTCCCTGTTTTGACATTCCTGGTTCACTTTCCTCAATACTTTGTTCTTGCTTAGTTTTAAAGCAACAATCCCAGACATCACATCATTTCACTCAGATACACTTTGGTACATGTCTTTAACAAATAAGGACTTTGTAAAAATCGACACAGTACTATTATCACACATAGCAGAACATAATTTCTTAACATCATCTGATATTCAGTGCTCAATTTTCCCTAGTTTTTATAGTTGTTTTTAAATGTTTATTTAAAATGTTTTTTTTTTTTACAGTTGTTTTATTTGAACCGAGAACGAAATGACTTTGGACTTTGGATAATATGTCTTATAATAGTTCCCCGCTTTTTTTTTTTTTTTTTACATTTATATGTGGAAGAAACTGAGTCATTTCTTTTCTGAAGTTTCCTACATTCTAGATTTGTCTGATTTCAACCCTCTGGTGCCTTAAACGTGTTCCTGCATCCTCTGTATTTCCCGTAAACTGTTGATCTGGAGGCTTGCGTAAATTTAGGTTCATCTTTTGGGTTGTTTTTAACAAGCGTACTTCACCATTAGCATTTGGCATTATGCATAGATTTAATATCTATAAAAGTAAGTGCATATCATGTGTGGCATTTATTTGAATGAGAGGCAAAATAATAGAGAGGCAAAACAATGTTGTAACTAGTTCCTGTGTTTTAGCCAGAAGATCAGCTGCCATGTTACTTGACTCACACCAACCCTCAAGTGGATGAGATTGTCCTTGAGAACCTTCACCTTAACTGTCACGTTAAGGAAACTGCAAAAGGACCCCGGTAAGGACAAAATATCAGTGCTCAATTACTGTAAGGAACAATGTCAACCCTCTTTTGTTTGTTTCATTAAATTTTTAAATTTCAACGTCCTTTTCTAGATACTGTCCCTCCATTGAATCAAAGGTTTTGCGTTTTCCAAACCGTCTGCATCAGGTTTGGTTGGAACCTGAAGGAATGGATTCTGACCTCATCTACCCGCAAGGGTTATCTGTGACACTGCCAGCTGAATTACAAGAGAAAATGATCACGTGCATCAGAGGCTTGGAGAAAGCTAAAATGATTCAGCCAGGTAAAGAGAATGCCGGCTGCCCTTCAGTCTGAGCTCAGCACTGCTTAGCAGATGGTGAGGAGATCTTAGCCACAGTCATGATTGCTTAGAGCCTCAGCACACAAAGCCCAACATCTGTGCATTTAAAATAGTCTGCGTTTTTAAAGAGCATTTAATGATAATCTTTGCATCTCTACCTTGAGGCAAATCCAGCACTGTTTTTATTATTTTTTTACCATTTATTCTTTGGCCAGGCTATGGTGTTCAGTATGATTACTTGGACCCCCGTCAGATCACTCCTTCTCTCGAGACTCATTTGGTGCAGCGGCTCTTCTTTGCTGGACAGATAAATGGCACTACTGGTTATGAGGAAGCTGCAGCTCAAGTAAGAGGTTGTTCAGATGTTACTGAACAGAAGAGGACTATTTAACTGGTGTTCCTCCTCTTGATGTCTGTTATGATAGCTGTATAGAGCTTAGAGACAACTCAGAATTACAATAGAAGACTTATTCTGTTTCAGAGTATACAACAGGATTTTAAAACCACTGTGCCTTTATTACTCTTTTCTGAGCTCCTAGATCCAATAGCATATTTTGATTAGATTTATTATATTGCTTCTGAAATTTAAAAAAAAGAAAATTTAGTTCTTTTAAACTAACTTTATTGAAAATTATCCTATTATTATTCCTTTTTTTTTTTTTTTTTTTTTTTTTTTTTGTGGTACGCGGGCCTCTCACTGTTGTGGCCTCTCCCGTTGCGGAGCACAGGCTCCGGACGCGCAGGCTCAGCAGCCATGGCTCACGGGCCCAGCCGCTCCGCGGCATGTGGGATCTTCCCGGACCCGGGCACGAACCCGTGTCCCCTGCATCGGCAGGCGGACTCTCAACCACTGTGCCACCAGGGAAGCCTTATTATTCCTTTTTAAGCAGAAAGTTATGTCATTGTTACTTGTAAGTAGGAAAAGGCTAAAAAAAGTCTTACAAGTGGATTTTTAAAACAAAGTTTAGCCCACCTAGGTTTATTAGGAATATTAGATATTTTTTAAAACAATGAATCATAGCATTCTAAACTGGTACATTACCCATATTCTGTTTCTGAATATGGACCACATTTTCTGTCTTTGTTCTATCCCTGCTGGGCAGGGCCTGCTTTCTCACTTCCTGAGCCATTTTTTCCAGGTAGTATCTGAATAGGATAGCTCTTTGTTCAGTTCATAATGGCCTTTTAAACATTTCAGTCCTCTTGTAGGGTGTGATAGCTGGAATCAATGCAAGTCTTCGGGTCAGACACAAGCCTCCTTTTGTCATTAGCCGAACAGAAGGCTACATAGGAGTCTTGATTGATGACCTCACCACGCTGGGTACCAACGAACCTTACCGCATGTTTACCAGCCGAGCTGAGTTCCGCTTGTCACTGCGTCCTGATAACGCCGACAGCAGGCTCACGTTCCGAGGTAACTCTTCACT
Source organism: Neophocaena asiaeorientalis asiaeorientalis (assembly GCF_003031525.2). Taxonomy (NCBI): domain Eukaryota; kingdom Metazoa; phylum Chordata; class Mammalia; order Artiodactyla; family Phocoenidae; genus Neophocaena; species Neophocaena asiaeorientalis. The sequence goes on along the minus strand of NW_020175674.1, from coordinate 2,079,753 downwards.
GAGTCTTGCAACCAGATTTCCTCTCCTTTAAGACCTCTTTCATTATAGTCTCTCCCTCCCTCTTCTAGGGTACAAGGAGGCTGGTTGTGTGTCCCAACAACGATTTGAAAGAGCTACTTGGATGAAGTCTTCTTTAGAAGAAGGCATTTCTGTGCTAAAATCTATTGAGTTTCCAAGTTCTAAATGGAAAAACTTAATCCCAGAGGCTTCTATAAGTATTGGTAAAAGTCTACCTCTCAGGTATGCATTTTTAATGTAGACCTTTCTTACTTTTTTTTTTTTTTTTTTTTTTTTACATACCGGGCTCCTCACGTTC
>NW_020175674.1:2060264-2079110 GCF_003031525.2 Neophocaena asiaeorientalis asiaeorientalis | reverse complement strand
CATTTTTAATGTAGACCTTTTTTTTTTTTTTTTTTTTTTTTTGCGGTACGCGGGCCTCTCAGCGTTGTGGCCTCTCCCGTTGCGGAGCACAGGCTCAGCGGCCATGGCTCACGGGCCCAGCTGCTCTGCGGCATGTGGGATCTTCCCGGACCGGGGCATGAACCCGTGTCCCCTGCATCGGCAGGCGGACTCTCAACCACTGCGCCACCAGGGAAGCGCCTTTCTTACTTTTTAAAGAAAAATGAAATCATTTCAGAGAGATATTACCTATAAATTCCCTACCTGCACGTTTTAAAAGAATGCCGCTATTACATTTGCTTCTTTTCAGGATCCTTTAGATGTAACTTATCTCTATTCATTAATGACAGTATATACGATTCTAAATTATTTTCATTTTTTATTTAATTTCTCTGTGGCTCCCACTGAGTTCTGGCTTGCCTAAGATTTAGGGGGTACAAACCAAGAAATAGAGTGATCTGCTTTCTTTTTTAGGCAGGGAGCAATTGGAGTGGTCTCATCTTGCCTGTGAGGTATAGCAGGGAAACTTTGATTAAGCATAGTGTTATAAATTCTTTGGACTTAATTGAAGAGTCCCTTGCTACATTTTAGGGTTTTGTCCTTGTTTTTACCATTCTGGTTATATGGACTCTGAGTCTAAAGGGCATTAATATAGAGCTTTTTTGCTTCAGAGGTATGTTCCTAAAAACCTTGCATAATTCAAAATCTGCATCTTTCACCACTGCTTTTTCCCATTTAAAAAATGTAAGCTAATCGGGGGTGTGGGATGCTCAGAAGGCATAATCTACAATCATCGTATCTTAGAAGCACACATGCCGGCTTGATCTTGCAACTGTGTCTCCCATATGTTTTTCCTTTATAGTTTACCTTTATTTCCAACTCCTGTTTTCCTTGTGAGGGATTCTGTGGACTTAAAGGTATACCCATTTTAATGCTACTTTTTATTATCTCTAATCTTTCCAAGTGCTCTCCCCTTAACTAACAGCCAGACATAGCATGTCTTTGTTTGGCTTTCACGTCATCACAGTGTTTTATCGTTTACAATTTCTGTTCCCAGATTTTCATTTTCACGGGAATGTCCCAAAGCACTGGCACCATGGTTAGAGGATAGTAAGCAGGTTTTTAGTTATAGTAACAGTAAGTAGTAAATAACCTGTATAGTAGTCACCCAAACCAGGGGATCTCATTCACAGGAAAGACAGCCTGGTTCACAAATAAGGGTGCTGGATGTATTTGTTTACCAGCTAAGTGGGACCGGGAGATGGTAGTAGTATAAACATAGTTTTATAATTCGCTCAGTTGTCCAGCTGTTTGTTTGTGTAAATTTAAGAGGGTTCACATTATTTCAAACTTTGCAAAAGAATTTATAACATTATGCTTTGTTGAGATCAAATATTGCACTATTTCAAATTTTGTATAATTAGAATTTACATTCAATGTGACTAACGTGGATTGAGGTCATAGTGAGAGCATGGGAAGTGATTTTTTTCAACACAGTTTAAAATGCGAATTGATGAATAAAAATATGAAAAAGGAGGCTGTCAGTTTTATGTTTTTACCTAACTAATCCCATGAGTAGCCATTTTGTTAAGGTGATTTTTTTAAAAAACAGTAATTTGGCCAAATGCTTTCCTTGTTTATTCAGGTGTCTTTCATTTCAGAAGGAAGCGGTGACAGTGACCGGGCCTCATTTGATTTCAGCAGAATATTTATAGTCTAGGGTTCCGCCTCCCTAAAAGAACCCACTTTATCAGTTCCTAGATATGTAAAGCTAAAAAGATAGAAACTTGGGCAAAGGACATGTGTTGCATCTACGGCACACGTGGTGGGCTCTGTGCCGGCCTGAGAAGTTGAACTGGACTTCAAGCTGGCATTTTGACATGAGAGATCCACAGGTGCATGTGCATACACATCTCCTGTCATGATTACAGGGAAACGCATTGACCTGCCAGGTAGCGCAGAAGCTGTCTGTTGTGTTCTATGGAAGTGTGCTAGCTTGTCCTTCTGTGCCAGACCTCTACACTCTGAGGCTTAGGCTTCATTCAAAGCTGGTCTTGAAGTTTGGGCCTGCAAACAGCTCCAAGCCTTATAAACAAATTATTTAAAACCTTTTTAAAAGTTAAATGGTCACAGGCTTTTCTTTGAGGTCACTGTCCTGCAAGATTCCATGGTAGCTGTTTTTTCGGTTAGTCGTTAGGAGGTGTGTTCCAGCATGTTCTATCATTTCTGAAAGGACAACCCCTTTCCTTTTGGAGTTTAGGGTTATTTGGTTTCATTCTAGCTTATCCGATGAGGCCTCTGAAATTAGTTGACATAATTCATCTCGTGGAGCACAACAAAGTTGACAGCTCCTTGTGGAGAGAGGGTCTAGCCTTTCCTAGGCCGTCTGAGGAAGAGATGAGTCAGGCATCTGTAGAGGGTGGTGACGCATGACCCTGGTGATAGGATGAGCTGTAAAGAAGGCATCTGGGAGGCCTGGAAGAACTTGGGACCGAAGGATGGGCAGAGCTACGATAATTAATTGGTTTAATTGGTTTGGGGTGGACAGAGTTGGTCAAAAAAGCAATCTATTAAAAGAGGGAAAGATCAACGTAAACAAAAATAAAATTAAGGGAAACTGTACAGATCAGTGAGGCCTTGTGAGAACCAAACAAAATGAGAAGGAAACTGTGGATATTTTGCAGTCTTTGAGAGCAAGCCAGGAGATCTTCAGCTGGTTCCGAGCACACGTGCAAACACACTCACAGGACGTGGGCTTAATGTGACTTAGATGTAAATTCTTACGGAGTTCAATCAAACCCTTGTTTCAGAGGATATTCTGTCCTTACAAGGAAGGGAGGACAAGTAGATTATTGCAGTGCTACCAGCAACTTATCCCTCGTGATAAAGGAAGGGAGTTGAGGAGAATCACACGCTGATCTTCTTGAGGTCCTACTGTGTTGCAGTTGCTGCTGCATTTGCTCAGTGTACTTGGGAAGAATTAGAAATATATTGACATTATTTATTCTGAGATTTGTATTATTCTCAGGGTATCTTGTTCTTAATCTGCTTGATATAATATGGACCCCTGTGTTAATGAAACTTTTATGTATTTGTAGAGCTCTCGATGTCCTGAAGTATGAGGAAGTTGACATAGAGTTGTTGGCCAAGGCTGTTCCAGAGCCCTTGAGGAAGTACACCAAATGTAGAGAGCTAGCCGAAAGACTGAAAATAGAAGGTAGAAAATACTTTTTTACTTAGGATGTCTGTATGTTCTCCTTCCCTTTCGTGCAAATTGTGAATGGATGGCAGATCCACAAAGAGCTCTGTGTCAAGAGAAGCCTTTATTACTATAGGACCAGCATCATCTTAGGCTCTAACCACTCAGAGTGGGGTTCCCAGATAGCATTGCAACATGTGGGAGCATGCTAGGGATGCAAAATCTCAGGCTCCACCCCAGACCCACTGAGTGAGCATCTGCCTTTTAACAAGATCCCTACATGATTTGTGTGTATATTTCATGTTTGGGAAGTGCTACTGTAGAGCTCTCCTTTAAAAAAACAACAACAAAAAAAACCCTTTTTTTTTAACATTCCCCCCACCCTTTTTCTTTAGATTTTTTTTCCCTCCTCCACCCTGCTGCTAAATTATAAGATCTAACGCAAACATGATCAAGGTGTGTTCGAGACTTGTAAACTTGCCTGTTGTAAGAAAGTAATCTTTATTATTTTTTTATATTTATTAATTTATTTATTATTAATTCACTTATTTTGGCTGCACCAGGTCTTAGTTGTGGCATGCGGGATCTCTAGTTGCAGCATGTGGAATTCTTTCGTTGCAGCATGCGAACTCTAAGTTGCGGCATGCACGCGGGATCTAGTTCCCCAACCAGGGATCGAACCCGGGCCCCCTGCATTGGGAGTGCACTGTCTTACCCACTGGACCACCAGGGTAGTCCCTACATTTTCCCCATTTTAATGTTCTAATAATGAGAAAAATAATGCTATCTTTGGCTTTGACAATATATTGAAATACTCTTCCATTAACAAATACTAACTTTGTATCAGGCAAAGAAATCCACGGTCTGCCCTTGTACATTATTATAACATTTGGTGTGATCTCATACTCTTCGTCAATATATTGACCATCAAGGTCACATGTGACTTTTGGAGTTGCACTGAATTCTTTTAAAGTTTTTCTTTATTTAAAAAAACTTCAAAGATAAACAAATACTGAGAATAACATTAGCTTCTGCATTGTGATAGATTTTTTTCCTCCAGTGGAAAATTATGTGGAGAAAAAGGCAGGGAACAGAATGAGATGGGGGAGAAGGGTAGGAAAAGCAGGATAATGATGGATTGTTCAAACAGGAAAGGACTTTAAGCTCCTTGGGGACCAGCGAAGGTGGTAAGAAAGCTGCATTCCTTCTAGCAGTGATAATTTTCTTTCAGTGCCAGAGAGGTCTGTCACCTTGCTATACTTTGGCTGCGTATATAGGATGACCCAAGCTCTACCTATCATTCTTCCAAATGACCAGACCCTAGTCATTTGCTAATGTGTAAGAAATATTGTTAACCTTTTATCTCAACACCATGACCTTTCTATTGAGTAAAAATTACTTTATTGAACATTTAGGCTGTTAGCATCTGGCTGTTATACTTTAAACTTGGTTTGCAGTTTTGTTTTGTCCAATAAATCATCCAGAATAATTATCTTTAACTTGTTTATAGGAAACCCTGACTTCAGCCACGGAGTAGCTACTGTTTTGCCTTGTTCTTTAAAGACTCTGGCATATATAAAGACTCTGATTTCTATCCATGGCTTAAAAGAAACTACACTAAGTTAAAAAGTAACACATATCAGTGGTTTTCAAATCACTGCCTGGATCCTCCACTAGACAAGTTTCTTCAAGAAACTGCGAGGCAGAAATTAGTTTGATTCTTTTTTATAGTTCTCTCTCATGTTTTGCTGTATACATATTTGAAAGATTAAATATATCTTTAACATATACATTACCTCTTCATTTATATTCTGTGATCCTATAAAGAGTCTATTCATGAGTCATAAAATTTCATTCCAATTTGTTGTACTAATTTGTTATATATTGTATTTATCACATGCATTATTTCATTTGATACCTGAAAGTGTCCTATGAAGGATAGCTATTAGCATCATGTCTTCATTTTAGAGATAAGTAAGTGATAACTTGCCCAGCATCACACAATTGGTGAGTGGCAGAGCTGGGATTTGAACCTAGCATGTCTATGAGGCCTGTGCACCTCGCAATTATCCTTTGTTGTCATAAAGACCATCGTAAGTCCTCCGGGTCATCCCTTAACATTTCTAGATAAAGCAGCTGAGGCCCAGAAGGATAATGATGTGTCCATAGTTAGAGGGTAGTTTACTGGCAGAGCCAGGCTCAGAGCTGAGATTTTCTGGCTGCCAGTCGAGTGATGGAAGCAGATACTTGCCAGAACCTTTAGGGAAGACTTGCTTTCTTAAACAGGACAGAATGACCACCTCAATTTAGGTTTTAAAACAGGTTTTGGATTTACTTTTCTAAGAACAGAATGCTTTAATTACAAAATAATTGCTGAATTATCTTCCTGACTTCTGAATAACACCTTAGTTAAATTATTTAAATTATGTTATCACCTAAGAAGATCTACTTTTTTAAATTATAGCTTTATATGGACATAATTTAGAAAACCATCTTCTTGGAGAAACATCTTTTTAAAAAATATTTATTTATTTATTTATGGCTGTGTTGGGTCTTTGTTGCTGCATGCGGGCTTTCTCTAGTTGTGGCGAGCGGGGGCTACTCTTAGTTGCGGTGTGCGGCCTTCTCATTGCGGTGGCTCCTCTTGTTGTGGAGCACGGGCTGTAGGCGCATGGGCTTCAGTAGTTGTGGCTCGCGGGCTCTAGAGCGCAGGCTCAGTAGTTGTGGCTCATGGGCTTAGTTGCTCCACGACATGTGGGATCTTCCCGGACCAGGGCTCGAACTCGTGTCCCGTGCATTGGCAGGCGGATTCTTAACCACTGCGCCACCAGGGAAGCCCTTGGAGAAACATCTTTAGGACTTAAAATTCAAACCTACGGCCTATTGAAGGAAACGTTCCACCAAAATTTGTACTGAGAAGGAAAGCAATTTCTTTTTTTACTTTTAATTTTCTAGATTTTTGAAATGAAAAGGACATGGAATAAACTACCATACCGAATGTTGTAGTTAATACGCAAGATACTCCCTCTCTTTATTTTAGCCTCAGTGTCCTCATCTGTGAAAGGGAACACCTACCCCACCTGTCTCATGGTACTGAGATCATGTATGCAAAAGCTCTCTGTAAATTGTAAAAAACTAAAACTGTAAGTTGTTAATGTAATCTGCATATCATAATTAATTTTGTTCACCAGCCACATATGAATCAGTATTGTTCCATCAGCAACAAGAAATAAAGGAAGTTCAGCGAGATGAAGCTCTCCAACTGCCAAAAGACCTAGATTATTTGACCCTCAGGGATGTGTCTTTGTCCCATGAAGTTCGAGAGAAGCTACATTTCAGTCGCCCACAGACGGTAAGAAAACAGGCAGTGGATAGGAACGGTTTATAAAGAGCCAGAGCTTTAATTTTTAAAACCTGGATTTACAGTGGCCACATAACTTTTATTTCATCATAAAAAGCTTAATCTCTTATTTTCATATTCTCTTTGTATGACAGATGTCAGTATGTTTTTACGAGATGAAAAAGCTTAGTCTAAATAAGTAACTGGAAGTTAAGAATTGGGTTGATTATAATTATCCTCTAGTCCCAACCTTGCGCTAAACTGTCAGTGCAAACTTGTATATATGCATGACTTAAAAGAAAGTACTTTAGGTTAAAATAGAATATATATCAGTAGTTTTTTTTTTTTTTTTTTTTTTTTTTTAATTTATTTATGGCTGTGTTGGGTCTTCGTTTCTGTGCGAGGGCTTTCTCTAGTTGTGGCAAGTGCGGGCCACTCTTCATCACGGTGCACGGGCCTCTCACTATCGCGGCCTCTCTTGTTGCGGAGCACAGGCTCCAGATGTGCAGGCTCAGTAATTGTGGCTCACGGGCCTAGTCGCTCTGCGGCATGTGGGATCTTCCCAGACCAGGGCTCGAACCCGTGTCCCCTGCATTGGCAGGCAGATTCTCAACCACTGCGCCACCAGGGAAGCCCTATCAGTAGTTTTCAAATCACTACTTGGATCCCCGCCCTAGGGATTCCATAGTGGTGTGTTGGGAGCCACTAGGAGGAATAAGGGGGCCAAAGAGACCCCCCACCCCATGCGCTTGCTTGTGTGAGTGTGTGTGTCTACGTGTGTTTTGCATTTGCGTGAGTGCATGTGCACCCAGCTGTAAACATCTGGTAAAAACTTTATAGTATATAATATTGGACTTGTAACAACAAATATTTAAAGACTGGTAGGCTGTATTTCCTGATTCTGAGACACACATTTTAACATCTCTGAAACTGGGCTGTATCTTAAAAATTGATGATGTATCATAGTTTAATGGGCAGTGGGTTGTGTTTGTTTTGGTTTGGGTAATGGTTCATAAAAATAAAGGGGCACTTAACAAAACCATAGTCCGCAAAAATTTTTTTAAAAAATAGTTTTTAAAGGGAGGAGTGATTTCATGGTGTTCATGAACCTAACATGGTGTTCTTAGTAAAAGTCATTGTGGAAAGTGGGCAGAGAGGCTCTAAGTTTTATAACTGTATCCCATTCATATTGGGTTATGTTTCTGTGGATACTCACTGGGCTGCACTGCCTGGTACGATAGCTGTTAGCCAAATGCGACCATTGACATTAATGAAAATTAAATTAAAAATTCAACCCTTCAGTCCTACTAGCCACATTTCAAGTGCTCAGGAGCTACAATAGGCTATTGGCTACCATACTGGACAGTGCATTTTTACTGTGCAAATGTTATAGAAAATTTACATTATCACAGAAAATTGGATCGCACAGAACTGGTCATCGGAGTTCACCTCTTAACCAAAACTCTAAAATACAAAAAGCTCTGACAAATGCCTGCTACAGACTCATTTGGTGGCAAAACAGACCTGAACTGATATGAGGTCTTTATACCACTTGGAGTGAATAATTCATACATTTCACTGTAAAAATATACCACAGAACTATTACTGAGATGAATTATAGAGTGCTAGCCAACACACTGCTAGTGACGTTAGATTAGTTTAATGAAGAGAAAAGGTTAGGTGCTCTACCATCTGTTAGTTACAAGATCTCGGACAACTCATCTTAATGTCTGTGAGCCTCAGTTTCCCTTTGTAAAATGAAGATATTAATAATAACCACATTTCTTTTATCTACTTTCTGAGTTATTTTGAAGATACATTAAGATAATAGTCTTAAAAATATTTCATAAACTGTAACATACAGATTGTTAGCAGGAGGAAAATAGATTTGCTTATAATTGACATAGCTTATTTATGTTTCTCTTGTGGTTTTTAATTCCTAGATTGGGGCTGCCAGTCGTATACCTGGAGTGACACCTGCTGCCATCATCAATCTGCTCAGATTTGTGAAGACCACTCAGCAAAGACAGGCAGCTATGGATAGACTGCCCAAAACTGATCAACATTTATGTAATACAGACAAACTTGAAGATAGGCAGTTATAGCTTTCTATTCTTAGAAGACTTTTAATCAATACAAGAGTACAGATAGGAGATAAGATGTGTTTTTTTTTTAGCTTACTATTAGTAACAAAGTTTATTTACCTAATTAAATCCAATCTAATCTTAATCGCTCCTGACAACTTACAAAATTCTTTTCTCAAAGTTCCCTTTTTTCACAAACGTTTTATCACTTTTTATATCCATATGATTTGTCCCTTAGTTTGCCCCATCCAGAAACAAACAGCTCTAGGACAAAATTATTACCATCATTTTTCCTCAACAAAAATATCTCCATTCTTGGGCTTCCTTGGTGGCGCAGTGGCTAAGAATCCGCCTGCCAATGCAGGGGACACAGGTTCAAGCCCCGGTCTGGGAAGATCCCACATGCCGCGGAGCAACTAAGCCCGTACGCCACAACTACTGAGCCTGCACTCTAGAGCCCGCGAGCCACAACTACTGAGCCCGTGTGCCACAACTACTGAAGCCCGTGCACCTAGAGCCCGTGCTCTGCAACAAGAAAAACCACCACAATGAGAAGCCCGCACACCGCAACCAAGAGTAGCCCCTGCTCGCGGCAACTAGAGAAAGCCCATGCACAGTAAGAAAGACACAATGCAGCCAAAAATAAAAATAAGTAAAATAAATAAATTTTTTTTTAAAACTCCATTTTTTTTTTTTTCTTTTGCGGTATGCGGGCCTCTCACTGTTGTGGCCTCTCCTGTTGCGGAGCACAGGCTCCAGACGCGCAGGCTCAGCGGCCATGGCTCACGGGCCCAGCCGCTCCACGGCATGTGGGATCCTCCCGGACCGGGGCACGAACCTGTGTCCCCTGCATCGGCAGGCAGACTCTCAACCACTGCGCCACCAGGGAAGCCCCAACTCCATTCTTTATACCTTCCCTTGCCGACGACACATATCCTACTTGCTTTACACAGTGAAATGCTTCCCTTATCATTTTTAGTAGCTTTAATTACATATTACAATTTTTAACCCTTAAAAGCCTTAGCAAAATGAAGAAACAAGTAATTGAACTGTTATACCAGCATTTACTGACTGGCAAACTTATGAACATATTCCATAACCTCTAAAAACTTAACATCTTTCTCATAGCATAATTTCTCTTTAATGTGGTACAAGATACGTGTTTAATAAACCCAAACATCTTCTGAAGTTCCACTAATTAACCCAAGGCTGAAGTCTCAGGCAAAGCGGGCTTTGTATTTTAAGGTCATGATAAGAGTTAACTTCAAGCTTTCTCCTAGGCATATTTTTGTTCTCTCAGGGTCAGAGTTCTGAAAACAGTATTTCATCAAGCTAGCTTCCTCTAAGTGCACTTCCCAACACAAACGGCCCTCGATGTCAGACACATGTCAGAACCAATTGGCAAAATGCCCAAATAGCACTTCATGCTCAAAAAAGTAGTTTGCCGGGTGCACACCGGTGGACTCGGTCTTGGAGCTCGTCAGCTCGTTTGGAGGCATCTTTCCGTTCCACCAAGGAAAAGCGAACATCGGCAGGGGACAAACAGGGAGGAGCCCCGAAACAAATGGTTTCGACAGCTGCTAGGAACGTCCCCCCAAATCCCCCTCCTGGGGCCAGCGAGCCACGAGCAGCGGGGTCCTCGCAGCCATCCCAGCACGTCGTCAAGGCGGCGGCTCTGCTCCAAGATGTATTTCTATTTAGCACCTGTTAATCTTATTAGGTTATTATAGCTTTGTCATTAATTTATGAATAGGAGAGATTATAACTGCTTTTTGTGTATCTGAAAAAATAGTTATAAACTCTTTGATTTATGCTCTTTCAGGTGCTCTAATACTATTAATATAAGTTTGGGCAGTGTTCATCAAAGAGAGATATGGTGGAACTAAAACTAAACCTGAGAAAAAAATCTCAGCCTGCAGCTAAGGACTCTGTCGGGAATTCCCTGGCGGTCCCGTGGTTAGGACTCTGCACTTCCACTGCAGTGGGCCTGGGCTGGATCTCTGGTCAGGGAACTAAGATCCCGCAAGCCGCGCTGTGCAGCCAACTGAATTATTTAAAAAATAAGGACTATACAAAATTATCTCACTTAAAGGAATATTTCAAAACAGCCTACCTCCTGGTGCTGCCAGCCAGAAGCACTACAGACTACGACATCTAGGAAAAATCAGCTAAAAATGTAACCTTACTCAGTACAGTTACTTCATAGAAATCCCCCAACAATGATAATAGCCTCCAGCAGCGGTCGGCCTTGTGATTTCCAACACCCACCACAGACCACATTGCCTGGTAGTTTGAAAAGCTGGGCATATACTAAAGTTCATTTCAACAGGAACACAAAAATTAAAAAGAGGAAATGATAAACACTAAGCATCTGTCAAATCATTGGTTGAGGGGGGAGGGAGGGAAGATGAAGATAGAGACCTATGCTAAATTAAACCACCACGGCCTTGAATTATGAAGTTACCTAATAGCCAACCAAGAGTTTTAATTTTATTACTGATTGTTTTCAAATATTTTGTCAGGGACTTCCCTAACGGTCCAGTTGTTAACACTTGGCCTTGCAACGCAGGGGGTGCGGGTTTGATGCCTGGTCGGGGAGCTAAGATCCCACACGCCTTGAGGCCAAAAAAACATAAAACAGAAGCATGGTGGCGCAGTGGTTAAGAATCTGCCTGCCAATGCACGGGACATGGGTTCGAGCCCTGGTCCAGGAAGATCCCATGTGCTGCGGAGCAACGAAGCCCTTGCACCACAACTACTGAGCCTGTGCTCTGGAGCTCGTGAGCCACAACTACTGAGCCCACGTGCCACAATTACTGAAGCCCACGTGCCTAGAGCCCGTGCTCCGCAACAAGAGAAGCCACCGCAATGAGAAGCCCGAACACCACAATGAAGAGTAGCCCCCACTCGCCGCAACTAGAGAAAACCCGCGTGCAGCAACAAAGACCCAACGCAGCCATAAATAAATAAATTAATTTTTTTAAAAAAAGAGAGAAATTTCAACTCCTAGAAGAATACCCCATTCAGGAGAAGTGGTCAGGGTTCATTCAGAGCTGGCAGAGCTGTGTGCTGGAAGGCACACAGTGACAACAAACTTTCCCAGGCTCCGTCTTCACAATCTTCTGTTGCTCCACCTTAATTTTTAGTATCTGTCTTACCTTAACCTCTTATCACCATATAAACCTCTTCACTGCAGGCAACACCAAAGTTACAGACACTCAGGACATAACTTTTTTGAATGACTGAATGAATATTACTAAAGGCAAGAGATGGCAAAGCTAAAACTTAACTGAATAATTAAATGGGATAAAAAGATTCGGTCCGTGGTCGGGGAACTAAGATCCCACATTGCTGCAGGGCAACTAAGCCTGCGTGCCACAACTACTGAGCTCACGCGCCTCAACAAGAGAGCCCGTGTGCTACAAGCTACAGAGCCCAAGCACTCTGGAGCCCGCGCACCACAACCAGAGAGAGAAAAAAACCCACACAACACAACTAGAGAGAAGCCCGTGCACTGCAACAAAAGATCCTCCGTGCTGCAACTAAGACCTCGATGCAGGGCTTCCCTGGTGGTGCAGTGGTTAAGAATCCGCCTGCCAATGCAGGGGACACGGGTTCAAGCCCTGGTCCAGGAAGATCCCACATGCCACGGAGCAACTAAGCCCATGCACCACAGCTACTGAGCCTGTGCTCTAGAGCCCGCAAGCCGCAACTACTGAAGCCCACATGCCTAGAGCCCGTACTCCGCAACAAGAGAAGCCACTGCAATGAGAAGCCCGCGTACCACAATGAAGAGTAGCCCCTGCTCGCTACAACTAGAGAAAGCCCGCGCGCAACAACAAAGACCCAACACAGCCAAAAAAATAAACAAATAAAATATATATAAAAAAGATTTGATACAAACTAAGAACTGCATACTTTTGTGTTTGCAATTCTGTCTCCCTCACTCTTCTTTCTTCACATTCTCTTCAGCTTCATTTCCTATCTTTCTGTACTGTTATTCCTGCTTTTCACTGCTAATATGATATTAAAGCTTATTTTTTTACATTCATTTTATTTATTAAGCAGAAATTTAGTATTTCCTACTTTAAAAGCCAGATTAAAGACACAATCGAGGGAATTCCCTGACAGTCCAGTGGTTAGGGCTCAGCGCTTTCATTGCCAGGGCCTGGGTTCGATCCCTGGTCCTGAAAGCCACTCGATGTAGAAAAAAAATAATGAAAATTTAAAAGTAAAATGGGCAAAAGACTTGAATAGACATTGCTCCAAAGAAGATACGCAAATGGCCAGTAACCACGTGAAAAGGTGCTCAACATCAGTAGTCATTAGGAAATTGCAAATCAAAACCACAATAAGGGGGCTTCCCTGGTGGCGCAGTGGTTGAGAGTCCGCCTGCCGATGCAGGGGACACGGGTTCGTGCCCCGGTCCGGGAAGATCCCACATGCCGTGGAGCGGCTGGGCCCGTGAGCCATGGCCGCTGAGACTGCGCGTCCGGAGCCTGTGCTCCGCAACGGGAGAGGCCACAACAGTGAGAGGCCCTCGTACCGAAAAAGAAAAAAAAAAAACCACAATAAGGGACTTCCCTGGCAGTCCAGTGGTTAGGGCACCATGCTTCCACTGCAGGGGGCACGAGTTCAATCCCTGGTGGGGGAACTAAGATCTCACATGCGGCACAGTGTGGCCAAAAAATGAAACAAAACAAAAAACACAATGAGATACCATCTCACACCTGTTAGGATAGCTGTTAACAAATGACCAGAAAATAGCAAATGTTGAGAACGCTGTGGAGAAATTAGAACACTTAGAACTGCTGGTGGAAACGTAAAATAGTGTAGCCACTTTGGAAAACAGTATGACAGTTCCCCCCAAAATAAAAAGTAGAGTTACCATATGATCCAGAAATTCCACGCCTAGGTATATATTCAAAAGAATTGAAAGCAGGGTTGAAGACAAGTTCAAGGGTCATGTTCACAGCAGCATTATTCACAACAGCCAAAGGTGGAAGCAACCTAAGTGTCCATCAACAGATGTATGGATAAACAATGTATATAAATACAATGGAATATTTTTCAGCCTTTAAAAGGAAGCAAATTCTGACACACTCCAACTTGGACGAACTTTGAGGACATTATGCTAAGTGTATGATTCCACTCTACTACTGGTCAAATTTACAAACTAGAAAGGAAGTTGCCAGAAGTTGGGGGGACGGAGGAATGGGGAGTTATTGTTTGATAGGCAGTTTCAGTTTTGCAAAATGAAGAAGAGTTCTGGAGGAGGATGGTGTAAATGGTTGCACAACAATGTGAGTGTATTTAATGCCACTTTACACTTAAAAATGGTTAAGATGTTAAATTTTATAACAATTTGTTATTTATTTTTGGCTGCGTTGGGTCTTCATTGCTGCGTTCCGGCTTTCTCTAGTTGCGGCGGGCGGGGGCTACTCTTTGTTGCAGTGCACAGGCTTCTCATTGCAGTGGCTTCTCTTGTTGCGGAGCACAGGCTCTAGGTGCGTGAGCTTCCGTAGTTGTGGCACACGGGCTCAGTAGTTGTGTCGCACGGGCTTAGTTGCTCCGTGGAATGTGGATCTTCCCGGACCAGGGCTTGAACCCATACCCTCTGCATTAGCAGGTAGATTCTTTTTTATCTTTTAATTTAATTTATTTATTTTTGGCTACGTTGGGTCTTCGTTGCTGCGCTCGGGCTTTCTCTAGTTGCGTCGAGTGGGGGCTACTCTTCATGGCAGTGCGCGGGCTTCTCATTGTGGTGGCTTCTTTTGTTGCGGAGCACAGGCTCTAGGCGCGCGGGCTTCAGTAGTTGTGGCTCGCGGGCTCTAGAGCGCAGGCTCAGTAGCTGTGGCGCATGGGCCTAGTTGCTCCGCGGCATGTGGGATCTTCCCGGACCAGGGCTCGAACCCTTGTCCCCTGCATTGGCAGGCGGATTCTTAACCACTGCGCCACCAGGGAAGCCCGGCAGGTGGATTCTTAACCACTGCACCACCAGGGAAGTCCCTGAACAATGATTCTTAAACCTAGTTGGACATCAGAATTCCCAGTAGAGCTTGTAAAAGCCAAGCTTTATCACAAGCAATTCTGATTCAGTTGCCCTGGAAATGTCTTGGCATCTATGTTTAACAAGCTCCGTAGGTTATTCTGATGCTCAGCCAACTGAGCTTGCCTTGCCTTCATAAATATCCTTCATAAATATCCATTGTCTCAGTGGCTTGTGGCAGAAACAAAGCTGTAATTAATTTTACAGTGTGTGCTGGCTCAGGAACCTAGAATACAAAAAATTTGTATTGTTGAAGTACTAGAGCAGTTCAGTTGTGCGGAAAAGTGAACTCATTCTGTTATGGAAATTCAAGTCTAAAGGCGATTCCAACTTCCCATGAGAGGTGAACTATGACGATTTGTGGGCAAGACCAAATGCTTTTCAAATGTAAACTTTAGACCTACGTGAATGCCTGTGGACAAGTATATAGACTGAGATCCTATACTTTTATGCCATAGAGAAAGAATGCAACTCTTGGGGCTTCCCTGGTGGCGCAGTGGTTAAGAATCCGCCTGCCAATGCAGGGGACACAGGTTCAAGCCCTGGTCCGGGAAGATCCCACGTGCCACAGAACAACTAAGCCTGCGCGCCACAACTACTGAGCCTGCGCGCCACAACGACTGAGCCCGTGTGCCACAACTACTGAAGGCTGCGCACCTAGAGCCCGTGCTCCGCAACAAGAGAAGCCACCGCAGTGAGTAGCCCGTGCACCGCAACAAAGAGTAGCCCCTGCTTGCCACAACTAGAGAAAGTCCACGTGCAGCAACGAAGACCCAATGCAGCCAAAAAATAAATATTTAAAAAAAAGAAAAGAATGCAACTCTTTTGATCTAGAACATCGCTTTTTTTTGGCCGTGCCACGCAGCATGCAGGATCTTCCTTGACCAGGGTTCGAACCCATGCCCCCTGAGTTGGGAGTGCGGAGTCTTAACCACTGAACCACCACCAGGGAAGTCCTAGAACTTCACTTTTGACCGTTTCTGACCTAGATCAACGTTTTTCAAACTGCTGGTTGCAATTCATTATCAGGTCATGAAATTAATTTTTTGTCATACGTAGTTAAGTACTATTCTCTGAAACTTCTGTTTCAGTAATTCGTATACACATTATATTTCATCAATTTTAAGATGTATATTTTTTCTATATTTATCTCTAAATTGGTGTGTCCTATAATCAATAATATCTTACAGTCATAATTGGCAGCATTTGTGACTTCCAATTTAAAACATCTTAGGTGCAATGAAATACGATGTGTGTTTGTACTGTATTACAACAGAAAATGTATTTCTTACTGCGGATCCTAACCAAAAATGTTTGGAAAAGACTAATCTGTTTGAATAGCACTACTCCCTGTTGGGAAAGCCTCCAATACTTTAGGATTCCTTTACATCTGTGTATTCCTCAAAGTAAATTTTCTAAAAAGCTTTTAAAAACAAGTCTTATTGGTCTCTTCCTATGCTGTAACTTAAGTGATGTGATTAAAATGTAATTCCAAGTTGCTGTTCAGCATGGATCTCAGGTATTCTGACTTCCCAATGCCTTTCTGTCAAGTGGGTTTTTTCCTCCTAAGGAAAGGTCCTCCTTTCCTTACCCAGAGGTCCTCCTACACGGGATAAAAAGTGTCTCCATCCCTTCTAAACAATCTGTTTCGTTTGGCTTAACCTTCAGTTCCCACTCCCACCCTTTGTTGACCATTTCATGCTAAGCATTTATGGAGTTGCTATGCTTTTCAAGTGTTTGCTAGACTAAACAACTCTTTTTTAAAATCCAGTGCCTCATAATTCATTCATTTTTAGTCTTACGTTGGTTGCTCTTTGAATTCTCTTTTAGAGTTGGTCTATACCCTGTTAATACATGTCCAATTGAAATTTTAAAACGCATAAATATACATAAAAAACACACTGCCTAACTTTAAAAGGAAACATTTCTAGATTATACTGTATTTAATACAAGATCAGACTGTGTGCGTGTGTGCAGGCATGCAGTGTTTCAAACAATGAAAAGAAACTTACAGATGTTATTTCCAATTTCACACAGAACCACCTCAAGCAGGGGCGGGGGGGGGGGCAGTTTAACACACTTCAGAGACAGTTATCAGAGCTTTGAAGACCACCACCCATAAGGAGTTATATAAAATATGAGAAACTGAGTTCCAAGAGATGCATTCCCTAACCTCAACATAAAGACAGTATGAGAAAATGTCTTCTACACCCAACCATGACTGAATAAAAACGACATCATTTATCATCAGACGTTTACTGAGTTGCCAGTTTCTACACAGAATCCTGTAGGAGGCTAAACAGAGAAGTCCAAAGGGTCAATCAGGAAGGTAGGACAATAGCTAAAGTGAGGGGCTACAGGTCAAGTCTGGGTCAGGCCCTTGCTTTGTTGCCATGACATAGCTGCACCCCTTACATCTAAATGGTTACAACCTAGGCCTCACAAAATGTTGCAGATGCCTTCACCAGCAGGCTGAGGACCACATCCTCAGCTTGGGTGGTTCCAGACAGCACTGGAACTCAGACTGCTTCTGTGGTAACCCTACTAGCGCAACACCAACTAGGGTATTCTCACAGCCACATGATTTTACTGAAAATTTAACCAAGTGGATTTTTTTTTTAAGTAGCTATCCATTGCTTAACCTACACACTAGGTTCACACTACGTTTGTAGTATGAAAAGTCTTGTCTTTTTTGCTTTTGCTACCAGTTACTCTCACTAGAATAAACAAAACTACCTACTTTTGACAAAGTCTATTTTAAAATCTATTTGGCTTTACACAAGCAATAACCTACACTTTACACGATGTCTCAAGAGAGATTGTGCCAAAGGCAGTATCCAAACTGTGTATGTTGTAAAGTTTGACAGAAATCCAAAAGTACCTGAACTCTCGTAGGGAAACCATGATTGGTTAAAATAGAAAATGTAAATTCCTTACACAAAGACTTTACTCCCACCGTGACTTTATTAAGTGGCAGAGCAAATTTTGTGTGTGTGCTCAAAAAGGGTAAGTAAATTTAAAGCTATCATCTACTTCACCTTGCTTTAACCAAACATTTGATGACAATTTTCATTATGACTACCTTGTGATTAAAATGGTAAAGTGTGGCATAGGTTATAGTATTATTAAGTGAATTTGCAATTGGCGAGACCATCAAAATTAAACAGCAGTTCTCTAGTGCAATACCACAGTCCGTTTTGGGACCTGGTTTGTTTAGTACTTATCAATAATTTAAGTAAAACTACAGAAACATAGAATATTAGATGTGTAAATGACAAAGCCCACACTTTTATTTAACATGCTAGGTAGCAGCCTCCAAATTCAGAATTATCTCAACAAAATGATGAAGTACACCAGAGATGTAAATATAAACTCCCAACAATTGAGTTTTTAAAATTAATCACACAGCAGTGTCTTGGATTGGGTCCTGGGACAGAAAAAAGGCCATTAGTAGAAAAAACTGGCGAAATCTGAATAAAGTCTGGAGATTAACCGTAACAACCAATGTTGGTTTCTTAGTTTTGATAAATGTTCTGTGGTAATGCAGGATGATAACATCAGGGGAAACAAACCAGGTGAGGCATAGATGGGAACTCTTACCTATCTTCACAACTTTTCTATAAATCTAAAGTTATTCCAAAATAAAGGTTTATTTGTAAGAAAAGAAAAAATAACGATGCAATACAGTTTAAAGGAGATCTTCCTAAAATATATTTTATATTTAAAAAATCAGGTAATGACTCAGTTCTCACGGCTGGTCAGTGAGAGTGAGGGCGGGGGTGTCCCACCGCTGTGCCCAGGCATGAGCAGGGCTGAGGATGGTGCCTAGTAACAGTGACTCTGGCTGTCACTCCTGTTTTCTGCCGTTTTATATATTCACATATATATGTACATATATATACACGTTTTCTTTTTCATAATATAATTTACCCTTTTAAAACGTACAATTCAGTGGTTTTTAGTGAATTCACAAGGTTGCACAACTACCATCACTATCTAATTCCAGGACATCACCCCCCCCAAAAAAAGCCCATACCCCTTAATTAAAGGTTACTCCCTATTCCCCCCTCTGCCAGCCTCTGGCAAATACCAATCAACTTTGTCTCTATGGATCTGCCCATTCTAGACATATCATATAAATGGAGTCATACCAAAA
>NW_020175674.1:2047664-2060117 GCF_003031525.2 Neophocaena asiaeorientalis asiaeorientalis | reverse complement strand
ATATATATATATATATATATATATTTATCAGGTAATGTTCGTTTACCATCATCCACAAGTACAATGCAGTTGCTGAAAGTAACTGTGATCTTCCAAACAATTGTAATAATAGAAGTTCCCTTTTGGGGCTTCCCTGGTGATGCAGTGGATAAGAATCTGCCTGCCAATGCAGAGGACATGGCTTGGAGCCCTGGTCCAGGAAGATCCCACATGCCATGGAGCAACTAAGCCTGTGCACCACAACTACTGAGCCTGTGCTCTAGAGCCCGTGAGCCACAACTACTGAGCCCCCGTGCCACAAGTGCAGAAGCACACGTGCCTAGAGCCTGTGCTCTGCAACAAGAGAAGCCACCGCAACGGGAAGCCTGCGCACACTGCAATGAAGAGCAGCCCCCGCTCACCGCGACTAGAGAAAGACCGTGCACGGCAACGAAGACCCAATGCAGCCCAAAATAAATACATTAAAAATAATAAATAATTTTAAAAGTTACCTTTTATTGGCTGCTTACAGTAGGCCAATCCACTAACTCACATCCTCACAACAACCTTACGAGATAGATAGTATCGTGCCCACTGGCTAGATGAAGAGAGGGACAACATTTCCCCCTTTGCAGTACTCTGATCATCTAGTCCAAATGTATCCATTAAGGAAACTAGGAAATTCAGGAAACAAGGTGACTTTATCTCTTGGGTCACATTAATAAAGGTACACTCTAGGTTAAGAACCCAGTCTTTTATGCATCCGCAGCCATAATATGTTTAATTTTGGTGAAAACACTTTAAAGCTATAAACTGTGAGGGAGAATGGCATGGGAAGAATCTACGTCAAGAAACAGCTGTAGCCTACGACCAGTCCCTCTCATCAGGAAACCTGCACAAGCCTCTTAGATAGCCTCATCCACCAGAGGACAGACAGCAGAAGCAAGAAGAACTACAATCCTGCAGCCTGTGGAACGAAAACCACATTCACAGAAAGACAGACAAGATGAAAAGGCAGAGGGCTATGTACCAGATGAAGGAACAAGATAAAACCCCAGAAAAACAACTAAATGAAGTGGAGACAGGCAAACTTCCAGAAAAAGAATTCAGAATAATGATAGTGAAGATGATCCAGGACCTCAGGAAAAAACGGAGGCAAAGATCGAGAAGATGCAAGAAATGTTTAACAAAGACCTAGAAGAATTCAAGAACAAACAGAGATGAACAATACAATAACTGAAATAAAAAATACACTAGAAGGAATCAATAGCAGAATAACTGAGGCAGAAGAACGGATAAGTGACCTGGAAGACAGAATGGTGGAATTCACTGCTGCAGAACAGAATAAAGAAAAAAGAATGAAAAGAAATGAAGACAGCAGAAGAGACCTCTGGGACAACATTAAACACAACAACATTCACATATAGGGGTCCCAGAAGGAGAAGAAAGGACCCGAGAAACTATTTGAAGAGATTATAGTCGAAAACTTCCCTAACATGGGAAAGGAAATAGCCACCCAAGTCCAGGAAGCACAGCGAGTCCCATACAGGATAGTTTCCAAGGAGAAACACGCCTAAGCATTTCCTCTAAGATCAAGAACAAGACAAGGATGTCCACTCTCACCACTATTATTCAACATAGCTGAATATTCAACCTATTCAACATAGTTTCCTAACCACAGCAATCAGAGAAAAAAAGAAATAAAAGGAATACAAACTGGAAAAGAAGTAATGCTGTCTCTGTTTGCAGATGACATGATCCTCTACATAGAGAATCCTAAAGATGCCACCAGAAAACTACTAGAGCTTCACAGCAAGATCTTTTTTGATCCACCTCCTAGAGTAATGGAAATGTAAACAAACAAATGGGACCTAATGAAACTTAAAAGCTTTTGCACAGCAAAGGAAACCATAAACAAGAAGAAAAGACAACCCTCAGAATCGGAGAAAATATTTGCAAACGAATCAACGGACAAAGGATTAATCTCCAAAATATATAAACAGCTCATGCAGCTCAATATTAAAGAAACAACCCAATCCAAAAATAGGCAGAAGACCTAAATAGACATTTCTCCAAAGAAGACATACAGATGGCCAAGAAGCAAATGAAAAGCTGCTCAACATCACTAATTATTAGAGAAATGCAAATCAAAACTACAATGAGGTGTCACCTCACACCAGTTAGAATGGGCAGCATCAAAAAATCTACAAACGACAAATGTTGGAGAGGGTGTGGAGAAAAGGGAACCCTCTTGCACTGCTGGTGGGAATGTAAGTTGATACAGCCACTATGGAGAACAGTATGGAGGTTCCTTAAAAAACTAAAAACAGAGTTGTCATATGACCCAGCAATCCAACTACTGCGCATATATCTGGAGGGAATTGTAATCCAAAAAGATACATGCACCCCTATGTTCATAACAGCACTACTTACAACAGCCAAGACATGGAAGCAACCTAAATGTCCTTCAGATGACTGGATAAAGAAAATAACGGTATATATACACAATGGACTACTACTCAGACATTAAAAAAAAAAAAGCCATTTGCAGCAACATGGATGGACCTAGAGATTATCATGTAAGTCAAAGACAAGTATGATATCCCTCATATGTGGAACCTAAAAAAAAATGATACCAATGAATCTATGTACAAAACAGAAATAAGACCCACAGATAGAAAACAAGCATATGGTTACCACAGGGGTAGGAGGTAGGGGGATAAGTTAGGAGTTTGGTGTTAACATACACACACTTTTACATAAAAAATAGGGTATTTTCCAAACATGGTCACCATAACATCTCCCCTCCCACATGCTCTTACTACAACATGATGGTGACACTCCTCTCACCTAGAGTTGGGGGTCTATGGCATGAGCCAGTGACTACAGCAGAAGTGACGTTATATGAATTCCAAAGCTGAGTCCTATAAATGGTAATAAGGCTTCTACCTGGTTCCCTTGGGATACTCACTCTTGGAACCTAGCCGCCATGCTACAAAGCCCAGGCCACACGGAACGGTCAGGGGTAGGTGTTCCAGCTGACAGTTCCAGCTGAGGTCCCAGCCAGCATCGATCGCCAGACAAATGTGTGAGAAAGCCTTCTAGATAGCTCCAGGCCCTATCATGGTCGGACTGCAACTGAGAAATCCTGAGCAAGAACTGCTCTAGCTGAGCCCAGGGGACCCCCCGAACCATGAGAGATGATAATTCTTGGGGTAAGAGGCATTTAGCATAGAAAACTGGGACACCTTCCATCCTGTCCCCGCTCACACACACCTGAAGCCAGCCAGGGCCTGCTACACAAGTGATGCTACTCCAAGTCACTTCTGTTCACAAGCCATATTCCCATACACACAACCGCACTTCCCCACCAATATCAGCCTATTCAGGGAAATTGAGGCCCCCCGACTGTGCACAGAGAGGTCTCTACCACGGCCAGGAAAGACTTCAACATTTTGTAGCAACAGCCTTTTATAGTGTGTTGATCAAAGACAAGACGGCAGAATCAACCCATGGTGGACAGACACTTGCTCACAGGACACAGGGCTCTCCTGATCCCTGACATTTTTAAAAAGGCTTTTTTGAGATATAATTTATATACTATAACATTCACCTCTTTTAAAAAAATTTTTTTGGCTGCATTGGGTCTTCGTCACTGCACACGGGCTTTCTCTAGTTGCAGCAAGCAGGGGCTACTCTTTGTTGCGGTGTGTGGGCTTCTCATTATGGTGGCGTCTCTTGTTGTAGAGCACAGGCTCTAGGCACATGGGCTCAGTAGTTGTGGCTCGTGGGCTCAGTAGTTGTGGTGCACAGGCTTAGCTGCTCTGCAGCATGTGGGATCTCTGGCTCGAACCCGTGTCCCCTGCATTGGCAGGCAGATTCTTAACCACTGCGCCACTATGGAAGCCCAACGTTCACCTCTTTAAAGTATACAAGTCAATGTTTTTGAGTACATCCACAGTTGTATAACCATCACTAAATTTTAGAACATTTTTAATCACTGCTTTCTCTATGGCTCTGTTTAGTCTAGACATTTCATATAAGTGGGATCATACAAAAAAAAGAAAAATAGATACCCAGGGACTTCCTTCCCCCGCACTTCCATTGCAGGGGCCGTGCAGGTTCAATCCCTCGTCAGGGAGTTAAGATCCCGCATGCTGCGTGGTGAGGCCAAAAACAAAAAGAAACAGATAACTAACAAGGACCTACTGTACAGCACAGGGAACTAACCTCAATATTTTGTAACAACCTGTGAGGAAAGAGAGTCTGAAAAAGAATATATATAACTGAACCACTTTGCTGTACACCTGAAACTAACACAACAGTTGTAACTCAACTACAATTTAAAAAAAAAGAAACAGCTGTAGGAACTGCAAGTGTTTAGCTCAGATGTGACTAAGTATTCACTGGTGTCCTCAAGTAAATTAGTGGTTCTTACAGAAAAGGGAATGACATTGTTTAGTTATTCCAGAAGAATAGCCTAGGTATGATTTTTCTTTTTTTTTTGGCTGCTTCGGGTCTTATAGGTATGATTTTTAATTACCAGCAGTCAAGTTTAATATCAAGAAAAAATTTCATCCAGCAATGGGATGATTTAGGAGCCTCTCCATCCCTCCGTCTGTCATCTGTAATAGTAGTATCTGCCCCTACAAAGAATGTTGTGAGGATCCAATGAGATGTCTCTGCCCTCAACCACATGCACTGATGAAGTAATCAAGCAAAAATTTCAATGAATATATTCAAAGTTGGTCCGAGTAGTTTACATTAAAAGGCTTTTAGGTTTTCTTAGACTTTTCTGATTCTAATTGTTATGAGGCTAAGGCAAGCCTCATATGTGGAGATGTCTAAGAAGTATAGTGCAATGTTTTCACGTTCTCTAATTCAGTAGCTTCTACTTATCCTTCAGATCTCAGCTATTTCTGACAAATACCGTCTCTAGCCAACCTAAATTATGTCCCTTTCACTCTCCTCGCTCATAGTATCCTCTTTCCCTTCAGAGCATCACCAGAACTCAGTTAGTACCCAGCTCCCCCAGTATATTATATAAACTCAAAGGGCAAGAACTGTGTCCATTTTGTTCACACTAGGCGCAAGTGTCCTACAGAATCTCAGCGTAACACTCATTTACTCAAATTAACTTTCTTCCTTGAAAAATTAATATCAAAATAAAATCTAGGGGCTTCCCTGGTGGCGCAATGGTTGAGAATCTGCCTGCCAATGCACAGGACACGGGTTCGAGCCCTGGTCTGGGAAGATCCCACATGCCGCGGAGCAACTAGGCCCGTGAGATACAATTAGTGAAACTGCGCATCTGGAGCCTGTGCTCCACAATGAGAGGCCGCGATAGTGAGTGGCCCCTGCTTGCCGCAACTGGAGAAAGCCCTCGCACAGAAACGAAGACCCAACACAGCCAAAAATTTTTAAAAATAAAATTAAAAAAATAAAATATAAAATTTCACAATCTATTACTAACAGTTCATCCACTTTGCAAAACAGTTCAGCAGTTTCTTACAAAGGTAAGGTATATGCTTGCCAACAACTAAGCAATCCCACTCCTAAGTATTTAAACAAGTAAAATGAAAACCTATAGTCACACACAAACCTGTATGTGCATATTTATAGCAGTTTATTCGTAATTAATCCAAAACTGGAAACAACCAACATCCCTCAGCTGTAAACAAACTTACAGTCATTAAAAAGGAACAGATTATTGATATATGCCAAACAGATTAATCTCAAATGCACCATGCTAAATGAAAGAAACCACTCAAAAGGCTACATCATGAATCCAGGTATGTGACATGGCTGCAAAACAAAATTATAGGCACAGCATATATGTCAGTGGTTACCAACGGTTAGAGGAAGAGAAGAGGGGCTGACTACAAAGGGGCACAGGGGAATTTGGGGGAGGGAGGGGTGATGGAAGTACTCTATACCTTGATTGTGAACTGCATTTATCAAAACTTGCAGAACTACATACTTTAAAAGGGTGAATTTTAGTGTTACCTCAATAAAAAAATGGGGAAAACTTCTAAAAATCTCTTGCTAAGTTTCCTAATAACTCTTTGCTTACTTGTAATTACTGTAACATTAACAGTTTTCTAATACTCTTGCTTACTTGTAATTATTGTAACATTAATTTAACAGTATCTTTGTTGTCATGATGTCTTCCCCATGGAGACCACAAACTGAGCTCCAAACGCTTAAGAGATCCACGGGCCTGCTGAGGGCTGTCCAAGGTAAATGACAGTTTCACTACTTATTTCACTCATTTCTGATGACTGCAGGACTACAGCATAACCTTCTATTTAGAAAAGGACAAAGCCATATGACCTTTTCAAGGTTTCCACTGGATCAGAGGTTAGTGACCTTTCAGGAGCCATGTAGCAATTTCCTAACAAAGTTTTCTGTTTTCTAAACCACTATCAACTGAGCAAGCAATGTCAAACTTCAATTGTAGTCTTAACTAGTCATGGAAGTTCCCAGAGGCTGGCAAATAACAGAGGACTCCGATGAAGTGAAAAAAGTCATGAAATGTAAAACCAGATCAGGAAAATTTCAGGAAGATTAAAACAAAAAAAAAAGTAAAATACATCTTATTCTTCCCTCTGTCTCATGAAAGTGCATGTTCTCCCCCAATCACAGGATTGAGCACTCATGCTATTCACTCCCTTCAAGACAGTTCCTAACTGTAATGTAACTTTAATTCTCAACTTACTATACTTATTTCTGCAGCATTTCACAACGACAAGCATCTAGCATCTATCAATGAGTAACATGAAAGGGCATCTTGACACAAGAAATTAGTTGTCACCCCTTTTGTAGAGTTGCCCATTTCAGGAACTGTGAATATACAGCCAGGAACAGCTTCTTCTTGAGCTCAGTGCTCAACTCAGTGGAAAAGTTAACTAAGGTAAATACATTTTAATAAAAAGAAAACCCATAGTCCTGTCCCGATAATATTCAAGACTTTTACACCGCATTCTGCAAATTACTGATCAAGAGCTCTTCACCACTTAGGCAGTTAGCCTTTGTTGGGCAGATCAGACGGAACTCAAATAACCAGATGAACTGCTCTTGCTCTTGAAAAAGCTGCATCTTCAGAAACTGCATCTAACATCAGACCTCAAAGTCAGCCTCCTAATTTGGCAATTTATTATTGACACTTTTCAACAAGATTTGTAAGGCGTAGTCAATTTACACTTTTGTCTAAAAAAGAACATTTAAAACAAATTTTCAAAAAACTAAGGTGATTTCCGTTGAGGGCCACAAGTGAATATTTACACATCAGTCTCCAGTTAAAACATTTTGAAATTACCACACTGAAACAGATTAGTTCAGAGTAAGTTGTGTCATCCAGATAGCTGAGTTCTTGATGCATCTGAGATGTGAGATAAATTATCAATAATTAACTGTAGGAGAATTATAAGCATAAAATTATTGAGTTCTGACCTAGCCAAAACTCACTTATTCTAGACTATTCTGGGAATAAAGGTTGAGTTTTCACAATACTTTTTTGAAAATGAGACACATTACTGGCAATCTGTTAAACTCCTGAACCAAAATGCCTTTCTCACTTTCCATATTCTGAAATCACATGAGAATTCCTGGCAACAAATTTCAACAAGATTCCATCCGAGAGTCCTTACAGTTATTTCAACAGCTGGCCAATGTAGAATGTGGTTTAGGGACTTCTCTGGTGGTCCAGTGGTTGAGACTCATGCACTCCCAGCATAGGGGGCGCAACGTGCCACAACCAAAGATCCTGCATGCAGCAACTGAAGATCCTGCATGCCCCAACTAAGACCCAGAACAGCCAAATATTTAAAAAAATAAAATGTGGTTTAAGGTCAAGCACCAGTTTGTTTTATAAATCTGCTGGTTAATCAGCTCATATACATGGAAAGGCAATTAGTGGAAAAAATTCAAGTGAGCAAAACACTCCTTTATCCAGAACCTAGAAATCCATGTTTCAAACTGTAGTTACCAGTAGGTGGTGCTCAAAGAAATTACATACAGACTAGAATCCATGTAGTATGCAAACTGCCCTACTCTCCCATTCCAACTCTTCCATTTAATGAAAAGCAATTTTCTGCAGTGAAACCTTCATTGTGGGGAAGTCAAATCCCTTGGTAAGTCCTACAGCTGTTAGATTGGTGTCTATCAGCTACCATTTATACTAGCCAACAATGCTTAAAAATCCTATTCTTGCCTCTAATCTTCATAGTAAACACCATTACTTGTCAAAACATTAAGGGGCAAGCTGGGGACAAAATCTTTTAATCATTTAGGGCCCTTACAAAGGGCCTCATGTATAAGTGAGAAAGCATTTTACCCAGGAAAATTGAAGAAAAAAATGCTCCAATTGCAGTTAATTCACCTGTGTACACCTTACAGGATGCTTTCTATTAGCCAAAAAAGCCTATAGGATATGTATCTGGTGATTTCACCAGTTCCAGCTATCTTAATTTCCCTTTCATATCCTAAAAGCCAAGATATCAAACACAGAATTAGACTGTTTCCTCAAATGCACAAGTGTTTAGATTCACCAAATATCAAAACCAGGTATTTACATCAGACTGTTGTCAGTTATACCCTAGATCAATTACTATTAACTGCGACCACCTAGTTTTTCCCCTTTGTGACCAGTCCCTTGCAATTTACAGGTTACCAAATTATTATAGTTAAGGGCTATTTTCACCCTGACCAAATGTCAAATTTCAGTGACTTTCAAATTATAATCTTCCAATGTTCCTTTCCAGTAAGTAGTTTTTAAAATGGAACTTAACTTCATAAAACATTTTCAAACTAGCATTTAAGCTTCTCCTACACTCAGTCCCACACGGACCTTAGTATTTACGATCATACCTCTTTAAACTGTTTTAATCTCCAGGGTGGCAATATTCTTCTCTTTACCCAACCTTGCTCATTAGATGAAAATTCCTATAGAAAGTGAATTTCTATTTAAGTGACAGGAAACACACTTAGCTTCCAGCATCTTTTATTTTTTCCTAGAATCTGGATACAATAACTCTAGCAGGGCAGTGCTCAATACTACTTAGGCTTCACATTTTAGGTTAATTACTTGAATATTGTAAATGTGAATGCACTTTCCTGTAACTGGGAACTTAAGTCTGATGTAACTCATTTCCTCATACTTATGTAACCATACAAAATTTTACATGCAACATGAACTTTCATATTATAGAATTTGACCTTCTTACAAACTAACTTACATAACAGTTACTTTGCTTATCTGTCCTGTGTTGTACCAACGCGTTTCTATGACGTACTTCAACAGGTGAATTCTCCTTACACAAGGGTAAGAAACCTGAAGCTCCAACCCATAAATATAAAATTCATTTTTTCAGCAGACTTAATACCAGAAATAGGTTATGGACAACTCTTACCTAAATAGTTAGTACTACAGGAAGTTACAGTGTTGACCAAAAGAAAACACAGGCTTCTCATTAAACTTTTTTAATGGGTCTCAAATTCTGTGACAGATTTTTGGTCAAGTTGTTTCCATTAAAAAGTACTGATTTTAAAAACTAATAACTTAAAACTGCCACACACAAAACAAATGGTCCACAACACATTCTCCTTTCCTTCTGAAGGTTTTACGATGCATTGTTATCATTAACCAGTCTTTTGCTATTAAACTTAAATGGCCAATTGAGACAAACAGTTCTGAGACCGTTCTTCCACCACTGATTAAGACCGGGGTGGCAGATATTGGGGATAATATTCATTTAGCCCTCTGAGCTTTCTGGGCAGACTTGGTGACCTTGCCAGCTCCAGCTGCCTTCTTGTCCACGGCTTTGATGACACCCACAGCAACCGTCTGTCTCATGTCACGAACAGCAAAGCGGCCTATTAAAACAAATATTACCATTAGAAACACTTTCCCCCCCCAAACCTTTAGCAAAGTTTTTGATTACACCAAAAAAGCATCCTTACCCAGAGGAGGATAGTCAGAGAAGCTTTCAACACACATGGGTTTGCCAGGAACCATATCAACGATGGCAGCATCACCAGATTTCAAGAATTTGGGGCCGTCTTCCAGCTTTTTCCCAGAACTACGATCAATCTTCTCCTTCAGCTCAGCAAACTTGCAGGCAATGTGAGCTGTGTGACAATCCAGCACAGGTGCATAGCCAGCACTGATTTGGCCTGGATGGTTCAAGATAATCACCTGGAGAGAAGACTTCCATTTAGTGAGTCTTGAAGACACTTAAAGATTTACAGCAGTAAATAAAAACCTGTCACTTCAGTGTTTACCTGAGCTGTGAAGCCAGCTGCTTCCATCGGTGGGTCATTTTTGCTGTCACCAGCTACATTGCCACGACGAACATCTTTGACAGACACGTTCTTGACATTGAAGCCCACATTGTCCCCAGGAAGGGCTTCACTCAAAGCTTCGTGGTGCATTTCAACAGACTTCACTTCAGTTGTCACATTGACTGGAGCAAAGGTGACCACCATGCCAGGTTTGAGAACACCAGTCTCCACTCGACCCACAGGGACAGTGCCAATACCTAAAATGTTTACAGCAAATAATAAATACCTCGTATGAAAAGACAAGACGTCATAGCAACCCAAAGAGGTTCTAATCGTTATGTTCAACTTACCACCAATTTTGTAGACGTCCTGGAGAGGCAAACGCAAGGGTTTGTCAGTTGGGCGAGTTGGTGGCAAGATGCAATCCAGAGCTTCAAGCAGTGTGGTTCCACTGGCATTGCCATCTTTGCGGGTGACTTTCCATCCCTTGAACCACGGCATCTAAAACACAAGACAGTCAAGGCTACCATCAAACGCGCCTTTCCAGGACAATCCTAAAACTCTTGAAAATCACTTACGTTAGCACTTGGC
Source organism: Neophocaena asiaeorientalis asiaeorientalis (assembly GCF_003031525.2). NCBI lineage: Eukaryota > Metazoa > Chordata > Mammalia > Artiodactyla > Phocoenidae > Neophocaena > Neophocaena asiaeorientalis. The sequence goes on along the minus strand of NW_020175674.1, from coordinate 2,049,266 downwards.
TCCAGCATGTTGTCACCATTCCAGCCAGAAATTGGCACAAATGCTACCGTGTCGGGGTTGTAGCCAATTTTCTTAATGTAGGTGCTGACTTCCTTTACAATTTCCTCATATCTCTTCTGGCTGTATGGTGGCTCGGTGGAATCCATTTTGTTAACTCCAACAATTAGTTGTTTCACACCCAGAGTGTAGGCCAGAAGGGCATGCTCACGGGTCTGCCCATTCTTGGAAATACCTGCTTCAAATTCACCAACACCAGCAGCAACAATCAGGACAGCACAGTCAGCCTTTGAAAGAAAACAAGGCCACATCCTGTTAAACAAAAGCTCTTCAAATGGAGAAACTCACGGCTTTGCCAATGCAGAAGACAGGCCCAATTATTTTCAGGAGTTTTTAATCCTACAAACCTGGGATGTGCCTGTAATCATGTTTTTGATGAAGTCTCTGTGTCCTGGGGCATCAATGATGGTCACGTAGTACTTGCTAGTCTCGAATTTCCATAGGGATATATCAATGGTGATACCACGCTCACGTTCAGCTTTCAGTTTGTCCAAGACCCAGGCATACTTAAAGGAGCCCTTCCCCATCTGAAAGGATTAAGGATGGTTACTAGGTAACTAAAACACGACCAAACTCCAGCATGAAATCCCTTCCCCCCACTTATTCCGAAGAAATGCTGCATTCCACTTAGTATCGCTAAACCTGGGCGCATCCGCCTTTTTCTTGAAGTTCGCGTTCCATGACTTGACCGCAAACCCCCCAACGTACCTTAACTAGTGCAAGTCGGATCTAGACCAGGGGCCAGTTTCTGGAAAATTACCACTTAACGTACTTGCTGACAAACTCCTTACACCATCCTGTTTCACCTACCTCAGCAGCCTCCTTCTCGAACTTTTCAATGGTTCTCTTGTCGATCCCACCACATTTGTAGATCAGATGGCCAGTAGTGGTGGACTTCCCCGAATCTACGTGTCCAATGACAACGATGTTGATGTGCGTCTTCTCCTTTCCCATTTTTGCTTAGGTTTAGCGGTGGTTTTCACGACACCTAAATTGGGGGCGGAACAAACCCTTCAGATCACTGTCCCGGAGACTCGGGGAGAAGCCACGATGCCAACTGCAAGCAGCATTATAACCGGCGCCAAGCTGACCCAACTCTGGTCTCCAACCATCGAACGTGGCGGGAACACTCCCCCATCGCGAGAAAGGGCGCCCCTGGAGCCGCGAGGAACCGAGGTGCCAGGACAGCGCCCGTCCGCCGCGAGATCACAGGAAGCAGCGCCGGTCAGGCATCGGCCCGATGCCTTTGTGTGGTGACTCACCCGCCGCTCCCTCCCGGGCCGCTGCGTCCTCCATTTTGAGGCCGTGCAGCGGGGACGGGGAGCGGCCATCTTTCCGCGCACGCAACTGGTGCCGGGCGGGGCGGCGCTCGGCTCTCCCTGCCGCCGCGGCTCGCTGTGTGGGGCCCCCCCCGCCGCTCCCTCCCGGGCCGCTGCGTCCTCCATTTTGAGGCCGTGCAGCGGGGACGGGGAGCGGCCATCTTTCCGCGCACGCAACTGGTGCCGGGCGGGGCGGCGCTCGGCTCTCCCTGCCCCCTCGGCTCGC
>NW_020175674.1:2037253-2045724 GCF_003031525.2 Neophocaena asiaeorientalis asiaeorientalis | reverse complement strand
AAAACCGCCAAGGCCTCGAACACTACCCGCACCCAAAATTCGGCTTCAAGAACACGGGGAGGGGGCCCAAGGGCCCGGCGGGAGAGAAAGGCACGCAAAGGCCGCGGCCACCCGCCGAGGCCAGGCCCACGGAAGCCACACCCGGAACTCACCTGTATCCTGGCGGCAAACCCGTTGCGAAAAAGAACGTTCACGGGGCCTACGGCACTTATATATGGTCCTCCCCCACCCTCGGGAAAAGGGCGGAGCCAGCACACGACACCACTTTCCCAGTTTACCCTGCGCCACCTCCACCAGGCAACCATTCGATCGCCGTCCCCTCCCCCCCATTTCTCGGGGACCGTGGGCGATGTGCGCTCAGCCCACTGACGAGCACACGGTGTCTCGCGCATGCTCCTCTTGACCCAGAGGATGACGAGAGTGTGTGGGAGGGGGGGCGGGGACGAGCGCTCCCTCGGCTCCAGGTTCGTGGGAGTTTATCGACGGTCCCTGGGATTCCCCCGGGCAGAGGCGAGTCCTCCTTTTGTATGAATTACTCTCAGCACAGCTGGGGGTGGGGTGGAGCGGCGAGGAAGCTCCCCGGCGGGCATGTCCAGAATCTTCCCTGTACCGTTCCTGGTTTAACTGGAAAGGCGGACCGAGGTTGGAGTATTCCTTCACCCCGCAGTTCATCTCCAGTCCTCAGACTTGCCGTCTCGCAGGTCCGGGGCCAGCCCCTCGAGCCGCTTTCTCTGCCGGATCTGGCTTCTCCCCCGCCCCTGCCCTCCGCGCCCCTTTCGGCTGGAGAGGAGTTCAAGGCCCGTCTTTGGCCCGGGAATCCGCGAGTGGTTCAGTTCCGAGACCAAGAGCCCGCCGAATATGCTCCTGGGCTGTTCTCTTGGCTTTCTCCGTCCAAAGCTTTTATTCGATGTTCGTATCACACATTCATACCATGTGGTACATCAGACGTCCAGTTTTTCAGTTTAGAATAGACTTCAGTGCTACAGTTTGCTTTACTTCTAACTCTAGTGTTATTACATTAACGAGACCCTGAGTGTGTGTCTACTCTCCTGGTACATTTTTTCCAGTGTACACTCATTTGATTGCAAGCATGAAAAACCTAAAAAGAATTTCTCAAATTCAGTCTTTCCACGTGATCTCATGTAGAGACAAAGATCCACAAGCATCAGCAAGCTTATCCAGCCAGTTTACTATCCTCAACACTTGCTGTGAATCACTGCTTCTCAAAAATGGCCTACCCCATTCAAATAAATAGCTTCATTTTCCATCATCCTATTGATTATAACTGCATTTAGGCATAAATCTAGGGTGAGACTGGATAAGGCCTTTTCGCTTTGGCAATCAGGGCAGACAGACTCAGAAATACTCCTGAAGGAAGAAGAACCTTTATTTTTAATGAGCTTAATTAGTAGATAATTATGTCTCTTCTTCCACGTGTAGAACATCACGGCAACTTTTTGAGCCAATCTGTTAACAAATATTTGAGAACCTACTATGTGTACAGGGCTAAGTGAAGAACTGTGGCTTGTGCAAAAGAAATACCACCTTTTGGACAGGAACCCACAATCAAACTGGAAGAGGAAAACTAATATATAAAACAGTGGGAAGCAGTTAAAGGCAAATTTGTAAGGTGCTTACTTACTTTCCATTTTATTGTAGAATATACTTCTTCCAGTCCTAGCTTTCAGTCACTTCTCACAGCCCAAATGCCCTTTTTTTCTTTTTAAAAGAAAGTCTTTTGTTATAGCCTTCCTATATCTTGTTTTACCATCCTTTGTAGATACAAACATCTAAAATTAAGTTTTTCTTTCTTCATTAGGAGTTTGTAGCCTTTTTTTTTTTTTGTAGCCTTGTTTTGAGATAGTTTTCATGAAAGAAACTAGGCTGTATAAAGTTTCCATAGAAATACATATAACTAATCTTTTTCTAGCAACAAAAGCCTTTTCTTTTTAAATTTATTTATTTAATTTATTTTTGGCTGTGTTGGGTCTTCGTTGCTGCACGCAGCTTTCTCTAGTTGCGGCGAGCGAGGGCTACTCTTTGTTGCGGTGCGCAGGCTTCCCACTGCGGTGGCTTCTCTTGTAGCAGAGCACGGGCTTCAGTAGTTGTGGCTCACGGGCTCTAGAGCGCAGGCTCAGTAGTTGTGGTGCATGGGCTTAGTTGCTTCACGGCATGTGGAATCTTCCCAGACCGGGGCTCGAACCCGTGTCTCCCGCACTGGCAGGCAGATTCTCAACCACTGCGCCACCAGGGAAGTCCAAGCCTTTTCTATAAGGTCTATATTTCTAGCTTTTCTCCTTTCACAAATTCTTTTTTCACAATGCATTTTCCTAGTGCCCTTACCCAGTCATACACATGTGGAATGAGATCATCTTGATATGCAAGTCCATGTTTGTAGTAAGATAAAGATGTAAGAAGTATCAGTGAAAATCAATCACTAGCAATAGAACAATGCAAATTACCTCATCTCTTACTAACTTTGAAGTATTAATTAGTGGCTAATCTCTTGGAACTAGATTCCCACAATCAGCCAAATCTGTATATCACAGTAATATTAACTGCATAGGGTGCCACACTGGTTTTATTATTTTCCATGCTTCTTTACTATGCTTTCTTTCCATACACCTCAAATGGTTTAGGTTTGTACATTATTGGAGATAATACTAACAGGACTGGCAACATTTTGAAAACTGAACCAGTTATTTAGTGACAGGAGGGAAAGAAGCAAAACCCAAAGAAACCAAGATTTGAATATTTCAAAGTTCGACATGAAATCCAGAATTGTAGTTAACACCTACCCTAAGAAAGAAAAAGTCAAAATGAAAACGGATGTTGGTAAGAGGAAAGCATCCCATGTTTAGAAGAAAGTGAGAGAAGTGATCTCTGTAAAATACACACAGTTCATTGAACGTTGTCCCCAAGGCCCCCTGCCTCCAGATAAGCGTATACACTTAAAATACCTTATGGAGAATCCTTTTTCCAAACAGCACCTACGGAACAGCAAAATTCTACATCACTCCTTGATTCGTACTTAAGTAACCTCCTGAGCACCACTGACGGGGTGCTCTTACTCATGTTGCGATAACGGCCGAGACTCTTGGGGACTGGAGGGATCTCGAGCCGTACAGTGCGTTAGGGTCAGCCGGTGGCCACAAGCCTTTTCCCCGGGCAATGTTCACATTTGTGCTCTCGGTGGGACGGGAGCGCGGCGGGAACGCGCGTCGCAGGGAAGCCCGGCGCGGCTCGGGGCGCACTCGTGTGGCGAGGAAAGACGGCAGCGGCGGAGCCTGCACTGCGGGCCGAGTCCGCGCCGTCCTTCCCCCGCGCCCGCGCCCGTGCAGTCCTTCCTCCGCGCGCGCTCGGACACCTGTGGGCCTGCCGGGCTGGCTGCGGCGGCGGCGGCGGCGGGCGGGCTCAGCTCACTGGGGGCCGAAGTCGCCCCGCCCCCGGCCACGCCCCGTCCTTGAGGTCACTCTCTTTGGTCCTCCGACTGCGGAAGGAAGTGCCCGAGAGGAGGCCGAAAACCCCACGTGGCTTGGGGTGGGGGATGGTTTTCGTCACCGTGGCGTGGCCTCTAAAAGGTTCCCCAGACCCTATATTTGGAACGTAATCCTAGAGCATTTTTTTCCCCCATGACGTTACAGCAGTTACAATGTGCTTTTTACTAACTTAGACGTTAAACCGGTAACAGTAACATTGTTGAGACTTGTAAATGTGTTTTGGGATCGTAATCTAAGGTCGTATTTTGTTTAAGATTTTCCTTAAAGTTGCTTGTGCCATTTAGAGTAGCAAACTGTTAAAATACATTGTAGTAAACATCTTCGCGACCCCTTTTAGGGGAAGAAAAAAAAAAGATCTTGGTAATAACCAAATAAATTTACTTAGTAAAAGGGTGAACAGCGCTTTGGTATCTGTACAGAAATTGTGATTCACCGAGCATCTTTCAGCATTGGCTGATCTCTCTGCTTTGGGCCTAATTTAGAGCTGCTTTAAGTAATTAACATTTTGCTGTGGCTTGCCACATTTTCATCTTGCCTCTGCCAATTGAAGATGATTTTTAAAAGGGTATTTTAGAACATGATTTTGCCAGGGAATTATTTGGATTGAGAATCCAAGTAAAATGGTACTTCATTGTGCCAGGCACTGTTCTAATATTTGCAATAGTTAATGTAATCCCGGCACCCACATTTTACAGATGGAGAGCCCGTAGGCAACTGATAGTTTATGGGTAATAAGCAAATGCAGACATAAATTCTTTTTTAAAGTTTCACTCTTTTTCCCACAAAAGTGGTGAAATACACCTTGCTTTTTTTCACTGAATACATATTGGAGATCTTTTCTGTGAGAACACTGGGGCCCAGCAGAGCAGCGTTGAAACCCACATGGTCCGACAGGAGAGCTAGTCCAAACTTTTACCAGCAGGTCTAGGCAGCCCAGTCTAATGAAAATAGCAGTGGTAATTAGGTCGAGGGACTCAGTCCTCGATCTGCTGCTTACAGATCTGTGATAGGCAGCATTCTTGGCTTTTCAAGGCATCTGTTACAGGGGTCTGCTCATTACTCTTACTTAGTACCTACCTCACAACTCTGTTCACCTAATACGAAATGACGTGAAACGGTATCGCCACGGGCATTCAATTATCGCATTTCTACAGGCTTTTTGGAGAACACCTTCCCTCAGTTGGTATGCCTTGTAACGCTAACTTGATTCAGTAGAGAAAAACTCATTGGTATCTTTTTATTTGTAAAAATTTTGAAATAGGTACATAGTAAAAAATTGTACAGAAGTTATATAGTGAAATGTTACTCTTTTTTTTTTTGCGGTACACGGGCCTCTCACTGCTGTGACCTCTCCCGTTGAGGGGCACAGGCTCCGGACGCGCAGGCTCAGCGGCTATGGCTCACGGGCTCACGGGCTCACGGGCTCAGCCGCTCCGCGGCATGTGGGATCTTCCCGGACCGGGGCACGAACCCGTGTCCCCTGCATCGGCAGGCGGACTCTCAACCACTGCGCCACCAGGGAAGCCCTGTTACTCTCTTATTAGCGGTTTAGAGAAAGTGTAAAAAATATTCCAGGAAAATTAAGGAAACTAAGGATATTTCTGCTACTGCTCTCATGATTCCAAGTACAATGCCTACCAGGATATATGATTTCTCATTTGGTATGAAAGAAAGGATAAATAATCTTCCCTCACTACTTTTTGTGAATCCACATTTTATAGGCAATATTCGTTTTTAGTATTTCTATGTCTTCATAGATAACATGGAAAGAACACTGGATTAAGAGAAGAGCTGGAGGCTGTTCCCAGCAATTTTATTTATTAGCTGTGTAATCTTGGAAAGAATCACCCTGAACACTGGGGCCCAGCAGAGCAGCGTTGAAACCCACATGGTCCGACAGGAGAGCTAGTCCAAACTTTTACCAGCAGGTCTAGGCAGCCCAGTCTAATGAAAATAGCAGTGGTAATTAGGTCGAGGGACTCAGTCCTCGATCTGCTGCTTACAGATCTGTGATAGGCAGCATTCTTGGCTTTTCAAGGCATCTGTTACAGGGGTCTGCTCATTACTCTTACTTAGTACCTACCTCACAACTCTGTTCACCTAATACGAAATGACGTGAAACGGTATCGCCACGGGCATTCAATTATCGCATTTCTACAGGCTTTTTGGAGAACACCTTCCCTCAGTTGGTATGCCTTGTAACGCTAACTTGATTCAGTAGAGAAAAACTCATTGGTATCTTTTTATTTGTAAAAATTTTGAAATAGGTACATAGTAAAAAATTGTACAGAAGTTATATAGTGAAATGTTACTCTTTTTTTTTTTGCGGTACACGGGCCTCTCACTGCTGTGACCTCTCCCGTTGAGGGGCACAGGCTCCGGACGCGCAGGCTCAGCGGCTATGGCTCACGGGCTCACGGGCTCACGGGCTCAGCCGCTCCGCGGCATGTGGGATCTTCCCGGACCGGGGCACGAACCCGTGTCCCCTGCATCGGCAGGCGGACTCTCAACCACTGCGCCACCAGGGAAGCCCTGTTACTCTCTTATTAGCGGTTTAGAGAAAGTGTAAAAAATATTCCAGGAAAATTAAGGAAACTAAGGATATTTCTGCTACTGCTCTCATGATTCCAAGTACAATGCCTACCAGGATATATGATTTCTCATTTGGTATGAAAGAAAGGATAAATAATCTTCCCTCACTACTTTTTGTGAATCCACATTTTATAGGCAATATTCGTTTTTAGTATTTCTATGTCTTCATAGATAACATGGAAAGAACACTGGATTAAGAGAAGAGCTGGAGGCTGTTCCCAGCAATTTTATTTATTAGCTGTGTAATCTTGGAAAGAATCACCCTTGAGCTCATTATCCTACTGTAAAATATCTAATAACACCTATTTTACAGAACTGATCATACGATTAAATGAAATAATGTACCTGAAGCTGCAGACCATTTTTACAAACGATAGTGCTCTTTATACTTAGAAAATAATTGTTAGCTCTTTCAAAAAGCAAGAAAAATCTGTTTAGAGAAATTTACTCTACCAATTGTCATTATTCATCCTAATAATGAGTACTTTAATCCATTTCTTGTTAAGTATTAGAACTATAGATTCACCAATACATGTGACTGTGTGACTGTGCTTGTGTGTGCGTGCGTGCGTGTGTGTGTGTGTTCCATAAATGGCAGAGACTTTCAAATTATGGCGTTCAGTATGATATGCTAATTGTATAGGACCTCAGAGGTCAGTATTTATTCATCCATCCATCAGACATTAATTGAGGGAATTCTCTGGCAGTCCAGTACTTAGCACTCGGCACTTTCACTGCTGTGGCCCACGTTCGATCCCTCATCGGAGAACTAAAATCCCGCAAGCTCTGCACAGCCACAAACAAACAAAAAACATTAATTGAGCATCTACTGTGTGCCAGATGCTTAGCTAGACACTGAGGGGACAAAAAACAATCACTGTTACATGGTGTCTGTGGCAGAGCCCTGGAGAGGTAGGGAGAAGGGACACAAACAGTAAGCAGATGCCTCCAGAGGGGCGTGAGTGCTGGAATCAGGTAAGCCTAGGGTGCTTTTGAGCAGTCAGGAGGGACCCAGACTGGGGGAGTGGATAAGGACAGCAGACCAGAGAGCTACTCAGAGTAGAGAGGGTCTCACCTGGTTGGGCAGGAACTGTGGGAGTCGGCCAGTGGAAGGAGACCATGGTGGGTGGGTGTTTTCGATGACTGCCCTAGAAAAGAAGGTGAGGAGAGTTTGCTCCTCCACAGATAGGAACAGAGAGCAAGATCTATCTGGGGTATTCACTGAGGCCCCCAAAGAACCTGTGAAGAACACCGGGACTTCAGAGACAAACGGACCTGGGTCCAAGTCTCGCATCTATCACTTACCGAATGTGTGTCTCTGGGCAAGTTTTTTGGCCTCTAAGCTTCAGCTCCCTCCTCTATAAAAAGAGGATGCTAGTACCTACCGCATAAGGTTGCTATATGAATTAGATAAGAATCTCTCAATTCCTGAGTGTGGTTTTTTGCACCAAGTTAGAACAATAATTGGCAGGGAATTTTTTTTTCCTTTTTGTTTTTACCTGGTGTGTGTATTGTATAGCCCTTTTAAAGTGAGGCAGCTCTGCTGTCAGAAAGCCTTCACTCAAATCCCTGTTGGTGCCACCACAGCTAGCGATGGGATGTTAGGCAAGTGATTTAACCTATGTTAGGCAAGTGATTTAACCTTTCTAAGCCTCAGTTTTCACATCTGTAAAGTGCAGATAATAAATAATCTCTACCCTGGAGGATTGTGGTGAAGATTATAGACAGTCAATGTAAAGTACTTAACCCAACGCCTGGCACCTGGTAAGCATCAACAAATCTAAATTGTTGTTTCTCACTCTGTTTTTTGTTATTTGAGAGTCCTCGTTAGCTGGAATCTTGTCACAGAATGAAGTTTCTTTACTAAGAAGATGCCACAGTGACCTTGCTTTGAGCTCTGTGTTTAACATCCCTGCATTTTAGATTTGTTATTAACTTCCCTATCAGATCCATTTTCAGAATCTTGAAGATGCTACGTTTTAAATATTGTAAAGTTAGAAATGTCAAAGAAAACATTTTTTTTAAACTAGGATTTTTAAAAATTAAAGGCAGCTTAAACAGTCACCCCTAATTCTAAAGTCCTGTCACATCCTTGTACTTTCTAAGATTAAATGCCCTGTATCTTTTTTAAAAAGTATTTTAGGGCTTCTCTGGTGGCGCAGTGGTTGAGAGTCCGCCGGCCGATGCATGGGACACGGGTTCATGCCCCGGTCCAGGAAGATCCCACATGCCGCTGGGCCTGTGAGCCGTGGCCGCTGAGCCTGCGCGTCTGAAGCCTATGCTCCACAACGGGAGAGGCCACAACAGCGAGAGACCCGCGTACCACAAAAAAAAAAAAAAAAAAAAAAAAATTTAAATATATTATTTTTTAAATTCTTG
>NW_020175674.1:1982990-2037154 GCF_003031525.2 Neophocaena asiaeorientalis asiaeorientalis | reverse complement strand
CCCGCGTACCAAAAAAAAAAAAAAAAAAAAAAAAGTATTTTAATATAGTATCTTTTGAATTGCTGCTATGTCATCATTGTTTTTCCAGTACTATCTGCTTTCCATATATCTACTGGCAAGCTGTTCTTGCTGCAAAAAGAACTTTAGAGCCTTATTTTTTAAAAACGCCCAACAATCTTACATGTAATGATTGTTTGGGAAACAGCATGTTACACAGTCATCACTGAAAAGGGAAAACCAAGTCTCAATAACTGGGGAACCACTATGGTGAACTATTAGATCATCGTTTTTTTTAGAACACACTCATTCAAAATGAAAAAAGAATCTGAAAGCCATCGTGTGAATAGAGCTGTTAACAATCTCTCCATGAATTTGTTTTAATTAATTAATTTTTGCCTGCGTTGGATCTTCGTTGCTGCGTGTGGGCTTTCTCTAGTTGCAGTGCGCGGGCTTCTCACTGCGGTGACTTCTCTTGTTTCAGAGCATGGGCTCTAGGCGTGTGGGCTTCAGTAGTTGTGGCACCAGGGCTTAGTCGATCCGCGGCACGTGAGATCTTCCTGGACCAGGGATCAAACCCATGTCCCCTGCATTGGCAGGCGGATTCCTAACCACTGCGCCACCAGGGAAGCCCCTCTCCATGAATCTGTATATCTGCCACCTGTGGATCCACAGCAGCATGACTACTACTGTCCTTTTTTGTATAGTACTGTGTTGTTTCCTCACTTGATTTCATTAATTCCGGCTAAGCTGTACTGGCCTTTGCTATCAAGGTCTACAATAATAAACTCTCCAAGCTGGAAGAGAGTTTCTCTTTATTTTTCTTTTTTTTTTGGCCACGCTGCACAGCCTGTGGGATTTTAGTGCCCCAACTAGGGGTTGAACATGGGCCCCTCAGCAGCGAGAGTGCAGAGCCCTAACCACTGGGCCACCAGGGAATTCCCAAGTGTTTACTCCTGATTTGCCTTGTGCTCGTGAGGCTAAAGATAACGGCTGCCCATCTTTATGGCCTCCATTTTTTGCCTTCAGTGGTAAAGTGACAGGGATTTAAAGTGCACATCCCAGAGCCAGACTAGTTAGGTTCAAAGTCCAGCTCGGATATTTATTTAGCTGTGTGACCTTTGACATATTACTCAACCTCTTTAAGTCTGTTTCTTCATCTGTAAAATGGGGATAATGATGTTACTTATAGAGTTGTTATGAGAATTAAATAAGTTAATGTTTTTTGTTTGTTTGTTTTGTTTGCTTGCTTGCTTGCCAAGCCGCGCGGCTGGTCGGATCAACCAGGGATCGAACCCAGGCCCCCAGCAGTGAAAGCACTGGACCACCAGGGAATTCCCAGTTAATGTATAGTTTTAATGTTCCTTACATTCTCTAAGTGTTAACTATTATCACTTTGTCTGTTTTTTAAATTATTCTATCCTCAGCACCTAAAACAGTACCTGCTCAATAATTGTGTATTAAATGAGTCAGTGAATGGATAAAGGATGAGCTGTATCCCCATGCCATCATTGACTAACTTACTCTAAAAAGGTTTCTGTAAAAGATATTTTTAGTTATCGGAAGTATGTAAAAGCTATAGGTAAAACTACTTAAAACATTTTTTTTGGTCTACATTAATTAATATGATATGCAACAATAATGGCTGAACACTTTCCAAATTTGGTAAAGGACAGAGTCAATCTGTTCAGTGAAACACAAGGAAAACAATAAGACCCCTCTTAGGTACATCACAGTCAAACTGCTGAAATCCAAAGATAAAGGTAAAAACTGAATGTGCTCAGAGAAAAACAGGGGAGCACATATAGGGGAGCAACGATTGAAACGGCTGTGGACAAATCATGAGAAACATGGAGGCAAAGAGATAGATGAAATGTTGTTCATCTTAAAGTGCTGAGAAAAAAAAAATCAAACCTGTTAACCCAGAATTCTATATCTTGTGAAAATATCCTTCCTGAATGACGGTGATTAAAATCACAATGAGATATTATCACACATCCACTAAAATGGCTAAAATTAAAAAGACTGACAGTATCAATTTTTTGGTGCTCTCACATAGCTGGTGAAAATGTAAAGTGGTATAATCTTTTAGGGAAAATGTTTAGCAGTTTCTTAAAAAGTTAAACTCGTACTACCATATGACTCCTTCTAGGTGTTTACTCAAGAGAAATGAAAGCATGTTTCCAAAGACTGGAGGCCAAATTTTCGTAGCAGGTTTAATCGTAATCACCCAAAACTGAAAATAACCCAAATGTCCATCAACAGGTGACTGGATAAACAGATGATGGTATACCCATACAACAGAAAACTATTCAGCAATAAGAAGGAATAAACTATTGGTAGATGCAACAACATGAATGACATTCAAAATGATTGTGCTGATTAAGGAAACGATACAAAAAATACATATTGAATAATTCTTCATTGGTATAAAATTCTAGAAAATGAAAATTAATCTGTAGTGATAGCGCACTAATGGTTGCTAGGGAATAGGGAGGCAGGTGGGGAGGAGAGAGAAGAGGGAATTACAAAGAGGTGTGAGGAAGCTTTTGCAAGTGATGAACATGTTCATTATTTTGATTGTGGTGATAGTTTCATGAGTGTATACATATGTGAAAACTTATCAGATTGTATACTTCAAAGGTACGCAGTTTATCCTATGACAATCATACCCGAATAAAATTAGGAAAAATAGAGAAAACAAAAAAAAAAAGAAAGCAAAACAGATACATTTTTGGATAAAAGAAAACTAAGAGAATTTGTTGCCTGCAGACTTGCACTATAAGAAATGCTGCGAGTTATTCTCTGAGCTGAAGAGAAACAATACCAAATTGAAACTCAAATCTTCAGAATGGAATAAACTAGAAATGATAAATATCTAGGTAAATATAAAAGGCTCACCTTTCTCCTAATTTCTTTAAATTTATGACTTTTTAAAGCAAAAATTGTCACATTGTCTTATAGGGTTCGTAATATATGTGGAGTGAATGCATATAACAATTATAGCTTAAAGGACAGGTGTGGAAGGTGAATGGGCCAATTGAGTTGCAAGGCTTCTATGTTGTACAAAAAGCCGGTATCAGTTCTAAGTATTGATAGATTGTGAAAAGTTAAGGATGTATATTGTAAACCTTAGGGCAAACACTAAAAACATAAGGCAAAGAGATATAGCTAAAAAGCCATTAGATAAAATGGAATTCTAAAGAATGTCTAAACAATCCAAAAGAAGAGGAACAAAAAGCAGAAGGGACAAAAAAAAAAAAAAAACGAATAGTAAAACGGTAGACCTAGATCCAACTATTTCAATAATTACAATAAATGTTAATGGGGGAATTCCCTGGCAGTCCAGTGGTTAGGCCTCTGTGCTTCCACTGCAGGGGGTGCAGGTTCGATCCCTGGTGGGGAACTGAGATCCCACAAGCCGAGTGGCATGACCAATAAAAAAAAAAAAAAAAAAAAAAAAATCATATAACAACTAACTGATGAGAAAAGACTTTTTAAAATTTTACATTTCTGTTGGTACTAACAACAAGTTCATAATTATCATTATATTTTAAGGAAATAAATGGGGAAAAAATCTGCAACAACCCAAAGGAAGCAAAAAATGCTCCCCTAAATAAGTCTCTAAATAAACAACAAAGAAAAAAAAGTAGCATCTTCTACAAAATTAAGTTGGTCTCTAGTAAAGTCTTCCTATGTTCAAAAACATTTACTCTGATACTAAACTTTAACAATAAACGAAGCAAATGAGAGCCAGATGGCAGAAGGAACCTATTATTAGATTCTTAACCTGAAGCAAAAGTTGCCTAGAGAAACTCTCTTCAGATGTGGGCACATCCGTTATGTGACAGGAAGGTGGGAGAACATAAAATATTGCTGCTATAAGAATGGAAATTGGGGGACTTCCCTGGTGTCACAGTGGTTAAGAATCTGCCTGCTAATGCAGGGGTCACTGGTTCGAGCCCTGTTCCAGGAAGATCCCACATGCTGCGGAGCAACTAAGCCCATGCACCACAACTACTGAGCCTGCGCTCTAGAGCCCATGAGCCACAACTACTGAGCCTGTGCTCTAGAGCCCACGTGCCACAACTACTGAGCCCATGTACCACAACTACTGAAACCCACGCACCTAGAGCCTATGATCTGCAACAAGAGAAGCCACCGCAATGAGAAGCCCACGCACCGTAATGAAGAGTAGCCCCCGCTCACCTCAACTAGGGAAAGCCCGTGTGCAGCAACGAAGACCCAACGTATCCAAAAATAAATAAATTAATTAATTAAAAAAATAAAAAAGAATCCTCCTGCCAGTGCAGGGACATGGGTTCAAGGCCTGGTTTGGGAAGATCCCACATGCCGCGGAGCAACTAAGCCTGGACGCCACAACTACTGAGCCTGCGCTCTAGAGCTCGTGAGCTACAACTACTGAGCCCACATGCCGCAACTACTGAAGTCCACGAGCCTTGAGCCGTGCTCTGCAACAAGAGAAGCCACCATGATAAGAAGTCTGGGCACCACGATGAAGAGTAGCCCCTGCTCACCGCAGCTAGAGAAAGTCCTCATGCAGCAACAAAGTCCCAATGCAACCAAAAAAAAAAAAAAACACCTGAGGTCCCATTTCCTTGCTGCTGGTCAGCCAGGGGCTGCTTGCTCTTAGCTCCCAGAGGCTGTCTGCATCCTTTGTTACATGGCCCCTTCTGTCTTCAAGTGTTTCTAATCCTTCTCATACTTCAGACCTCTCACTTCCTCTTCTGCCACAAGAAGAAAACTCTCTAATTTTAAAGGACTCCAGATTAGGTCAAGCCCATCCCGATAGTCCATGTTAGGGTTGACAATGCCATGTAATGTAACCCAGTCACGAGAGTAACATTCACCACATTCACAGCCCCAGGGAGTATGTAGACATGTACACCAAGGGAAGGGAAACCTCGGGGGCCATCTAAGCATTCTGACCCCCGCAGGGATGGAGGTAAAGGAGGGGTCTTTTCATTTTGTGCTTTATACATATCTGTAATGTTTGAAATGTTTTGGAAAGACTTTATCACTTTCTGTAATGCAAAAGGTCTGGAAGAATATACTCTAATTTTTTTTTTTTTTTTGCGGTACGCGGGCCTCTCACTGTTGTGGCCTCTCCCGTTGCGGAGCACAGGCTCCGGACACGCAGGCTCAGCGGCCATGGCTCACGGGCCCAGCCGCTCCGCGGCATGTGGGATCTTCCCGGACCGGGGCACGAACCACGCGTTCCCTGCACCGCCAGGTGGACTCCCAACAACTGCGCCACCAGGGAAGCCCTAAACTCTAATATTTTAACAGTGGTTATGCCTAGGTGGTAGGAATAAGATTTCTTTAATATAAGCATATAATCATTTTTCATCATATAACTAAAGGACCATAAAGCTATTTCCACTTTGCAATTTTTTGAAAAATATTCATGCTGGCTGTAGACCAAAGCAGTGAACAGAGTTTGTATTGGTGCCTATTTGGTTAACGATAGTTTTTTGCAGTGGTTGCAAATATACATCCTGATAAACGCAGCGTGGCCAAGATGTAAAGCTATGAGTGGATTTGAGAAGAGTCTAGATACATTTCTGGATGCTAGACACACAGGTTATCAGGAGCACTGCAGATAGCATCAGGGGACAGACGTCAGCTGAGGACTTAGGTTCTAGGGTCCACTGACTTTTCCTGCACCCCTTTCCTTTCCTCGCAAAAATAAGGCGGTCACCCAGTGTTTTTCTCAGTCTTTTTGAGATTGTTACCATGGTTTCTGACAAAATTGTTCAGGTGTTACTGTCCTAGATAAACACCAGGCTGGAAGGATTATTAGCCTGATGCTGACAGGTAAGTCTTACATTCTTTTGAATTATCAGTGTGTTCCCAGAAAGGAAGCGTTGACACTGGATTAATCTGGGAAAAACGACGTACAAATACAGAACCTGACTGGAAGCTTGGACTGAGCAAGTGAGGCACACAGGCAGTGCGGTAGGACTTTGGAAGGTGGGAAGGGAAGGATCTCTCCTAGGAGCCCTCACACTTTGGGGGGCTGAAGAATAAGAGCTTTCAAAGAAAACAGGCTCTTCTCAGAGTCAACACTGACAACTCAGTCTTGATCAGGAGAAGAAAATATGTTTGGGTCATTTGTTACAGGCAGGTCAGGGAGCAAGGTCCATAAGTACAGGGCAATACACAGCAAAAATAAATGCTAAACTAGATTGATTTTTAATTTTCTGTTCTTTTCCAGCAGGTCTTTGTTCCCTGAAAGAAAGACTTATACTGATTAATTAGGAAAAACAAGTTTGGAATGATAAAGTGCTTCCCACGCATTGCTGCCAATCTGTGTACATCCCAATTTGCACACATTCTTACCTCTCTCTCCCACCCCTACATTCCTCCTCAACAAGGTCCAAAGCCTTCATTAGGACTACAACAGAATCCTCGCTCTTGTTGAGGTCAGGAGTCACGTTTTCATAAATAAAACATGTTGATCTAATGAAAAGAGCTGGGGCCCCAGAGTCAGCTATTCCAGACTCTCCCACTAACTAGTTCACTCATTTATTTGACAGATTTATTGAGCACCTACCATGTGCCCAGGCTAGGTGCTGTTCCAGGTGCCAGGGGCCCAACAGGGAACCCAAACAAGTCCCTGCCCTCATGGAGGTTACATTCTAGTGGAGGGAGGCAAACAGTAAAGAAGTCCAGTGGAGTCTGGCAGATGGAGATGAGGGCTATGAAGAAGAGGGGAATATGGGCCGCGGGGTGAGGGGGAGGGAGTTCTCAGACATGACTGGCATTAGAATCACCTGGGAGTGAGGCACTTGTTAAAATACAAATTGCTGCACACTATCTTAGACTTTCTGATCCAGTAGGTCTGAGGTGGGGGGGCTTGAGAATTTGTTTTTTTTTTTTTTTTTTTTTTTTTGCGGTCCGCGGGCCTCTCACTGTTGCGGCCTCTCCCGTTGCGGAGCACAGGCTCCGGACGCGCAGGCTCAGCGGCCATGGCTCACGGGCCCCGCCGCTCCGCGGCATGTGGGATCTTCCCGGACCGGGGCGCAAACCCGTGTCCCCTGCATTGGCAGGTGGACTCTCAACCACTGCACCACCGGGGAAACCCAAGAATTTGTATTTTTAACAAGTTCCCAGATGATGCTGATGCTGGGGTCCGGGGACCATACTCTGAGAATCAGTGGAGTAGAGCGTGTTATATAGGATGTCCAGGGAATGCCTCTCTGATAAGGGGACATGTAAACAGAGGCCTAAAGGATCAAGCCATGCAGGGAAGAGCAGTGCATCCCAGTCAGAGAACAGAAAGTGGGAGCCCTGAGGTAAGCATGTACTTGGTGTGTTTGAAAAATGGCAAGGGGGCCAGAGTGGCTGGAATGGAGGGGAAGGGAGAAAAAGATCTTACAGGTTTTGATGGCTAAGGTAAGAACTTAGATTTTTACCCAAAATGAGGCGGAGAGCCAGGAAAGGGTTTTGAGCAGAAGAGTGATGTGGTCTGTGTTAAAAGTGTTAGGCAGGGCTTCTCTGGTGGTGCAGTGGTTGAGAGTCCGCCTGCCGATACAGGGGACGTGGGTTCGTGCCCCGGTCTGGGAAGATCCCACATGCCACGGAGCGACTGGACCCGTGAGCCATGGCCGCTGAGCCTGCGCGTCCGAAGCCTGTGCTCCGCAACGGGAGAGGCCGCAACAGTGAGAGGCCCACGTACCGAAAAAAAAAAAAAAAAAAAAATTTAGGCAAATGTAAGGTATGACTGCCCGTACTAATGATGATTTTTCAGCACACTGTAATAAGGTTCGTATTTATTTCTTCTTGTGGATGGATAAATGGATGGAAAGAAAAGCCTGAAAATGTTTGACAACTACTATAGACTGAATGTTTGTGTGCCCCTAAAATTCACATGCTGAAACCTAATCCCCAGTGTTATGGTATTTGGAGGTGGGACCTTTGGAAGGGGGTCATGAGGGTGGAGCTCTCATGAATGGGATTAGTGACCTTACAAGAGACCCCAGAGAGCTCCCTCACTCCTTTGGTCTTGTGAGGACACAGACAGAAGACAGCCATCTATGAACCAGGAAGTGGGTCCTCACTAGTCTGCCAGCGCCTTGATCTTGGACTTCCCAGCCTCCAGAACTGTGAGAAATAAATTTCTGTTGTTTATAAGCCACTTAATCTATGGTATTCTGTCATGGCAGCCTGACCTCACTAATATAACAACTTACTGAGTTTCATATTTTGAATACTACTTATAGGCCATGTTTAACTGAATATTAATAAACCATTACCTCACCCCTTAAAATAGTTTACTTTCCTGTGCCCCAATAGATTATAAAATCTATGAGGTCATATGTGTGAATGGTATGTATTTTGTGTGCATGCTGTCTTCTATATGGTTGTTTCTGTATCCTCAGTGTCTCATATCCTATGAAACATAGTAGGTCCCCAATTATTATTTTCTTTCCCAATTATTTTTTGAAAGATGAATGAATGAAATATTTGTTTCTGTATAGAATTTTACAACACCAGCAACTAAGCCACAACATCCGTATGAAAAATGTTTCTTTTACCCATTTTCTCATGTGATCCTCAGAATATTCCCATTCGGTTAAGATCATTCACTTTTTCAAGGGGAGACAGAGATGAAGTGATGACCCAATGCCTTGTGGCTCGTAAGGGGCTGAGGTGGGTCTGTAGCCAGAGTCTCACCTCCAGAGCTCAGGGCCTTTCCACTCTATTATGATCTTCCAACACTAAGTTCACTTGAGGGATAGCCTCTGATGGAAATGTTCTAAAATTGGACTATGGTGATGATCGCATAATTTAGCACATTTACTAAAAGTCATTGAAACCTACCCTTAAAAATGAGTGAGTTTTCAGACATACAAAACAAACTTATGCTTTACCAAAGGGGATAGCATGGGGGTGGGGGAGAGATAAATTAGGAGTTTGGGATTAACAAATACACACTACTATATATAAAATAGGTAAACAAGGACCAACTGTATAGCACAGGGGACTCTACTCAATATCAATGGAAAAGAATCTGAAAAAGAATATATATATTAAAAAAAAGAATACATATAACTACGCATAACTGAATCACTTTTCAAGTATGCTTGAAACTAACACAACATTGTAAATTAACTATACTTCAGTTAAAAAATTGAGTAAATTTTAGGGAATTCCCTGGCAGTCCAGTTGTTACGACTCCGAGCTTCCGCTGTAGGGGGGCATGAGTTTGATCCCTGATCAGCAAGTGAACTGACCTCCTGCATGCCACACGGTGCGGCCAAAAAAAAAAAAGTAAATTTTATGATATGTAAATTATTTATCAATAAAGGTGTTTTTTAAAATGCAATTGTCTCAACTACTCATCTCTCTTCCCAAACCCTTGTAATTTCTTTGGCAGGATACTGTTAAAATATCAGATTCCGGGACTTCCCTGGTGGTCCAAAGGTTAAGAATCCGCCTTCCAATGCAGGGGATGCGGGTTCAATCCCTAGAGTGGGAACTAAGATCCCACATGCTGCAGGGCAACTAAGCCCACTCTTTGCAACAACATAGCCCACGTGCTCTGGAGCCCGTGGGCTGCAACTACTGAGCCCGTGCACTCTAGAGCCTGCAGGCCACAAATAGAGAGAAACCTGCGCGCTGCAATGAAGAGCCCGCACGCAGCAACTAAGACTGACGCAGCCAAACAAATAAATAAATAACCGTTAAAAAAAAAAATCTCAAATTCCTTTCCAAAAGTCCCTCAGGTCACTAAGTTACCATGCGTTTATATTGACTAAGATTCTTGACCACACTCTAGCCACTCTCATCTGGGCCCTCTTGTCAACTAGACCTCAACTGTGGCCTATAAAAACTTGAGCAAAACACTAATGAAATTATTTCTAACAGTTCAAGGCCGGTCCGTAGGATGACCCAATGACCCAATCTCCTCTTAAAGTGCCTGCCTGAGAAAACTCAAGGCTGCCAGAAGAATTTATGGTTGGTTTGTTCCAGCCCACACCTGGAGCTAGGGCCCCTGTCTCCCAGCCTCTGTGGGAGGGGAGAAGCCTAACTTCCATAAGGGCCAGTTAACAAACACAGGTGGGTTTCACAGGGACCAACCTTTGCTTCCTACTTTTTGTGATTTTCACTTCCCTGGCTCTACTGAGCCCTCACTCACCTCCCTCCGTATTCCTTCATTTTCCCTTTGAAACCCCCAGTCACCTCTGTACAAATTGAAGCTGAGTTCAGTTCACGCTGGGCTCTTCCTTATTGCCGTAGTATATTACTAATCAAAGCCTGCCCTGACCACTTTAATTCGTGTCTGGCTTTGTTTATCTTTGACAATACATGCACAAAACAAACTAACCACACATACACCCTTAATTTTATTTAACCCATTGGGTATCCAGTTGTGTTTTAGTGACATCTGAAATAATGACTATGTTGCTAGAAATCACATTATCAGTTTTCAAGCCCAAAAGATGAAACAACTTCTTTCTAATAGCCTATGGTGGAAAAGAAGTTCTTGGAATCCAGTAGAAACAAGGAGGCATCATTCACGTTCCTCTCATCACTACCTTAATTGTCCAAGTTCCTGATTATTTACTGTGTGTTTTTTTTTTGTCCTTGTATTGATTTGTTTTTGTGGTTTCGAAGTTTATTGGAGTTGATTACTGTCTCAATATAGAGTAAGAATAACCTTGGAGAATGATCCTGAAGGTGCCAAATATCTTTTTTTCCTTCTGTACTGTACACAAAGCATAGGGTCAGGTACTTTTCTTGTAGAAAATAACCAAATTATTTGAAATAACCCAGAGAGAGCTTTTTTTGGGGGGGGATATAGGGTTTACTGTGATAAAATATATATAACATCATATCTTTCATTTTAGCCATTCATAGCTGCACAGTTCAGTGATATTAAATACATCCGCAGTGTTGGGTAACCATTATCAGTATCTGTACCTAAATGTTTTTCATTATTGGGGTTTCCCTTCCCTGGTGGCGCAGTGGTTGAGAATCTGCCTGCCGATGCAGGGGACACGGGTTCGAGCCCTGGTCTGGGAAGATCCCACATGCCGCGGAGAAACTGGGCCCGTGAGCCACAGCTACTGAGCCTGCGCGTCTGGAGCCTGTGCTCCGCGACAAGAGAGGCCGCGATAGTGAGAGGCCCGTGCACCGCGATGAAGAGTGGCCCCCACTTGCCACAACTAGAGAAAGCCCTCGCACAGAAACGAAGACCCAACGCAGCCAAAAATAAATAAATTAATAAACTCCTACCCCCAACATCTTCTTAAAAAAAAAAAAAAAAAGTTTTTCATTATCCCCAACGTTATCCTCTGTCCCCATTAAGCAATAATTCCCCTTTCTCCTCCTCTCCCTATGCCCTGGTAACCTCTACTTTTTCTACCAGAGAGAGCATTTTTAATACTACATGCTTAAACTAAAGTTAAAATTTAAAGCTGTTCAGAAAGGCACTTTAAGTTACTTTATCATTAGGGACAAATCGGACTCTCACCCAGCCTTTTATAAAGTATATTCTGATCTACATGCTGGCGATATGACTGTCATTGAGATACACACTACATTGTAGGCCGCAGGGTGGAGAGTTAATCACACGAGCATGTAAAGAGTTAATGGACAATACCAAGTGTGGAATAATAGAAAATCTCTGTATTGTTCTCTGCCCCCGTTCCTGGCACAGGGCTCCTAAAACCCTTGTATTTCCTAAGTGATAAGAGCATTAGGAGGACCTTTTGTTCTAACATTTGGCCTTCAATCCTATTTCCTGACATAGCTCTTAAATCCTTTGGCATTTCCTGGGGGATAGGATTGTCTTTTTTTTCTTTTTAATCTATTTATTTATTTATTTAAATTTGGCTGCGTTGGGTCTTGGTTGCTGTGCGCGGGCTTCTCATTGCGGTGGCTTCTCCTGTAGCGGAGCAGGGGCTCTAGGAGCATGGGCTTCAGTAGTTGTGGCACACGGGCTCAGTAGTTGTGGTTCATGGACTCTAGAGAACAGGCTCAGTAGTTGTGGCACACGGGCTTAGTTGCTCCGCGGCATGTGGGATCTTCCCAGACGGGGGCTCGAACCCATGTCCCCTGCACTGGCAAGTGGATTCTTAACCACTGCGCCACCAGGGAAACCCTGTCTTTTGTCTAATGAGGTTACTTGCTAGGCTCCTGGATGGCTTCAGGGTGGGGCTGGTCACCAGAAAGACCAAGCCATGTTTGGAAACTTGGAACTTTCAGCCCCTAACCCTCATCCTCCAGGAGGGGGAGAGGGGCTGGAGATTGAGTCAATGATCCATCATTCATTATCATGATGAATCTTCGTAAATATCCATGAAGAACTTGGTTTGGAGAGCTTCTGGGTTGCTGAACACTTGGAAGTGCTGGGAGGGTGGCAAGTCTGAGGAGGTTGGGAAGCTCCTTGCCCTTTCCCCAATACTGTGCTCTAAGCATCTCTTCATCTGGCTGTGCACCTGTATCCTTTATTATATCCTTGATAATAAACTAGTAAACATAAGTCAGTTCTGAGTTCTGTGAACCATTCTAACAAATTATCAGACTAAAGGAGGGGGTTAAGGGAACCCTCCTGGCTGGCTGGTCAGAAGTGACAACCTGGACTTGTGATCGGCATCTGAGGTCGAGAGCAGTCTTGTGGGACTGAGCCCTTATCTTGTGGGATCTGACGCTAACTCCAGGGTAGATAGCGCCAGAACTGAATTGAATGGTAGGACACTCAGCTGGTGTCAGGAAAATCCACACATCTGGTGTCCGAAGTGAAAGAAATGTAGTGTGAGAGTAATGGAAAATGGGAGCTTGTCTTCAGACACCAAATCATATGAAAACAATGTGTCATACAGAAAACTTTTTTTCTTACATTAAGTGATCAGTGTCAAATAAAATATTAATTTTCATCATTTGCCCCGTTCATATCTTCTTGACCAATTCTTCAAAACGTTGCATGCCACACTTGAGGCAGTAAAGAATTTTTTTTGAAGCTAAATAGATATTTTAATATTAGACAAAATAGACTTTGAAGCAAAAACATTATTAGATATAAGTATGTCCAACACCCGTGATAAATTGCACTAGGAAGATAACTTAAAATCTGTATGCACCTAATATAATTTCTTAAAATATACAAGGCAAACATTAGGGAACTAAAAACAATGAGGAAAAATTCAGCCTCTTAAAGTGAGTTTGTAATACACCTTTCAGTTTGGTGTATCTAATTGGTAATTCGAGCAAACCCCAAATGAGAAAGTTACAGAATACTTGAGTGAAT
The DNA here is from genome assembly GCF_003031525.2 of Neophocaena asiaeorientalis asiaeorientalis. Lineage (NCBI taxonomy): Eukaryota > Metazoa > Chordata > Mammalia > Artiodactyla > Phocoenidae > Neophocaena > Neophocaena asiaeorientalis. The sequence continues at coordinate 2,023,878 of NW_020175674.1, read as the reverse complement.
ATAAATAATAATAATCCTGTAATAATCGTGTTTAGAATATCATACTTGGGACTTCCCTGGTGGTCCAGTGGCTGAGACTCTGCGCACAGAAGCAGTGAATAATTTTTAAACACATAGCTCAGGACTTAAATATTCATCATGCAGCCGCTTATATGCTCGTTATGTACAACCGCTCCCACAGGAGGTTGTGCTCCCTGTGGTTTTTCACAGCCATATGACAAATTTTTGGAAAACATCTAATCAGTACGACCTTCTTCATATATCTCATAGACCCTGTCGCACCTTGAAGAGCCCGGTGACAGGCTGCAGGCACCTCCTCCCTGACGGCCATGCAGGAAAATGCAGAATTCTTCTTGATATGATGACATTTTTATGTAAGGTCATTTACTAAGGTCAGCTTAAACTTCTTTTGTAACCAATACCAGGCCTTGGCAATCTTTTCCTATAAAAGACCAGATAGTGAATATTTTCTCCTTTGCTGGTCACGTGGTGTCTGTCTAACTCCCGGTGTGGTCCCAGCGGCCATAGATGATACGTAAATGATGGGTGTGGTTGTATCTCAATGTGACTTCATTTAAGGACACTGAAACTAGGTTTTCACATAATTTTCACAAGTCATGCAATTTTATTCTTCTTTTGATTTGTTTTCAACTCTTTAAAAATGTCAAAACTTTTCTCAGCTCTCAGGCCCAACAGAAACAGGCAGGGGGTCCAGCCTGCTGGGCCGAAGTGGGATCACTACCTCTGCTCTCTATGGATATATTTGTTTGCACTGAGCCTTTATAGCTTATTGAGGTCCATTGAGTTTCACAGTGTGCGAAACATCTTAACATTTCTTTAAAGTGTCAAGTCCCGCTCAGGTTTGAACAGTGAAAGTACTGATCAAAAAACAAGATCTTGGGAATTCCTTGGCGGTCCAGTGGTTAGGACTCCGTGCTTTCACTGCCGAGGGCCCAGGTTCGGGGAACTAAGATCCCTGCACTTGTGGTGTGGCCAATAATAATAAAATAATAATAATAATAAAAAATATCTTACTCAGGCTAACAAGTTATTACTCTAAGATAGTACTACAGGACTCCCCTGGTGGTCCAGTGGTTAAGAATCTGCCTGCCAGTGCAGGGGGCACAGGTTTGATCCCTGGTCTGGGAAGATCCCACATGCCCCGGGGAAACTAAGCCCTTGGGCCACAACTACTGAAGCCCGTGCACCTAGAGCTCATGCTCCGCAACAAGAGAAGCCACCACAATGAGAAGTCCGCGCACTGCAACGAAGAGTAGCCCCTGCTCTACGCAACCAGAGAAAGCCCGCGTGCAGCAATGAAAATCCAAGCCAAAAAAAAAAAAAAAAGATAGTACTATAAGCTACACTTTGAATAACAACCTAGCTAGTTGCTAATTATTCCTTTCCAGTAGATTTTTTTTTTTTTTTTTGGCCACCACCTTGCGGCTTTCGGGATGACCAGGGATGGAACCCGGACCCACAGCAGTGAAAGCGTTGAGTCCTAACCACTGGGCCACCAGGGAATTCCTTCCAGCAGCTCTTTTTGAAGTTACCCACACTGCTGGTCACACGTTAGGCATGATCTCATCCACTATACCTCCCAAATTCATTCACAGTTCGTCCCACTTAATCACTTTTTTTTTTTTTTTTGCGGTACGCGGGCCTCTCACCGTTGTGGCCCCTCCCGTTGCGGAGCACAGGCTCCGGACGCGCAGGCTCAGCGGCCATGGCTCACGGGCCCAGCCGCTCCGCGGCACGTGGGATCTTCCCAGACCGGGGCACGAACCCGCGTCCCCTGCATCGGCAGGTGGACTCTCAACCACTGCGCCACCAGGGAAGCCCTTAATCACTTTCTAATGTTATCTTCATCCATGTTGAACTATTCCTGTTCAGGAAGAATAGTTTTGTAATAACCTCATTAAATAAGGTTTTTGTTGTTGTTTCCTTTTAAGCTGAAACATTACTCAATTTGCGTGGCTTATGTTGCAACTATAAGAGTTTGGTGAGTCAATATCACTTCATGTGTAGCTTTCATCAAAATTCAAACCAGTTGGTAGCCAGGAGGATGAGAATGTGTGTACCCCCTGTTGGTGCTGTGCTAGGTTCCGGGGAGACATAAAAGAACTCCCTACCTTTGAGGAGCTTACCATTCAGTGGGGAAGACAACATGAATGTACAAGAAACCATAATGAATTCATTAATTAATTCGCTGAGAACTCCCACTTGCTACAAGTCACTGTATTGTGTATTGTATCAGTTAGTCCTAATGCAGAAGAGGGGAAAATTCTTTTTCCTACTACCCTCCTAGGTTTTTAGGCTGGAGCCTCATCAGTTGGACTAACAAAAGGCAGATTAACAGGAGAAAAGTATTAGATTTATACAACATAATTTTATGTGACACAGGGATCTTCATAAGGAAATGAAGACACGAAAAAACAGTTAAACCCGAGTGTGTTTATACTAGGTTAGATGAACGGTAGAAAGTCATGGGAAAACGTGGTAGGACCAAAGAGTATGAGCTAAAGGCAGCAAAGTGGGGAAGCTCAGGAGGCCTGTCCACTTGGATTCCTCTCAGCATCTCTCTGTCTTTGGAGATAAAGATGCTCCTTTCCTCCAAGTTTAGGGACCGCACCTCTCACAAGAGGCTCTTATGACCTGCTTCAGGGGTGAAGGGGGAGATCAGAGAGTCCTTCCTGGACCTGCTTTTTCTCAAATTCCTTCAGTTTGAAATATTCCGTATGCCAAAGTGCCATATTTTGTGGGTAGCGTGTTCTGAGCCCTTCACTTACAGCTATTAAATAAGATACTGTAACCACTTCACGTGAGGAAACTGGGGCTATGAGAAATTAAGCAAGTTGCTCAAGGTGGCAATTCACAGGTATTTGTCTGACTCCAAGGCAAATTCTTTTCCCTCCTCTACCACTCAGATCATCTAGTCCAGTCTCCTCCTTTAAGGAAATAAAGAATTTACGTGGGAAAAATAACTTTTTAACTTCCTAATTCAATGACCTATAATAGTGGTTATTGCTAGAATCAATATAATGAGAATACCGTGCTTGGGCAAAAAGGCCATGCTGGTGAGACAGCCCGATCCACAAGAGTGTGTTTTGTATGGGGCTGAATGCTGTAAAGGAAACATATTTAAATTAAAATTAAAAACACTTAATCTAAATTTAATTTCAGTTTTATATAGAGCTACAGTGCTAGAATCTATCAAGGGAGGTAGACCTAGTGATAGGATGCCTGTCCTGTTTGCAGACATCATTTAAGTCAGTCCCCAGAAGATGTGACAAAAGTTTTCTTTCAGGAAGAATGGGAAGAAACCAGAAAGACTCCTGTTTAGATATTTTTTTAAAGAGTGTTAGCTCCTTTAATCGAGGCCATGTTGATCAGCGTTAATAGTGTCATCGAAGGGTCAAGGCTGAGCTTTCCCCAAGGTATTCAACCAGTGTGCCTTGTGCTTGGCGCCAAAACTCCTAGGACTTAGAATGAAGGGTTTAGAGAACGTTACCATCCCCTGAAGAGCCTTGTCCTGAGGTACAGTGAGGTGGAACAGAAGCTAGCCTAGGGTGGCCAGCAAAACGGACAAGTCTTCAGGATTACGTTACCGGATGTTGGGATTAATATTCATGTATAACAAAGTACTTAGGTTATTTTTTTAAATAAATCTTCTACTAAATGAGAGTATATGGGAACTCTCTGCACTACTTTGCAAATCTTCTGTAAATCTAAAATTATTCTAAAATACAGTTTAAAAAATCTTTTAATGCCATCTTAACTATTCTTCCTCCTTTCCCCAGCAGTGCTTTTTGTAAGCCCCGTGAAATCCTACTAGCCTTTTATTGTTAGAAGTAAAGACCTTGGAAGTTACCCCAAGAAGTTAACTACCCTATGCGTAAACCTAAATAATCAATATTTGTTCTCACGTGGAAATGAAAGTGAAACTCCTAAAATTGTAGTTTCAATTTTATTCACATTGTAGTGCAGTAAAATGTTTTCAAATTCACCTGTAAAATACAGGCCATTAAAAAATTCCATTATCGGGAATTCCCTGGCAGTCCAGTGGTTACGGCTCAGTGCTCTCATTGCCGGGGGCCTGGGCTCGATCCCTGGTCAGGGAACTAAAATCCCACAAGCCTCACGGTGTGGCCAAAAAAAAAAAAAAAAAAAAAAAAAAATCCATTATTTACATTTTTAAACTACTGAGGCATTATAGTAAGAAGAAAAGGAATAAAGTTATAGCAGAAACATTCTAATGTCATAAATGTAAAACCCAAACATTCCCTCCCATCTCATTTCTCTTTTGATATCTCAACTTAAAAGAAATAAAAGTTTAATCGCTGGACTTCCCTGGTGGCGTAGCGGTTAAGAATCCGCCTTCCAATGCAGGGGACACGGGTTCGAGTCCTGGTCCGGGAAGATCCCACATGCCGCGGAGCAACGAAGCCCGTGCACCACAACTACTGAGCCTGTGCTCTAGAGCCCGTGAGCCACAACTAGTGAGCCCACGTGCCACAACTACTGAGCCCACGAGCCACAGCTACTGAAGCCTGCATGCCTAGAGCCCATGCTCTGCAGCAAGAGAAGCTACCGCAATGAGAAGCCTGCTCATGGCAACCAAGAGTAGCCCCCGCTCGCCTCAACCAGAGAAAAGCCTGTGCACAGCAGCGAAGACCCAACACAGCCAAAAATAAAATAAAATAAATAAATTTATTAGAATAAAAAGTTTAATCACCAAAAAATAAAGTCCTTATTGTAGTACCTAACGTTTCCCTAACTTTTTTTAATTTGATAAGTGGAAATTAACATTTATTTACTGTATCCCAGGTGCTTTACAAATGCTGTATCATTTAATCTTCACAAAAGCGCCTGGAAGCCTAATAGGTATTTTTATCTCCAGTTTGCCTGTGAGGACACAAAGATTAACTTTTTACTGACCTACAGCTAGTTATGAAGGAGAGGCAAGTCTTGATCCAGATCTGACTGATACCAAAGCCTTTTACTGCCACATCATTATGTTTAGCAAGAAATGTAAAACCTCTTCCCCATTCATCTAAAATATATTCTTCCTCACACTTCAGTGATTGCTAAGTTTTCATGCCAGGCAGTGTTTCTCAAAGTGTGGTCCGTGACCAATTTGCATTAGAATGACCCAGGACCCAGGCTAACAATGCAAATGTGGTGACCCTGCCCAGCCCCGGATCAACTGGATCAAAATCTCTGGGGAGGGGCCTGGAAATCTGCCCATTTAACCAGCTCCTCAAGCAATTCTGTGTATATTCAAGCATGAAAAAACAGTTGGTATTTTTCAATTCTCCATCCACACTTCTTAAACTCTTGCTGTCCAGCTGCTGCCGCCAAGAACCCTCAAAATCGATCGCTTCACTTTAATGGAGCTTTGTGGGCAGCCTTGAGCTCCAAATTGTTAGAGGCAGTCTTACCTGGAAACCGGGTTCCCCTCTTGGTGGGTGTCAAAAGACACAACCAAGTCAAAAATCAGGAGAAGGAAGGATTTATTAGTTCCAGCAAGTGAGGAGAAGACTGGGGGTGTTTCCCAAAGCAGCGTCTCCCTGAACAGCAAAGTTGGGAAAGTTTTAAGCTAAGAATACATGCATATTCATAAAGCGGCTTGAACAGGAGAATTCAGCAGAGAACTGGGGCAAAGGTTGACAGAGTCCAAGCTTTAGTAGATTGAAGTCATGAGGGTCAGAAAAGGTCAAAATCACCATCCCTTAGGTTTCAGTTGATCTGGAGGTTGAGCACTTGAAGGGGGGGTTTATTTTTATTTTTTTTGGCTGCAAGCCTTCAGGGATTGAACCCAGGCCCTCATCAGTGAATGAGTGGAGTCCTAACCACAGGACCGTGAGAGAATTCCCAGAGGGGGGTTTAAATTCTGCAAGACAGCTCAAGAAAGCGCTTCAGGCTAGTCTTTACCTTTGAAACAGAACTGGGAGTCTTTACAACTGATTTATTTTCTTTGCTATTGTTACTTCTCTCGCCTGATAACAGCCATTTGTTCTTTTGCTCCCTTAAGATCATTATTACTGAGACATGTGCAAAGGCTAGCAGTGTGGCTGGGCTTAGATCACAAAATGGCTTCCGTGTAAAACGGCTTCTCTTGTGTCAAAAAGCTATATCTGGTTCTTTTCCTTTAGGGACCCCCTACCCTATTTGCTTATGGAAACAAGAGTTTCTAGGTTAGAAATGCAAGTAATATCAATCACAGGAGTTAGGAATTAAGGTTCCCTTTTAAACACAAATAGACACAACTCCCTAGATTTCGCCTTCCCCTGCTTCAGGTGGCTCCTCTGAGAGGTGAATGAACTTGGCCTTCCTACAAATATAGTGCAAGAAGCTTTCAGCACTGCATAATGCTATCGATGATGTAAATGTTTTCCATCCCCCTCTCCCCTTTCTTTTTCTCTTATTTTCCTTTCTCTTTTGTATCTGTTTTTCCTCTCTAGTATGACAAATGCTAGAAACTGATACACTAAAATGTTAACAGTGATTGTCTCTAGTTGATAGGGCTGTGAGTAGGTGATTTTTGTCCTATTTCCCCCTACTTTCTACTTTCAGGCTTGCCAGTGGTTAAGTCAGTCAGTAAACTTAAAACCTGTGTATGAGAATGGAGAAATCTGTGGAAGGAAGAACCCCATCCACTGGCTAACTTAGAATGAGGGAGAGTAGGGCAAGACTCATTACTTTTTTTTTATTTTTAATTAATTTTTATTGGAGTATAGTTGATTTACAATGTTGTGTTAGTTTCTGCTGTACAGCAAAGTGAGTCAGTTATACATATATTTATCCACTCTTTTTTAGCTTCTTTTCCCATATAGGTCATTACAAAGTATTGAGCAGAGTTCCCTGTGCTATACAGTAGGCTCTTATCAGTCATCTATTTTATATATAGTTGTGTGTATATGTCAATCCAATCTCCCAGTTTATCCCCCTGCTTCCCCCTTGGTTACCATAAGTTTTCTACATCTGTGACTCTATTTCTGTTTTGGAAATGAGTTCATTTGTACCACTTTTTTTTTTTTTTAAGATTCCACATATAAGCAATATCATATGATATTTGTCTTTCTCTGTCTGATTTACCTCGCTCAGTATGACAATCTCTAGGTCCATCCATGTTGCTGCAAATGGCATTATTTCATTCATTTTTATGGCTGAATAATATTCCATTGTATATATGTACCACATCTTCTTTGTCCATTTCTCTGTTGACGGGCATGCAGGTTGCTTCCATGACCTGGCTATTGTAAATAGTGCTTCAATGAACATTGTGGTACATGACTCTTTTTCAATTATGGTTTTCTCTGGCTATTTGCCCAGGGATTGCAGGGTCATATGGTAGCTCTATTTTTAGTTTTTTAAGGAACCTCCATACTGTTCTCCATAGTGGCTGCACCAATTTACATTCCCTCCAAAATTGTAGAAGGGCTCCCTTTATTGTTTGTAGACTTTTCTTTTTTTTTTAATTAAAAAAATTTATTTATTTATTTTTGGCTGCATTGGGTCTTCATTGCTGCGTGTGGGCTTTCTCTAGTTCTGGCAAGCGGGGGCTACTCTTCGTTGGGCGCATAGGCTTCTCACTGCGGTGTCTTCTTGTGTTGCGGAGCATGGGCTCCAGGCGCGCGGGCTTCAGTAGTTGTGGCACGTGGGCTCAGTAGTTGTGGCGCACAGGCTCTAGAGCGCAGGATCAGTAGTTGTGGCGCATGGGCTTAGTTGCTCCGCAGCACGCGGGATCTTCCTGGACCAGGGCTTGAACCCGTGTCCCCTGCATTGGCAGGCGGATTCTTAACCACTGCTCCAGCAGGGAAGTCCTGTTTGTAGGCTTCTCAATGACGGCCATTCTGACCTGTGTGAGGTGATATCTCATTTTAGTTTTGATTTGCATTTCTCTAATAATTAGTGATGTTGAGCGTCTTTTCATGTGCTTCTTGGCCATCTGCATGTCTTCTTTGGAGAAATGTCTATTTAGATCTTCTGCCCATTTTTTTTTTTTTTTTTTTTGCTGTATGCTGGCCTCTCACTGTTGTGGCCTCTCCCGTCGCAGAGCACAGGCTCCGGACGCGCAGGCTCAGTGGCCATGGCTCACGGGCCTAGCCGCTCTGCGACATGTGGGATCTTCCCGGACCGGGGCATGAACTTGTGTCCCCTGCATCGGCAGGTGGACTCTCAACCACTGCACCACCAGGGAAGCCCCTGCCCATTTTTTGATTGCGTTGTTTGTGTTTTTTGATATTGAGCTGCATGAGCTGTTTGTATATTTTGGAGATTAATCCCTTGTCGGTTGCTTCATTTGCAAATATTTTCTCCCATTCTGAAGTTTGTCTTTTCATTTTGTTTATGGTTTCCTTTGCTGTGCAAATCTTTTAAGTTCAGTTAGGTCCCATTTGTTTATTTTTGTTTTTATTTTCATTACTTTAGGAGGTGGATCAAAAAAAATCTTGCTGCAATTTATGTCAAAGAGTGTTCTGCCTATGTTTTCCAAGACTCATTACTTTATATCTGTGCTTCCTCACCTGTTAGGTGTACTTTTTGAAAATAGTAAAGGAAAATTAGAACTGTTTCTCTAGGGTTTTTTTTCCCCCATCTGCCCCAATTTTCTCTTTCTCTTGCTGATTCTATCTTCTCTCTCCAACTTTCAATTCTCTGTTGGGGAAGCAGTTGGATGACACTTGCTGGAATGAAAGAGCCACTGTCTGGTCTTGCTGTGTAAGTATAAACCACACTGCGTTCATGTATAGCCTCTTCCTCCTGGAGGGTTGAGATTCCTCTTTATAACTCCACTGCTATTTTTAACATCTCTAGAGGGCAAGGAGAAAGCCAGTCCCTTTATCTTTGAGCTGGTCACAAGTTTTCGAAACCTCTGTTTTCCCCCCTGAACAAACGATACAGAGGTGAAGAAATCATCCACAGTTTAGAAAGTCTTTCCATACTCCTAAAGAAACCAGACCACTTAGTTCTTAAAAGGCCACAGAGAAAGCCTGAACATGTGTACATTGACTTGTATTTGGGGAGGGAGCTTATCATCATTTGTAACCTCTGCAGCATCACTGGGCTTTGTCCCTGGGTGAGAATGGAGGAAGCCCCAGAAAGCGAACAGCCTAGCACATTGGCAAAGGCAAAAGCAACTGGCGACAGGTGCTCCAGGCTTTCAATCCCCAGGCCAAGTGGCCTTGATCATTTCCCTCATTACTCTAGAGACTGTTAATTTCTCAGTCTGTACTTGAAACTGCGCTATAATTGCCCTCTGAGTACAGAGGGAGAAGCTAAATCAGCCCCTGGAGAAGACTGGCTGAGCTGGGCCAGCTGCCACAGCTGCTTCCAGGAGGTTCCTGGCTGCCCTCGCTGCCGAGACCAGAGAGCTAAGAACCGAACACAAGCACGACAGCCTCGGCTGCGCCCTTCTCACTAATTGAAAAATTAATTTGAACTCCCAACGCAGTGCTCATTTTTAGGTATATGGGGATTGTTTTAGCTATCTCAAGCCTGAGTTTTTCTTAGAAGTGTGAAAGCCTCATTTAAATAGTTTAAACTAGTACTAACAGCAGAAGTCCCTTGACTCTGCAGAAAAATGGGAAAATAATTTTAGGTAATTTCACAACATAAGTGCCACACTTACATCGTGGTACACTCGTATTTATAGTTGTTATCAGTTTATAAAGGGCTCACCCTTTATAAAGCTACTAAGGGCCGACTTCAACCACACCTGCTCTCCACTTTCTTTTTTTTATATAAATTTATTTATTTCACTTATTTTATTTTTGGTTGGGTTGGGTCTTTGTTGCTGTGACCGGGCTTTCTTTAGTTGCGGCGAGCGGGGGCTACTCTTCAATGCGGTGCGCAGGCTTCTCTTTGCAGTGGCTTCTCTTGTTGGGAAACACGGGCTCTAGGCACGTGGGCTTCAAGTAGTTGTGGCATGTGGGCTCAGTAGTTGTGGCTTGTGGGCTCCAGAACACAGGCTCAGTCGTTGTGGCTCATGGGCTTAATTGCTCTGCGGCACGTGGGATCTTCCCGGATCAGGGCTCGAACCCGTGTCCCCTGCATTGGCAGGCGGATTCTTAACCACTGCGCCACCAGGGAAGCCCCTCCACTTTCTTTTGATTTGGGGTTACTTTTTTACACTGGAGCCTAAAAATAAGCTAGTGGGTGAGATTTCAGTGAGACGTGGAAATTAAGAAGTTTTAAACAGGGTTTTAGGCTGACAGGAATCTTTTAACTTGAGCTGTCCAGTATAAATATAAACCAAAAGCAAACAGATTTGGAATCTCACTGATTGCTGCTACATTTATACCTGAGAAAAAACCTACATGAGACCAGAGTCTAGACTCGACAGTAACATATATACTGACTTTTTCCAATTAGAAGAACTTAAAGAATAGCCCGTGAACGCTCCAGCGTTCCAATGAATGATTACCAACTACGTTGAGCCACCCATTATGTCCCAAGCAGTGTTCTTAGCATTAGTGACCCTGAAACACAAAAGACCAGGTCTTTAACTTTCAGGAGTGCTGTGGGATCGGTTGAGGGCGCTGGAGGTGACAAGCATGGAAGTGGTAAGTATTTTAGTGTGGTATTAACAGACCCACTGCATGCTTCTGAAATAGGAGGGAAGGGGGCAGGGCACAACCTTTAAAAGAATGACATACAGGGCTTCCCTGGTGGCGCAGTGGTTGAGAGTCCGCCTGCCGTTGCAGGGGACATGGGTTCGTGCCCCGGTCCGGGAAGATCCCACATGCCGCGGAGCGGCTGGGCCCGTGAGCCATGGCCGCTGAGCCTGTGCGTCCGGAGCCTGTGCTCCGCAACGGGAGAGGCCACAGCAGTGAGAGGCCCGCGTACGGCAAAAAAAAAAAAAAAGAAGAAGAATGACATACGTAGCTGTTCAGGATACGACAAAAACTGATTAGAACTGATTACATCCAAGATGGAGGAAGATTCGACTTCCAGTGGACCTTGAGCTTCATTATACTCTCATTGTAATAGATTAGCATATGCTAAATGATACATCCACAAGTGCCATGACAGTTCCAAGGCTGACCATAAAAGGCCAAAAAGTGGGCGGTGGCCCAATTCCTGGAAGTCTCCGCCCCTTCTCCAAAATAGTTGGAATAATCCTCCCACTCATTAGCCTATGAAATTACCCAGCCCATAAAAACTAACCACCTTGTATTTTGGGGCCTCTCGCCTTCTGTGATGGCCCACACTCTGTCTGTAGAGTGTGTCTCTCTCAGGGCCGTTCTCACCTTTTGAGACGGACTGTGTTCTGTCTATGGAAACTTTCTCTCTCAATCTACTTCTTACCTATCACTTTACCTCTCACTGAATTTCTTCTGCATTGAGACATAAAGAACCTGTACTTCAGCAAGTCCTGAGGCCAGGTGTGCAATCTCGGTTAAAAGACAGTGGGTTCAAGCCCCAATCTGAGGTGTGCGGTTTCACTTCCGCTCCCAAATAGGCGATTTCTGGGAACCTTAGGGAAGAGAGGTCACCCAGGACGGAGGATATCTAGTCCTGAGCCCAGTCATGGCCTAGCTTAGTGCTCTTGTTGCAGGAAGGAGAGTGGGGCTTGAGAGGATGGTCATGTCCCAGGTCTCAGGCGAGTCCCTTGGGATGGCCGCCAAGTGTGGGTTCTTGGCTTCATGCAGGAAATAATTCAAGAGGGAGCCATTTTGTAAAGTGAAAGAAAGTTTATTCAGGGAGAAACACGCTCCATAGACAGAGCTTGGAAAGCGAGAGAGGCACCAGGGTACGGGGTTGTTAGTTTTTACGGAGGTGGGTAATTTCATAGGCTAATGAGTAGGAGGATTCCAGCTATTTTGAGGAAGGGGTGGGGATTTCCAGAATTAGGCCACCGCCCACTTTTTGACCTTTTGTGGTCGGCCTTGGAACTGTCCTGGCACCTGTGGGCGTGTCTTTAGCTTGCTGATGTGTTACGGGGAGCGGATACTGAGGCTCAGGGTCTAGGGGAAGTTGACTTGTCCGCCATCTTGGACCCATTTGGTTCTAATCAGTTTATGTCATGTCCTCGAGCTATGTCACTCTTTCAAAGGTTGTGCCCTGCGCCCTTCCCTCCTGTTTCAGCTTCATCACAGAAAAAAGGGAAAGCCCACAAGAATTTAGAACTTCAAGGGTTTTTTTAAAATACATCACCTGGTACTTGGTCTAGAAAATTCTGTGAGGTAGGTGCTATTGTTCCTCATTTTAAATACCAGGGAGCCAAGGCCCAGAGGGTTGAGGTGACTGCTACGGATGCGCAGGCTCAGCGGCCGTGGCTCACGGGCCCAGCCGCTCCGCGGCATGTGGGATCTTCCCGGACCGGGGCACGAACCCGTGTCCCCTGCATCGGCAGGTGGACTCTCAACCACTGCGCCACCAGGGAAGCCCTTCATTTCTTTTTTTGAGGGGATGTATAATGCAAGAAAGGACTTGGATTTCTGCTCCTGGACATTATAGTTGTGGGAATTTATTTATTTATTTAAATTTATTTATTTAATTAATTTATTTTTGGCTGCGTTGGGCCTTCGTTGCTGGGTACGGGCTTTTTCTAGTTGCGGCGAGCAGGGGCTACTCTTCGTTGTGGTGCGCGGGCTTCTCATTGCGGTGGCTTCTCTTGTTGCAGAGTGCGGGCTCTAGGTGCACGGGCTTCAGTAGTTGTGGCTCGTGGGCTCAGTAGTTGTGGCGCACGGGCTTAGTTGCTCCGCGGCATGTGGGATCTTCCCAGACCAGGGATTGAACCCGTGTTCCCTGTACTGGCAGGCGGATTCTTAACCACTCGGCCACCAGGGAAGTCCCTATAGTTATGGGAATTTAGTATCTATTCTCAAAAATTCATATCTATGATTATGTAAGCATCATCAGGTATTTTCTTATTTGTCCACAGAGTATGACTATAGAAGTATCATAAAACAGAATAAGTAAATCTTATTTAGGACCTTAAATCTATTCAGTTAAATCAATACTATTCACCTACCTCCATCATCCTGGCCAGCTGACTGTCCAGCTTACTTTGGAATGCCTCCATTAACAGGGAATCCACTCCCTTCTGGATGAATCATCCCATTTTTCAAGAACATCGATCAATCTTTTGGGGCTTTTTACAACAAATGTATTCTTTTTTTAAAAAATAAATTTATTTTTTAAATAAATAATTTTTTAAAATAAATTTGTTTTTGGCTGCGTTGGGTCTTTGTTGCGGCACGTGGGCTTTCTCTAGCTGTGGTGAGCGGGGGCTACTCTTCGTTGTGGTGCGCGGGCTTCTCATTGCGGTGGCTTCGCTTGTTGTGGAGCATGGGCTCTAAGTGCGTGGGCTTCAGTAGTTGTGGCACGTGGGCTCAGTAGTTGTGGCACGCAGGCTTAGTTGCTCTGTGGCATGTGGGATCTTTTCGGACCAGGGCTTGAACCCGTGTCCCCTGCATCGGCAGGCGGATTCTTAACCACTGTGCCACCAGGGAAGTCCCCACAGGAGATTGTATAGGGTGAATAACCTGAGGAAAATAATGTCTAAGGAAGTTAGCCTGGACGAGCGAATAGTAATACTGATTTCTTCCTATTGAAACCCTGATTTGTGCCAGGCACTTGACCAACAGCCCTAAGAGGATAAGAATTATTGCTTCCATTTAAAACTTTGTAAAATGAGACTCTGAGAGGTCAGGTGACTGAGTGAGCAGCAGAGTTAGTATAAGGCTGAGGTAGGGCCCACATTTGGGTCTGTGCCTCTGAAGTTTGCACTTTAGAGCAGAGGTTGACAAACTTTGGTGTACCAGCCAAGTCCAACCGGTTTTTGTACAGCCCTCGGGGTAAGAATGGCATTTACATTTTTAAAGGTTAGAAAAAAATCAAAAGAAAAATAAAATTTCCTAACTTGTGAAAATTCTGTGAAATTCACATTTCAAGGCCCATAAACAAAGTTTTATTGGAGCTTAGCCACACCCCACAACCCACATGTCATCTGCCTGATTTCATTCTACAGTGGCAGACTCGAGTAGCTGGACAGGGGCCCTATTGCCCACGAAGCCTAAAATTTTACTACCTGTCCCTTTACAAAAAGTCTTCTGACCCTGCTGCAGGGTTTGCAGCTCATAATGTGGTCTGTAGACCAGGAGCAAGGAGTATTATCCGGGAATCTGTTAGAAAGGCGCAATCTCAGTCCGGAAGCCAGAGCTGCTGAATCCAAATCCGCATTTTAGCAAGATTTCAAATGATTTGTTTGCACATTCAAGTATAAGAGGCGTGTGCTGTTATGCGTTAAGGCTTGGTGGAGGGCAAGTCTGGGGACCAGGACATTGGCTGGTGTAAGATTAGGAGACGGAGTGGGGAGGGACAGGGTCCGCAGACATGTAAAGAATGTTTGCCTTTTAACTGTGCACAGGCAGCCACACATTCCTGACCCGGGCCTCTGGGATTCCTGCATATAAATATGCAGAGAATAGGACACCATACCCAAGTTAACATGCAACTCTGCACTGGTTATTTTAAAGTGTGTTTTGCCATGGCTTTTTTTGGGGGGGGGGCGCTGCATTGGGTCTTGGTTGCGGTGCATGGGCTTCTCTCTAGTTGCGGCGAGTGGGCTCTCTAGTTGTGGCACGTGGGCTCCAAAGCACAGGCTTAGTTTTCTCCTGCTGCGGAGCACAGGCTCCAGCCACGCAGGCTCAGCTGCCATGGCTCACGGGCCCAGCCGCTCCACGGCATGTGGGATCTTCCTGGACCGGAGCACGAACCCGTGTCCCCTGCATCAGCAGACGGACTCTCAACCACTGGACCACCAGGGAAGTCCCTGCCGTAGCATTTTTAATAAATCTGATCAACGGAGGATAATCGCATTAGCGAGTACCAACTTCCCATCTCCAGCCTCCATTTTAAGATTTGCAGACAGAAAAAGGGGTTCCTGACAAGCAGGAATGTCTGTGCTACTAGGAATTGGCCTGAAGCACTGCTGCTGGGAAGTTTTGAGAGATAGTAGCTCAGATATTTTGCTAAAGCATTTTTGCAAATGCTAGAATAGTTGTAAATAAGATGATGCAGCCTGCAGTCCTCCCCAAAGATACTCTGCAAGGAAATGTGCCATTTGACTACTTTCTAATTTGCTTTTTAATCATTAGGCAAATTCAAGGAAGACTTTAATGCTCTCTAATTTGAAGACACTGGAGTTTGCAGCTATACACTCTTTTAAAAAAAATTGTTTATTTTTGGCTGCATTGGGTCTTCGTTGCTGTGCGCGGGCATTCTCTAGTTGCGGCGAGCGGGGGCTACTCTTCATTGCAGTGTGCGGGCTTCTCATTGTGGTGGCTTCTCTTGTTGCAGAGCACGGGCTCTAGGCGTGAGGGCTTCAGTAGTTGTGGCTCACGGGCTGTAGAGCGCAGGCTCAGTAGTTGTAGTGCACGGGGCTTAGTTGCTTCGTGGCATGTGGGATCTTCCCGGACCAGGGCTCGAACCCGTGTCCCCTGCACTGGTAGGCAGATTCTCAACCACGGCGCCACCAGGGAAGCCCCACTGAATTAGTTTGATGAACTGGGGACGTGGGTTGTTACATGATTAAATGTGTTTGTGGAGGATGCACTCAAACAGAAACAAATATATTATATCCAAAGGATGCCAAGTTCCCTCTGGGGATTGGTGCCTTAGGGCCTCAGCAACAACCATCCGATCTAACGCAGCTCCCTCTCAGCTAAGCCTGTGGAAATCATGAGACTCATCAAACCTTTATTTTTTAACTTTAAAAATAATGATAATTCCTGATTTTTCAAAACCTATTTCACAGCATCAACCTCAGGCTAAGGTAGTAAAAGAAAGCATGAAAAATATTTTAAAATATTTTTAAAGCATGAGAAATATTTTAATTGTTGCAAGGGGCAATATTTTCATAAAATATTTAAAACACAAGCTACGATTGCTTTGTGTAATTTGATTTCCTATTACCGCAAGGGAGCCAAGGATTCCTGGCATAGGGAGCTTCCTTAGGTGTCCCTGGCCTGTTCTGGGCTCGCGGAAGGAGTCAGGTGTCCCGTGCTCACCCTGCTTGGTGGCAATTTGAGGTTGCATAAGAGAACAGGGTAAAAAGTACACAAGTAGTGCTTCAGTTTGCATCATTTATCTGTTACACGTATTATCTCGACATGGCTTAGAGGTTGGTGGCATGACTGTAAATTGGAAGATGAGCGAGTGAGTGAAGTGAAGCTGGGGAGAGGTGGGAAAGCGGGTGGGACCGGCGGCGTTTAGATTAAAGATTGTGTGTGGAGGAAGAAAGTGGGTTCTTGCAATGACTGGGAATGCAATAGGCCAGCTGGGCATTCCTGGTTCCAAATTCTATGCAATCCAGGATGACCACGATATGGCTAAGGGTCTTTACCCTAGAGCTGCTGAGTAAATGCAGCTTCGTTACATCATATGCATTCATTCATTCATCTGTTCAGTCTCAGCCGTTCATTCACTAAACATTGATTCAGTGTCAGGTGCCACACTGGGCATTAGAACTACGAAGATGAGCAAGTGATTGTTTTAGACCACTAGGGGCATTCAGGGTACTAGAGGAGACAAGACAAGGAAGCAGGGGATTCCAGCAAGGATGTGGATATTGAAATAGAGGTCTGTATAATGGCTGGTGGAGTACAGAGTGCTCAGAGCAGATCCCCAGAGGAGGTGGCAGTGGACCTGAGTCTTGGAGGATGAGTGGAGACATTCTAATTTATGCCAAAGAAACAGTACCTGTAAAGGCAAGGAGACCAGAAAGAGAATGACTTCGTATGGTTGCCTCCAGGGTGTGGCAAGGAAGTGGCAGCAGACGGGACGGAAAGATAAGCAAGGACATCGAAAAAAGCAATTGCACTTGTAACCAGTTATACCAGCTTTTGTTCTGGATAATAGCATTTGGAACAGATTGGTTAAATATAAAGGAGGAAAATTTCAGGAAGTGTGAGATAACTAATTGTGGAGTTTATAACATATCAATATTAACCTTAAAGACAATGCGTTTCTTTATAAGGAAACCGAGAAAAAGTATTCAGTTAAATGTATATTAGGAAGGGCAGTTTAGGTGACCAAAAACACTCAATACTCAGGACTTCCCTGGTGGTCCAGTGCTTAAGACTCCGCGCTCCCAATGCAGGGGGCCCGGGTATGATCCCTGGTCAGGGAACTAGATCCCGTAGCGAAGATCCCAAGTGCCGCAACTAAGACCCGGCACAGCCAAATAAACAAGTAAATATGAAAAAAAACAACATGGTGGTATGTACTCTGTAGGATGGTGGTAGATAAACTTTACTACCTTAGTTCAGTCATGCTATTTGAGTATTACGTGTATAATGAGAAAAAGAAAAGAATCATCAAAATGACTTCATTCCTGCAGACCAAACAGTATAAAACTTCTCCAAGTCCGTACACATTTCGTCCTCTGAGCCGAGGAACCATGCCTTGGAACTGATTTGTTGGATTATCAATGTTAAGAAGTTCTCATATTTTAAAATTTGTATTTACAGCCTTGAACAGCTAGAGAAAGAGTGCTGTTTAATTGTTTGCCTTTTCTTTTGCATTTTTGGTACATGTATCTTATCTACATTTGAGCTGCTCTAATAGAATACCATAGACTGGATGACTGATATACAACAATTATTTCGCACAGTTCTGGAGGCTGGGAAGTCCAAGTACAAGACTGGCTGATTTCGTGTCTGATGAAAGCCTTTTTCCTGGTTCAGAGATAGCTGTCATGCCCCTGAGTCCTCATACAGCAGAAGGGGCAAAGGAACTCTGCGGGGTCTCTTTTCTAAAGTCATTAATACCATTTATGGGCTCTTCCCTCATGACCTAGTCGCTTCCCAAAGGCCCACCTCCAAATGCCATCACACTGGGGATTAGGTTTCAACGTTTTGGGGGGACACAAACATTCAGTCTGTAGCAATATCTAAATCAATTTTAACCAAAGCACAGTGCCTCTCTGATACGTGGCTATGAGATTTTTCTTAAGACACGTAGTTAGAACATTCAGAGAAACTTATGTCTGGTACAAAAGAGAAAGGGAGAGGAGAAATAGTCTTGCAGGAGAAAGAAGGTTCTGGTTGTTGGTGAAGACTTCGAGAGAAACCAGAGTCTTCCACTGATATTAACGTACTTAGTTAACATTTATGAGACATTTACTGAGCCCCACAATGTACCAGGCATGAGTCTTGATGATGAAACAGAGATGAAGGCCTGGTCGTGCTCTCAAAGGGCTCAAAACCTGAGGTAATAAGAAGTTACAATGACGCGTGATAAGTGATTTAAACAGAAGTCACCTCAGAGAGCCACAGAAAAACAACATCTAACTCAACATTGGGGATGGAGTGTATGGAGGGTTAGGAGGCAAAAAATGCATCCAAGAGAAGTTGCTGATACTTGACTTAGGTCTTTTTAAAAATTTATTTTATTTTATTTATTTTTTGGCCATAGCACAAGGCTTGGGAGATCTTAGCTCCCCGACCAGGGATTGAACCCAGGTCCCTGGCAGGGGAAGCACGGAGTCCTAATCACTGGACCGCCAGGGAATTCCCTTGACTTAGGTCTTTTGAAACATTATAATTTAAAAAGTTGTTTTATGAAATGTTTCAAACATTTAAAACATTTCAGGCAATAATATGACACCCGTATGACTATCATCCAGCTTTAACAGATGGTAATAAGGGTGTCATTTATTTTCTGTACTTTTCAATGTCTGAAATGTTTCATAAAACTGGAGTTGGATTCTGCACACTGGCAAGCTCTTTTGCAATTAGATGCTGTAAATGTTCTGGGGGTGACACCTAATGTATAAGCTCTAAATCTCAGCAAATCTTTCAGATCTGCAATCTCATCTGGCCACCACTCCAGTCCCCAGCAGGACAAGTATTTGAGGTCTCATTTTGTAAACCAGGAACCAGAGGCACAGAGAGAGTAAGCTGATAGGAATAAATGCTGTAAGAACATATGATTTTATTAAAAACACTTATATTTGTCATTTGTTCTTCAGAAGTAGCATTAATAAGTAGGTAGTGGCTTCTGGGCATGAAAAATCCATCAGAGGTATTTTTTTTCCTTAAAAAGAAATCATGGGGCTTCCCTGGTGGCGCAGTGGTTGAGAGTCCGCCTGCAGATGCAGGGGACACGGGTTCGTGCCCTGGTCTGGGAAGAGCCCACATGCCGCGGAGCGGCTGGGCCCGTGAGCCATGGCCGCTGAGCCTGCGCGTCCGGAGCCTGTGCTCCGCAACGGGAGAGGCCACAACAGTGAGAGGCCCGCGTACTGCAAAAAAAAAAAAAAAAAAAAAAAAAAGAAATCATAACAGTGACATATATAGCACTTATAGCTTACAAGGGGTTTCACATGCATTTAATTTAAAAGAATTTTTAAAGAAATATTTATTTTCTTTATTTTTTTGGCTGCATCGGGTCTTCGTTGTGGTGCGCGGGCTTCTCTCTAGTTGTGGTGTGTGGGTTTTCTCCTCTCTAGTTGTGTCATGTGGGCTCCAGAGCGCCTGGGCTCTGTAGTTGGCGGCACGCGGTCTCTCTCATTGAGGCGAGCAAGCTCACTAGTTGTGGCAGTCGGGCTCAGTTGCCCCTCGGCATGTGGGATCTTAGTTCCCCGACCGGGGATTGAACCTGAGTCCCCTGCACTGGAAGGCAGATTCCTTACCGCTGGACCACCAGAGAAGTCCTCTCATGTGTACTTTAGAACCTAAGCTTCTTAGAGCTGTGAGATTAAGATAATAATGTTCATTTTGGAGACTAGGAAATTGAACCTCGTGGAGGCCTTGCCCGCCGGTCACCACACTGAGTGGCAGTTCTCTAGTCCTGAGCCCACATTCTTCTCACTCTACAATGTTGCCGGCTTTTTACCAACTGGTGCCCAAAATGTGTTCTCCAAGACACATGGGTGGAAGGCTGGGCAAATCTGTGGCTCTCTCTCCCCTAGTGTGGGGCTGTAAGACCTGTGCACTGCAGTGAACCCTAAAGTCTGTTTGCCTCGCAGCAGTTTCTTCCACATGCTACTGCTGCTTCTCAACTACGCGCTTACGAGTAATTTTTTCTCCCTCCCGTGCTGGCATCTTTTCTGCCCATTTTTCTTATTGTTGCTGCTCTTCAGTTTATGGCCCTGCAGCTGTCAGGGCTCTGTCCATCTTTCTGATCTTTCTTCTAAATTCCTTGCGCCAGCAGTTGGCCTAGGGCACCTGATCCTGTTTTCCGCACCCTGCCAGAAAAAGCTACCATATCCCCGTGGAAAGTGTGGCTTCCTGAGTTGCCTCCTTTCAAAAGGCTCTTGCCTGTCCAGCTTTGGGCCGGCACCAGGGTCTATGGGTTCCAAGAGAGGTGATGAAGTTCTGTGACAAATGCCTGCCCTGACAGATGGAGCAAGTGTTGGCCAGCTTGAGAATGCAGTGTGTCAGCGGCTGCCCTGAGAAGGGACTCTGTGCCCCTGATGATGCTGTACATGCACTGACCCACCTGCTGGGTGACGTCTTCACAAGCACCAGCATCTTTGGAGATCTTTACCTTCAAGCCATTGGCAGTTGCCACCATCGGGCCATTGAAAGAATCTAAGCGGGATCCAGAAAAATTAGCTAAAAATCATTCTTTCTTTTTTTTTTTCTTTGCGGTACACAGGCCTCTCACTGCTGTGGCCTCTCCCGTTGCAGAGCACAGGCTCAGCGGCCATGGTCACGGGCCCAGCCGCTCTGCGGCATATGGGATCTTCCTGGACCGGGGCACGAACCCGTGTCCCCTGCATCGGCAGGCAGACTCCAAACCACTGTGCCACCAGGAAAGCCCCTAAAAATCATTCTTGAAAAGCATCCTGATGGAGAAGCTTGGTCCCGGAGAAGTCTGCAGACCTGGATCTTAGGGTTGGCTCAGATGTTGGGATGTTACAGAATACTCTGACTCAGTCTGGCTTAAAAAAAAAGGAAATTTATTATTTTTTATAACCAGAAGTAGGATGAGCTCCAGGCCTTGTGGGATCAGTGGCTCAGTGATGTCATTTTAGGAGCCAGGATTCTTTCTGTCTCCCCAATCCCTTTATGCTCAATGTTGGTGACATCCTAACACCAGGCCTGCCAGTTCCCCTTCATGGTTCCAAGTTGATTCTCACTAAGACTGCCAGGCGAACAGAGCTAGAGGCTTCCCCAGTCACTACTAGCAGGCAGAAACCTCTCCCAAACATGGACTGTAAATCCTCTGCTCCAGTCTGATCAGCCCAACTTGGGTTTCCATTCCGGACCTAATATGGGTTGTCATGGGAATGCCCTGTTGATGGGCTCAGACCTGCCTTATCCCATATGGAAGCTACTAGCCACATGTGGCCATTGGGCACTTGAAATGTGTCCCGTCTGAATTAAGAGAGGCTCTAAGCATAAAATACTCATCAGATTCCCCAGACTTCTCTCTGTCTCTCCTCTCTCTGTCTCTGTCTCTTTCACTATCTCTCACACACAAGTAAAATATTGATTTAATTTTTTTTACATTGATTACGTGTTGAAATGTTAACACGTTTTGGGTTTATTGGGTTAAACGATATTTATTATTAAAATTAATTTCTCCTTTTTATTTTTACTTTCTTAATGTGGCTACTAGAAAATTTTAAATTACACATGCGACTCACTTTCTATTTCTATCGGGTAGTACTTACTGGCTTAGAGGAAACAAGGGTCTACTTTCAGAACTGGAGATGGAAAGATACCTGAATAAAGTCGTGGTTCTTTTAGAAGGAGGGAAGGGCAAACAGTGTGGACTGTACATTCAGAGAACCACTTATGAGAAAATGTGCTGCGCTAAGGGCTGTGGGGAGAGAAAATGCTGACTCAGCAGGGGAGGTAAGATACGCAGGCATGTGAGTGGTGCAGATAATAGAGGCTGTGGGGTTTCAGACTTTGGAGAGTTTCTGTCCAGTGTGACAATGGAATGCCAGTTTGATCCGGGCCTTGAAGTAGATGGGGCTGCAAAGAAAGAAGTCAACTGGGGAGAATTGCCTTGGGGGCCTTCTAGGCGGAGGGAAAAGCACAGAGACAATGCTGAGGCAGGAAAGTATGAATTGGAATTTTCATCTAGCTGAAGCTGGGGGTTAAAGAGAAAAGACTGGGTTAGGATGGCTGATGGGAGCACCTGTTAAAGAGGTATGGGCAGCAGTTGGACACAGTTTTGCTAACACATCTTTAGCCAATGCGCTTAATTAAGCCAGTCCACATGTCTACTGCCCTTATGAAGCGTTCACAGGTCAGATTAGTGTCTGGATGTGTGAACTCTGGCATGGACTGCCTGGGTTCTAATCCTACCTGTGCAACTTATTAGAGATGAGATTTTGGACAATTTACTTAACGTCTCTTTGCCTCAGTTTCCCTATTTGTATAATGTGAATGATAGCAATATACTTACCTCATAGCGTTATTGTGAGGATTAAATGAGTTCAAGTTCTCAGAGCACACAGCACGTGCCGTGAATTTGTTAAAAAGACAACTGGTTGGCTACTGCTGACTACACAGAGCTAGGATGCTAAAAAAAACCCTCTATTATTTTATTGCTAAAAAAAAAATCTCTATTTTTTTCAAAATTTGTCTATAGGTAGGTAATTTTTTTTTCTGGCTGCATTGGGTCTTTGTTGCTGCACCCAGGCTTTCTCTAGTTGCGGCGAGCGGGGGCTACTCTTCGTTGTGGTGCGCGGGCTTCTCATTGCAGTGGCTTCTCTTGTTGAGGAGCACGGGCTCTAGGCGCATGGGCTTCAGTAGTTGCAGCTCACGGGCTCAGTAGTTGTGGCTCGCGGGCTCTAGAGCGCAGGCTCAGTAGTTGTGGCGCACGGGCATAGCTGCTCCGTGGCGTGTGGCATCTTCCTGGACCAGGGCTTGAACCCGTGTCCCCTGCATTGGCAGGCGGATTCTTAACCACTGCACCACCAGGGAAGTCCCTGTATATAGGTAAGTAATAATCATGTGTAGATAAAGATAATGCACAAAGAGAATCCCCAGGAAGAAATACCCTTGTCAGGTCAGCACAGTCAGGCTAGTTCCACATCCGCTTCCACATTTGCTAACCTTGCTTTGCTGATATCCACAGAAATTGTTGCAGAGTTCACAAATAAATCTCCAAGTATTTAACAAAAGCGGTGCAAAATACACGAACTAGGTCTAAGAGTTCTTTTTTTTTTTTTTGCCGTACGCGGGCCTCTCACTGCTGTGGCCTCTCCCGTTGCAGAGCACAGGCTCCGGACGCGCAGGCTCAGCGGCCATGGCTCATGGGCCCAGCCGCTCCGCGGCATGTGGGATCTTCCCGGATCGGCGCATGAGTCCGTGTCCCCTGCATTGGCAGGCGGACTCTCAACCGCTGCGCCACCAGGGAAGCCCAGGTCTAAGAGTTCTTAACGAAATAGGATATTTTTCAAAATGCAGTGCTGAATTGGGCTTTCTTTTCTTTTTACACTGCATCTCCACCTGCTTCCCTCCCTCCTCCTTCTTTTTCACTGGGAGCGTGAGGGGTAAGGAGTATCTTCTGAATTCAGATAAATTGCTCACATCCCCCAGGGTGACCCTAGTATCCTGGTTTGCCCCAGATGGGTTTTCGGCCTTCGTCCATGTGACTCATTAACATATCCCTTTCCCTTTTAGAAGTCTTTTTTGTTTGTTTGTTTGTTTCTGTATTGATTTTTATTTATTATTTAAAGAGAAAGTCTCTTCAGACAATTTAAAGAGAACACAAGAAATAAGTAGAAATCTGCTATTATTCAAATTGGTCAACCCAATATTGTATGTATTTATATTACTGTAATCTATCAAGTAATCTGGATATCCTTAGAATGTTTGTTAAAAAGCACATTTTGAATTTACCTATTTTTACCATATATATATATACATATATATATATATAACAATTGGGGATTTACCTTCATTCTATAAAAATTAAACAATGTATGATTCATGTCAGGTAGAATATTCCCCTTTTTATTTTTATAGTTTTTTATTTTGTTGTTAACCATTTCCTAATCTCATGAGATTCTGAGATGACCTTTTTTTTCAAGCTTTATGGTAACTACTAAAGTTCAGGTTTGAACTGATCCATAAAATTTAGCGTTGTAGCTCTCTATGACTCTTGTCTGACAGTGTTGAGTAAATGAGATATTGACACCAGTGGAAAGTTTCTGTGTGGGCATATTGAATGACATTTGATCACTGGTTATCTTTTTTAAAAAATTATTTATTTTTTATTGAAGTATAGTTTATTTACAATTTGTATTAATTACCACTGTACAGCAAAGTGACTCAGTTATACATCTATACACATTATTTTTCATATTCTTTTCCATTATGCTTTATCACGGGATACTGAATATAGTTTCCTGTGCTATATGGAAGGACCTTGTTTATCCATTCTATATATACCAGTTTGCATCTGCTAATCCCAAACTCCCAATCCATCCCTCTCCCACGCCCCCATCCCTTGGCAACCACCGGTCTATTCTCTATGTCCCTGTTTCAAAAACAGGTTCATTTGTGTCATATTTTAGATTCCACATATAAGTGATATCGTGTGGTATTTGTCCTTCTCTGACTTACTTCATTTAGTGTGATCATCTCTAGTTGCACCTCTTAGAAGTCTTGGTTTGGATAATAAACCATATGGTTAGCTCATCTACAGGAAAATGAGAGGGACTCTTCATGTGCTAGTGTATCAGGGATTGGGGGTATCAGAGTATGGGGATTCGTGTGTTCTTGGAGGCTGGGAGGGAGATCTGGGGGGCGGGGGCAATGCATGGGTGGGGATGGCATCCTGGGCTTTTGGGCTGGCAGGAAGCTGTCCTGGGCAGAGCACAGGGGGCCAGCCAGCCTGAGTGGGACGCGGAGGCGATGCTTCTCCCCCAGCGCGGCGCGTCCTCCGCGACCTCATTCTGCTCCGGGGCTCGCCGAGCCAGGGAGCAGCGGGCAGGAGTCCCTTGGGCTGCACGGGCGGCTGGGTGTGGGGTGAGGCTGGGGGCGCGCCCGGCCAGCTCGAGGGCCCTGCTGGGGCTCCCCCCTCCCCCCCCCCGGGACACTGAAGAGTGCCCGCCCCCGCCAGCACCGCTTTTCATCCTGCGCACTGGCAAACGGGCCGACGACATCAATCAGGGTATGAAACACATTCTATTGATTTTGGAATCTTGGCTTCAGCTGCCAGATTCCTCGAGAGACACTGAGTCCCGGACAAGAAACCCCAAGCTCAACACGTTTGTAGTAGACGATTGCTTTTTCCAGAAAAGAGCTCCTAACCACCAGGGCCTGGGCTAGCTTCTTCCCCCAGTGTCTGTTCCCGCCGAAGGGCGAGTTCGTCCCCTGCCAGAGGCAAGCCTTCACCCCTGGCCTGGAAGCCGAGGCTGTGATCTGGGCCCTTGCGCCTTTTTTCAGGATAGTTTTTGGTAAGTGAGGAGAACATGTACAGGGTCCTGTCCACCCCCGGGGTTGGCGTGGGAGTCGATTTGGGGTCTCCGGGCGTTTTTTTTTCCTGCGCCGCAGCGACCCTGGCCTCTGGGAATGAGATCCCACGACTCCTGTGAGTTTTACAAAATAGCATCATTATATTGTAATCGTAAAAGCTAGTTCTGCATCTTAGGCAAAAAAGCAAGAAAAGAAGGTTAAGTAACAGTCACTTTTACTTTTTGGAAGCGTCCCTGGTGCCCGGAGCGGGTGTAGACGCCGCCGCGGCTGGCTGGGAGGCCCAGCTAGGAGGCCCCGCTGTGACTCTCCATTGTTCGCGCGGCCCGGGCTGACTCGTTCTAAATGCTTCTCTTTGTGTTTTCCCTCCGCGAGCGCGCACAGATGGTTGCTCTAAGAGGCATCTTCTTTCCTCAGACGAAAGAAATCTAGTCTTTGAGAGTTCCGATGCACGAGTCAGCTAAACTATATGAGTTAAACTCCAGTTTCCTGAGAGCTAGAAATATCTGCTCCGCCCCACCCTGATGGGAAGTGCCAACAGTTCGTGTTTCGCCACCAAGTGGCTCAAATCTGGAGGATTTCTTTGGTGTCCAGGGCAAAACCGATCTGCGCGCCGTGAGTGGTTTTTAGGGCAGTGAAGCTGCAGTGTAGGCCGAGCTGCTGCAGAGGGAGGGGTGTGTGTGCGAGGAGGGGGCGCGTGCGCGCACACGCTCCTTAATCATCAGTTCTTTATGAAATTGTTACGGTGGAAACGGTGGACATTATACTGGGATATAGGAACGACGAAGATAGCAGAACTGAATGGCATCCTCCACGGTATCTTGTGGGGGTTTTAGGGGGGCAAGTAAATACGGGTCGTTTGGCATGGCCTGTGGGCTGACAGGGATATCGACAGGGGCCACCTTTGTAGGCCACAGAAGCCACTTTACGCCCAGGGTGAGGTATAATTTTTGAAGGTGATGACGCCGGGGGGCGGCTCTTTCCAGTGAGAGCTCCAGGGCCAGAGACTCTGGGTTTGGTTTTGGAAAGATAAGGGGACCAGTTCTGGGGCTGACCCTGAGTTTCTGGGTTTGTTTTTTAAACGATGTGCTTTTTCCTGATTAAAAAAATCAATTTTTATTTTCGAAAATTGAAATTAAATAAAAAAGCTCAAAGGAGAAAAAAAAAAGAATTACCTATTATTCCACTGTCCAGAAATTAACATTTTGGTGTGTGTGCGCGTGTGGTTTTTTTTTGTTTGTTTGTTGTTGTTGTTTTTCTTTTGCTGTACGCGGGCCTCTCACTGTTGTGGCCCCTCCCGTTGCGGAGCACAGGCTCCGGACGCGCAGGCTCAGCGGCCATGGCTCACGGACCCAGCCGCTCCGCGGCATGTGGGATCCTCCCGGACCGGGGCACAAACCCGTGGCCCCTGCATTGGCAGGCGGACTCTCAACCACTGCGCCACCAGGGAAGCCCTGTTTTTTCTTTTTAATGCATATTTTATTCAAACAAAAATGGAATCGCTGTATTCAAGAGAATTGAAAACATGCCCACACAAAATACACCTGTGCATGAATGTTTTCAGCAGCATGATTCCTAACTGCCAAAAAGTGGAAACAATTCAGATATGTCCATCAGCTGATGAGTGGATCAACAAAAAGTGGTCTATCCATTAATGGAATATTATTTGGGACTAAAAAGAATGAAATGCCGATACATGCGGCAACGTGGGTGAACATTATGCTAAAAAGAAGCCAGACACACAGACAGCATGTTATGTGATTCCATTTTTATGAAACGTACAGAATAGGCATATATAGAGAGACAGAAACTAGATTAGCGGCTGGCAGGGGCTGGGGGAAATGAGGTTTCTTTTTGGGGTGATGAAATGTTCTGGAATTACATATGTGATAGTTGCACAACTCTGTGAATGTACTAAAAACTACTGGACTGTACACTTTAAAAAAGATGAATTTTATGGTACGTGAATTATATCTCAAAAAAGCTGTTATTAAAACAAAAGCAGATATAATCTCACTATACCCAGTAATATATTATGAACATTTCCCTAATATTCCTAATAACTACTCTTCTGTAATATTTCTGTTTTCAATTATCAAAGTAATGCACATTCATTCTAAAAAGAAAATTAAATAATGCAGAAGAGCGAACAGAAGAAAGTGAAGTATTTCTCCCCCTGCCCAACTTCAACACCTTCCGAGTACCTGCTTAAAAATTATTTTTATCTCATACTCTTCTGTTCATAGAGCCTTCAGTTTCAGTGCAAGCCCACTGCCTTGTTTTATTTTTAATTTTCCTCTTCCCCCCAACTCTGCTTTCATTCTCCCCTTTGTTGCCAGTCACTCTAATGTGTTTGTTACATGTTCTAAATTATGCAAGTATCCCTGGAAAATATCATGTTTTTGTATGGGTTTTTAATTTTTGGAAGTGGTTATTGTGCTATTAATTCTTTTTACACAGCACATTCTGAGGCCTCTGCATGTTCTTGGGTGATATTATTTCATAGTAAAATTCACCATATTTAGCTTATCTATTTCCCTAATGAGGGACACCTGGCTCGCCTCCAGCTCTGTTACAGTGAACAGTGTGGTGTATATGCTCCCTTAAGGACTTGAGTGGGATCTTCGGATCTATCACTCTGCGACAAATACCCAGGTATGGGGCAGTATACCGGGGCAAAGGACATATTCTTATTTAATTTAAATACAATCATTCGCTTTCTGGAATGGATATGCCAGTTTATATTCTCTTCTTCCCCCTGTGGACAATAATTTTCATCTCCCCACACCACATCCTTTGCCAACACTTGGTAGCATCAAACTTTCTAATTTTTATTAATTTGATGGGTTGAAAGTAATATCTCGTTTGAGCTTTAGTTTGCGTTTCTTTTTGTTTCTATAATTACTAGGGAATTTAATCACTTCTTCATATGCTTGTTCGACATCTGGTGTTCTGTTAAGTGAACTGTCTATTCATTGCTCATTTTTTCTGTTGGGTTTTCTCACTTTTTCTTGTTGATCTGCAGGAGCTCTGAAAAATCTAGATACTGAACCTCTTCTACTGACAAGATGTTGCAGTCTCCTCTAGTCTGACATCTGTTAACTTTGGTATGTTTTGCTGAACGGAAGTATTTAATTTAATGTAGTGAAATCCATTTAATTTTCCTCCTACTCCGAGGTGCTAAAGATATTTTCCAGTGTTTTTTGCTATTCACTTTCTAATTTTACGTTACTACTATTTTTTAAAAAGTATTTATTTATTTATTTATGGCTGCGTTGAGTCTTAGTTGTGGCACACGGGCTCCAGAGTGCATTGGCTCTCTAGTTGCAGCACCTGGGCTTAGTTGCCCTGTGGCATGTGGGATCTTCCCGGACCAGGGCTTGAACCCATGCCCCCTGCATTGGCAGGCGGATTCTTAACCACTGTGCCACCAGGGAAGTCCCCAGGAGGTCCTTGTTGATTATCTATTTTACATATAGTAGTGTGTATGTATTAATCACAAACTCCTAATTTATCCCTCCCCCTCCACCTTTCCCCTTTGGTAACCATAAATTTGTTTTCAAAGTCTGAGTCTCTTTCTATTTTGTAAATAAGTTCATTTGTACCGTTTATTTTAGATTCCAAATATAAGCAATAACATATGAGATTTGTCTTTCTCTGTCTGACTGACTTCACTTAGTGTGCTACTCTCTAGATTCCTGCATGTTGCTGCAAATTGCATTAGTTCCTTCTTTTTAATGGCTGAGTAAAGTTACATTGTGTATATAGTACCACATCTTCTTTAACCATTCCTCTGTTGATGGACATTTAAGTTGCTTCTGTGTCTTTGCTACTGTAAATAGTGCTGCAATGAACATTGAGGTGTATATATATTTTCGAATTATGGTTTTCCCCACATATATGCCCAGGAGTGGGATTGCTGGATCATATGGTGGCTCTATTTTTAGTTTTTTTAAGGAACCTCTGTACTATTCTCCATAGTGGCTGTACCAACTTACATTCCCACCAACAGTGTAGATGGGTTTCCTTTTCTCCACACCCTCTCCAGCATTTATTGTTTGTAGACTTTTCAATGATGGCCATTCTGACTGGTGTGAGGTGATACCTCATTGTGGTTTTGATTTGCATTTCTCTAATAATTAGTGATGTTGAGGATGTTTTCATGTGCTTCTTGGCCATCTGTAGGTCTTCTTTGGAGGAATGTCTATTTAGGTTTTCTGCCCATTTTTTGATTGGGTTGTTTGTTTTTTTTGATATTGAGCTGCATGAGCTTTTTGTATATTTTGGAGATTAATCCCTTGTCAGTTGCTTCGTTTGCAAAGCAAACGTTTCTCCTATTATGAGGGTTGTCTTTTCGTTTTGTTTATGGTTTCCTTTGCTGTGTAAAATCTTTTAAGTTTAATTAGGTCCCATTTGTTTACTTTTGTTTTTATTTTCATTACTCTAGGAGGTGGATCCAAAAAGACATTGCTGTAATTTATGTCAGAGAGTGTTCTGCCTATGTTTTCCTCTAAGAATTTTATAGTCTCCAGTCTTACATTTAGGCCTTTAATTCATTTTGAGTTTATTTTTTTGTATGGTGTTAGAGAATGTTCTAATTTCATTCTTTTACTTGTAGCTGTTCAGTTTTCCCAGCACCACTTACTGAAGAGACTGTCTTTTCTCTATTGTATATTCTTGCCTCCTTTGTCATAGATTAGCTGAGGTGTGTGGATTTATTTCTGGACTTTCTAGCCTATTCCATTGATCTATAAGTCTGTCTTTGTGCCAGTACCATACTGTTTTAATGACTATAGCTTTGTAGTACAGTCTGAAGTCAGGGAGCCTGATTCCTCCAGCTCTGTTTTTCTTTCTCAAGATTGCTTTGCTCTTTGAGGTCTTTTTTGTCTCTATACAGATTTTAAGATTTTTTTGTTATGGTTCTTGAAAAATGCCATTGGTAAATTAATAGGGATTGCAATGACTCTGTAGATTGCCTTGAGTAGTACAGGCATTTTGACAATATTGATTCTGCCAATCCAAGAGCATGGTATATCTTTCCATCTTTTTTTTGGTCATCTTCAATTTCTTTCATCAGCATCTTATAATTTTCTGAGTACAGGTCTTTTGCCTCCTTAGATAGGTTTATTCCTAGGTATTCTTTTTGATGAGATAGTAAATGGGACTGTTTCCTTAATTTCTCTTTCTAGTCTTTCCTTGTTAGTGTATAGGAATGCAAGATATTTCTGTGCATTAATTTTGTATCCTGCAACTTTACTGAATTCATTGAGGAGCTCTAGTAGTTTTCTGCTGCGGTCTTCAGGATTTTCTACATATAGAATCATGTCATCTGCAAACAGTGACAGTTTTACTTCTTCTTTTCCCATTTGGATCCCTTTTATTTCTTTTTCTTCTCTGATTGCCATGGCTAGGACTTCCAAAACTATGTTGAATAATGGTGGTGAGAGTGGACATCCTTGTCTTATTCCTGATCTTAGAGGAAATGCTTTCAGCTTTTCACCATTGAGTATGATGTTAGCTGTGGGTTTGTCATATATGGCTTTTGTTATGTTGAGGTATGTTTCTTCTATGCCCACTTTCTGGAGGGTTTTTTATCATAAATAGGTGCGAACCAAACATGATTTTTATTATTATTATTATTTTTATTTTTTTCAAACATGATTTTTAATGGAGACAATATAGTTAGGACTAAGGAGATTCTACTGTAACATCAGAGAGACTGGTTTGAATCTTGCCTCTGCCTCTTAGTTGTATGACTTTCTCAGTTTCCTCATCTGTAAAACGTGGAGTAGGGGTGTGGAGAGAATTAAATAAACATTAAATGTAGAGCCCTTGTACACTACCTGGCACTAACTCTCTACTCTGAGAAATTTATAAATATTGTTTTTAATTTTAATTTTTTTTTTTTGGCTGTGCCACATGGCTTGCAGGATCTTAGTTCCCTGACCAGGGATCGAACCCTGGCCACCGCAGTGAAGACGCCAAAGTCCTAACCAATGGATGGCCAGGGAATTCCTATAAATGTTGTTATTTAGCACATAATAATTCTAGGTACCACTACATCCAATTCTGAACATGTCTTTGCTATTTCCTCGTCTGCTTTAGTTTTTGTTCCGTTGACAGCCTCAGATAGTCCTGGTTCCATTCCATCCCTTCCACCCTCTTCCTGTTCTTTCCAGCGTCCTCAGGGTCATAGCGGAAGGATGGGGACTCAGAAGACTTAACAGCACTGTGCACCCCATGCCTGCCTGCACCTCTGCCAGTCTAAACCTGGTGAAGGAAATCAGCCTATTGGGCTCCCTTTTACTTGTAAGTTAAAAAGAAAGGGCCGAAAGAGGGACTGGTGGCTGAGGAAGCCTCCTGGAAAGGACAGAAGAGCCAGGCACACCGACAGTGACTCTGCACTATCGTTCCTACTATCAGCAAAGACGGGTGATGGTTAGAGCCTGCCATCTGTGAGGAGACCCTGTCAGAGGCCAGCAGTGAGGAAGATGTGGAAGGGGAAGTACGGAAAACACAGGCGGAGACTTCTGGACTTGTTTTTCTCCTACATTCTGAACTTTCACTTCCCAGTGGGAACTGAGATCCTTGCCCCCCAAATCCTTGCTTCCCATCCCATGATTTGAAATAACAAAGTCCATGCACCGAGAATGGAATGTCTACAGCTCTCCTAGAGGGAGTTTATTTTTCAGGAACAGCACAGAGTGGGAGGGTTGGTCTTTTGCCCCACCCCATAGTGTCCTAAATTGTTGAAAATTTCAAACCGGTACAGTAATAGAAATAATGAGTTAAAGTCTTTTCCATAGAAGCAACCGAATCATACTGGCATGCTTAGGTTTACAGAAAACGTTAAAAAGATTCACAGTGCTATAGAATAAACATAGAAAAAATATTCCCTAATATCGTACATGGAGCTAAGATAGTGACACAACAAATTCCCAACCAATGTACTAGTTTGAGTCAGTGGGCTTATTTGGTTGAAGTTGGCACCGGGAACCAAGATTGCTGGCGGGGTCCCTGTAAGGGCCGAAGACCACTCCTTTAACAGAGCGCGTTATCTCTCATCCCGGCTTTAACTAGGTCTTGTTGCCTGCACATTCAGGGGTATTTATGAGTATTTAGTGAGGTAATCTATGTGACAGTGGTATAGACATGCTGTCACCTATCATATGCTTCTCTGTAGCTGCTGATGATCCAAAAGAGACCCCTGTGAATGCCCCAGGATAAACTTCCTGCCACTGATGACAGAACAAATCAAAGCACAGCAGACACCTGAAGTAGCTTCTTGGTGCGAAAGAAAAAAGATGCATTATCATACATATTGTGTAGGTAATTTATACAATATACCCATTGGAATTTCCTCTGACAGCATCCCAGTACTTCATGTAAAACAGTTCTTGAGCGTTAAAAGAAACAGACTATATATCCTAGCCCGATCACTTTCAATCCCAACCAAACTTCTGTGGGAAGCTCAAGTTTCAGGCTGTGGAGTGAGTGTGAAGTTGTGAAATGCTCAAAACGAGGGGCTATTTGTGGCTGTAATGCAAGATGAGGCCAGCATGCACACTTGATCCCCGAGATGCGGTGTCTGTCGGAAGGGCTAGCATATTTCAGTGGTTTCTGCTGAGGAGAGCACGCCAGGAAAAAAACTTAATACGGCTAGGCTGGAAGGGGGATCGCTCTGTCCCAGGTGCAGCCTATCATAGCAGGAAGGCTGTGTGAGGGAAACAGGTTGCTTAAATACTTTTCCAGCTCAGTTGTACAATCAGGGCTTCTCACTTAGAAGCACAGGACTGGCAGTGCCGGGCCGTCAAAGTTTCCTCCTTCCCAACATCAAGATAAAGTGAAAGCAAGCAGGCACTCGGAAAATTACTGGTGTTCTTCCTCATCAAGGCACATGGCAGAAAATTGGTCACATTTCATTTGGGTTCAGTATTTCCTGTACTCAAAGCTATCCATAGCAGAGCCCCTAGAAAGTAGTTTCTTCTTAAAAAAAATTTTTTTTTTTTGCTGTACGCAGGCCTCTCACTGTTGTGACCTCTCCCGTTGCGGAGCACAGGCTCCGGACGCGCAGGCTCAGCAGCCATGGCTCACGGGCCCAGCCGCTCTGCGGCATGTGGGATCTTCCTGGACCGGGGCACGAACCCGTGTCCCCTGCATCGGCAGGCAGACTCTCAACCACTGCGCCACCAGGGAAGCCCAGGGACTACCCTTCATCACAGTGCACGGGCTTCTTATTGCGGTGGCTTCTCTTGCTACAGAGCACGGGCTCTAGGCACATGGGCTTCAGTAGTTGTGGCATGTGGGCTCAGTAGTTGCAGCATGTAGGCTCAGTAGTTGCGGCTCGTGGGCGCTAGGGCGCAGGCTCAGTAGCTGTGGTGCACGGGCTTTGTTGCTCCGCGGCATGTGGGATCTTCCCGGACCAGGGCTCGAACCTGTGTCCCCTGCAAAGGCAGGCGGATTCTTGACCACGGCGCCACCAGGGAAGTCCCGAAAGTAGTTTCTATATGGCTCTCTTAAAGCACAAACTTTTATAACTGGCTTTTCTGCTTATGGTCGCTCTAAGAGGCAGAGGTATCTGAAAAGGCTATGTGAGCCACCTCAGTTTGCATTTCTATGAGAAAGATAATTTATTCTTTAAACTGAAATTAGACATTTACCCCATATCTAGTCATCTGAGGCAGTGACATGCTTTTCCTGAGAGGAAGAGGAACCAGGCCATTTCCTGCAGTGTTCTTCCTGCCTTCAAATCTAAATACTCTATCAATATTTTTCTACTGGGTGAGTTTTATTTTGAGCAGTGATAAACTACCCTCAGGGAAATTATTTACTTTGCAATAGGGTCTAAATTCAAACATCTCTATTTCTGATTCCTTGAAAATGAAACAAAGGCTGAAGTAAGAAGGACATTAAAATAGTTAATCCAAACTGCAGACTCCAGCGTTTGCCTCTGTTTCTTTCATAACTCTGGTTCCCAGGGTCAGTTGGCATGCTTATTCCCCCTGGATTTGATTGTTAGGTGGATAGTGACATTCTACAAGGCAGGTTTCAAAGGCTGGACCCTGTGAAGGAAAGTGTTCAATAAATCAGAGTGTGAGCTCCATGGGAAAAGGGGTTTGCTTTTTTCA
Organism: Neophocaena asiaeorientalis asiaeorientalis; assembly: GCF_003031525.2. Classification (NCBI taxonomy): domain Eukaryota; kingdom Metazoa; phylum Chordata; class Mammalia; order Artiodactyla; family Phocoenidae; genus Neophocaena; species Neophocaena asiaeorientalis. The sequence continues at coordinate 1,989,356 of NW_020175674.1, read as the reverse complement.
CGCTGTATCCCAGGTACAAGAACCAAGCCTGGCCCCTGATGAATGTGCGGTAGATATTTGTTGCATAACTGAGAGGAGAAGTACTTTGCCTATATTGAACTGAGCTATTCTCAAATACTTTCAAAACCATTTACCAGTAACCGCCACTTATAACTTACTTTGAGGTGAGCATATCATTAATACGTTAAAAGGTGTTGCACATTTAAACTACTTTTTGGAGAAGAAAACAACCTATTGAAAAAAACAATATATGAGATTTTAAAAATTCCATTCATTTAACAAAGGGTTATTTACTAAATATTTGTTAAGCGACTAAAATGTTAAGACAACACATATTGTTATGAGGAAGATCACGCTGAGGTTAATCAAATGGACATCACCCTCAAGATGCTCGTGGTGTGGGACTTCCCTGGTGGCGCAGTGGCTAAGAATCCAGCTGCCGATGCAGGGGACACGGGTTCGATCCCTGGCCCGGGAAGATCCCACACGCCGCAGAGCAACTAAGCCAGTGCGCCACAACTGCTGAGTCCGTGAGCCACAGCTACTGAAGCCCGTGCCCCTAGAGCCCGTGCTCCGCAATGAGAAAAGACCCCGCTCGCTGCAACTAGAGAAAGCCTGCGTGCAGCAACGAAGACCCAACACAGCCAAAAATAAATAAATAAATAAATAAAATGGATTCTTTAAAAAAAAAGATGCTTGTAGTGAATCTAACAGGGAGACAGACACAGACATGTGTTCCTGTGTATTGCACAGAGAATGCTGGGGAGGACCTAGGGGATCAGGGAGGCTGACAGTTCCAGGGAGACTGCCAGGAGGAAGACGACTGTGTCAAACACATATCTGTGTATCCTTACAGCCCAGTAAAGAGTAGATATTCATGTTTGTTGAATGAATGAATGATCCTTTCTTCATCACTGAGCCTGAGTCCTCAAGTTTAAAACAAAGCAAAAAACTCAAAATTAATAAATAATATGGTGTTTTAGTGGATCAAAGGAAGAGACCACATCTACATCCCAGAGGGTAGAAGAAATCGAGGGTCCTGAAGCAGGTGGGGATGAAGTGCAACCTTCCAGGCTCAGGGAAGGAAGTTCGTAAAGCTATGGAGGGGGAGGGGAAAATGGAGAGTGCGGGAAGTCCCCGGATGTAGCTGAAACAGGTGTGGGAGATGAGGATGGAGCGGACCGAGCCTAGGAGTGAGCAGGGCAGGCTGCTGGGCTAAGGGATTGATTCCCGGGTGGGCAAAGGGAGGTGCGGGGAGCGGGTTCACCTCCGGGGAGCACCCTGATCGGGAGAGGGGATGCATTGTACTTGGACCAATGACCCAGCACAGGTGGGAAGCTGGACAGGAGAGGTTCAGACTAAAGGCAGTGAGACCACTTCACTTTTCTATTCCAGGTGGAAACAAGAGCCGCAAGATCTTATTTAGGAGATGGCCAGAGGGCTTTTTTGTTTTAAAAGAAATCCAGAGACTTTAACGAACTGGAACTGGAATGGAAAAGACAGGTGGTTAACTATACACAGGGTCGAGGGGGAGGTGGGAGATGAGGGAAGAGGAGGGATAAAAAATGACTCCAGGGCTTCCCTGGTGGCGCAGTGGTTTAGAGTCCGCCTGCCGATGCAGGGGACGCGGGTTCGTGCCCCGGTCCGGGAAGATCCCACGTGCCGCGGAGCGGCTGGGCCCGTGAGCCATGGCCGCTGGGCCTGCGCATCCGGAGCCTGTGCTCCGCAACGGGAGTGGCCACAGCAGTGAGAGGCCCGCGTACCGCAAAAAAAAAGTGAGAGTGTGAGGCTGGATTTAAACTTCTCAGGTGCAGTGAAGACAGCTCGCTGGGCATGTCCGTCGTGCAGTGGAAAGCCTGGGAGTGATCACACAGTAGTAGCTTGAGCAGCAGGTGTCTTGTTCTTTTAAATGATGTTTTTATTTGAATAGTTTATACTGTCACATTTGGCAAGGTGAAAATGAATTCCCCGTCCCAGCCCTGGTTGCCTATTTTTTCTCTCTAGAAGGAACCACTTTTTCCAGTTTCTTGAGGATCATTCTAGAAACATTACATACATATGTTTTGTGTGTGCGTGCCGCGCTGTGCGGCTTGTGGGATCTTAGCTCCCCAGCCGGGGACTGAACCCGGGCCATGGAAGTGAAAGCCCCGAGTCCTAACCCCTGGGCCACCAGGGGATGTGTGTGTTTTCATGCCCCCAGGAGGGTTAGGTATTTTTGTTTTTTTAAAGGCTAGAAGCCTTGTGTGTCTTTGAGACAAAAGGGAAAGAACAAGAAGAGAGGTGGAGACTGTGCAAGAGGAGGAGTTACTGAAGCAAGGTCTGGAGGAGGTGAGAGGACATAATCAGGGATGCAGGCATATGCTTTAGCGGGAGGAGGGGACCCATTTCAGAGTCAGGAAGGGCAGGCTGATGGCAGTAGCGGTTTCTGATGCTGCATCACTTAGAGGACCTATGTATCCTGGCTGAATGGTGGCAGAGATGTGGGTAGAGGTAGATCAGTGGTTGAGGAGGATGAAAGAGAAGATATAAAATAGCCACTGTGGCTACTAGAAGGTGTCACAGGGCTGTCAGATCCAAAAGTAATCAATCCAAAAAGGTTTATTTTGATAATTTATAAGAGAAAAATCACCATAGCAACTTAAAGTTATTTACAGATTTAAAAATAAATTTACAGAAATGTGTACACGTCATATTACATTAAATAGCTTTAGTTAAGATGTTACAGGTAGTGTTGAACATACACAACAAAAGGTAAATCAAGTTCCAAACCACATAAATGCCCTCGAAGCACGCTCAAAAACCACTGGACGATGGCCCAGGAAAAACTGGCAGAATGAGCTTTCAGAGACCAGCAGTAAAGACGGTCACCCCACTGGTTGCAGGTGCTGCAGAAGTAAGAGTCACCCTAACCTTGAGCTGCGACCAGACACTGACACATAAGACAGAGAGAAAACATGTGAGAGTGCTTTTTTTAAATTTAATTATCCTGGTGGAGCTCACAGAACACAGGACTTGAAAATTTATACTCTGATCCCACACGAAGGTGGGATGATGTTACTTGTGGCTAATTGGGCATCATACTTTCTTTTGCACGTTACACGCCAGTCAGTCTTCCAGCGTGCTGGGAAGGGAAGGGTGAGGGGCATGGAAGCCATGGCTGTGGACTGCGCTGTCCCTGCCGGCTCAGGGCTTCAGCCACTCGTTGACAGCCCCAGGGGAATGACACCATCCAAAGCCTTGGCGCTGACCCTGGTGTTGGATGCTGCCTCTGGTAAGTGCTGGGCACTGTCCCTGAAGCCAGAGAGGGAACGCCTGGCAGCGGCCTGGGCACGCTTCCCTCAGTGAAGTTGCCAGGCTGAATGATACAGTGGCTGGCAGCTCCGTGGAGATGCTGAAGTTTGAGATCTAAGTGTCAGGGAATGTTGATGACAGATAGGTTTTTGAGGAAAGTGTACAAAAAAAGGTGTTTACCAAGACCTGAGAATTATTATCCAGCTTAAGCAAAGGTATAGAGGGGTCCGTTTCTGCTCGTCCCTTTAAGTATGGTCTTAAAAATAAAAATCCCCTCTTTCAGACTGCCTGACTTGCAGCCAGGTATGTGACCCTGAATTGTAAGTTCCAGCAAATGTGTTATTAATCATTAAAAACAGCTAATTTTACTAATCTGGCAACTAGTGACATTTCATGATTACAGGCCTTAAAAATTTAATACAGTACAATTTTTTCTTATTATAGGTTGCTCACACATTAAAATATCAAAGGCACTGCTAGGTTACATGATAAACAAAAATACATCGAGACAGGATTATTTATTGGTTCCTTCAGTCTCTGGGTTCACCCTAACAGCCCAGTTTTGTACTTCACCTTTGGAGAACAGTGTGAAGAAAATGGCACCAAATACGTTAACAGCAGCAGCAAGGCAGAAAACAGTTTGCCATTCTCCAACAGTGTTCTGCAGAGAAGGAAAGAAAAAACGCAAATGAAAGAGGATTTTGTTTGTAGTCCGCTTTAAAAAAAGGTGGTGTCACAAGATTATTTTTATATGGCAGTAGCATTATTCATGAAAACTGGAAACAACCCAAATGTCCATCAACAGCGAGACGGTGGCATATGTGTTCCATGGACTACTTACAGCAACGACGAGTGACCCACAACAACATCGATACGCCTCACAAAGAGTGCACACTGAACGACTCCACTGATATAAAGCCCATAATCAGACAAAAATGATCTACGGTGTCAAAAAGGAGAGTGGTTCCTCTTGGTGGGGGTGAAAGAGAAAGGAAGGGCTACCTGGAGGCTTTGCGAGGGAGATAACGTGCTGTTTCTTGATTGGGTGGGCACTGGTCACACAGATGTACTTTCTGAAAATCTGTCCAGCTTGTGTACTTAGGATTTGTGCATTTAAAAAATGCATGTTACACTTCAATAAAAAAGTTTACTAAAAGTAAAACATTGGCATGTCCTCAACTCATGTGTTACTAGGAAAGTGTTAGTATTATGCCTGCACGTCATCTCCCAAGTTCTCAGGTATGGGGTGTCAGGGGCAGATCAAGTAAGGATGAGTTAAGATGGACACAGGTTCAGCCTGGCCTGAAAGATCCTGCAGGGCTCTTGAATGGCACACAACACAGAACATAGATGGGATCTGTCGGTAAGAGATCAACGAGACACAGTGTGTAATCCAGTGGTGTAAAAATATCCAGTAGTTATCTAAACCTCTGGGTCGTGTGACTATCTTTAACAACGTCTTTTTTTTGGATTTTCACAATTTCAATGTAACCAGAGTGCTTCATTTGCAGCAGTTAGAAAAGAAGAAACCAAGCAGCTGATTTGGCAATGAGGAAGAAAAAGGAAAGGCACCAGCAAGTTGGCATGAAGTCATTTATTTAGGATAAAAGGAAAAACACGGAGAAAGAAAGGAGTACTCTGTGGTCAATTATACTTATCTGAGATGAATGTATTCTGGTGGAAAAAAAAAATCTTAGAAACCATCTTAAATTTTAGGGACTATTTAGATATGCTTGCTAACAACGTGTTACCATCCTAGAGCAGAAGTCGGTCAGTAATTACTAATTACATGATATACCTGAGAGACAGGTTTAAGACAGCTTCTTAGGATTCTAAGAAAAAGCTGCTCTGTGTGACCTGCAGGATGAAATCATACCCCAGTGTTACCTGGAGGCAACGGGTGACTTAAAATCGATCAACTGTACCAGAAGTCGCACAAAGCTCCTGGTTTGTTTCTTAACAAAAACTCCACCAGTTTTTAGAGAATGCTGTTGTGTCTGTAACGGAATTGAACCTCAGACACGCTCTGACCTCTATTTCATTATTATTATTATTATTATTATTTGGCCACACTGCGAAGCTTGTGGGATCTCAGCTCCCCGACCAGGGACTGAATCTGAGCCATGGCAGTGAAAGTGACAAATCCTAACCACTGGACTGCCAGGGACTCCCTATTTCATTATTTATTTATAACAACTTTAATTGTTAGCAATTACAATTGTACAGGTAAATGTGTTTCTCCTTTTTAAAAATAATGGCCTTTTTTAATAACATTAAACAAATGCTGTAACAATAGATCTGAAATCCAGTTCAGTTCCCACTTTACAAACATTCAAGACTTGAATTCAGGAGTCCAGATCTTCCCAGCAGAAGTGCCAGGACTAGTGATAATGAGTGAAGTTACTCGTGGTAGTGTGCTGACTTAGGTTCCTGTGTTGCCACAATGCTCCATGAAGATAAGGGTAAACATCTGTGACGGGACATACCGAGCGGTCCCAACATCCCTTTCTGTTAAGTGAGAGAAAATGGTAACAAGGAGGCACTGATTCACTTGAGTAAGGAATTAGAAATGGTAGAGCACCACCCGCAGTGAACACCGTGTGTCTGAAGTCAGAGTATTTGGTAATAAGACAATTTGTAGGCATATACTGAAATTCTAAGGATTAGATAGTGTTAATTTCATCACAGACACAAAACAGAGAAAATTAAGTCTCTTTTGGAGGTTTAAGTCAGCCTCTTGAAGAACACATTTCACTAGTCCTTTAGATTTTCTTAAGCAGTAGAAAACTGGAGTTGGAAAGGGCCTTTGAGGTCGCTGAATTCGATTTCTTACACAATATAACTCGGTGTCTCTGCTTCAGGCCACGCAACCCCGGGCCCGCCGTGTTTCTGGGGCCTCAGTGCCCTGACACCGGATACCAGCCCTTCCCACACCCTGGCTCACTCCTCCAGCCTCCTTCCCCGCAAACTGGTTGTTCCCTCCTCTGTGTCCACAGCAAGAGCATACATTTTTTCTGCAGCTTTGTCACACTGTACTTTCATTACATATAATCTCTATTTTTTTTTTTTTTTTTT
>NW_020175674.1:1928400-1982901 GCF_003031525.2 Neophocaena asiaeorientalis asiaeorientalis | reverse complement strand
CCCCTGCATCGGCAGGCGGACTCTCAACCACTGCGCCACCAGGGAAGCCCTTTTAAGTATAATATCTAAATAATGAATTTCTCAAATGTAGAATCTTATAATTTTGCCTTTGAATCCTTAGTATCTGTCACAGTAATAAGTACTCAAGAAATGCCAGTTGAATACATGTTTGACCGTTTCAGGGCTCACTAACTCAAAGGGCAGCCCGTTCCACACAGTAACAGCTCTAAACAGAAAACTTGCCTATTGTCTCCTCGTACCTTCTCTCCATCTGGCTTTGTGGAACTACCGAGAATAAGTCACCATCTTTCAAATATGTGAAGACACCTATACGTCTTCCTAAGTATTCTGCTCTTCTAAACGTTCTTGATTATTTCAACTGTTCCTATTCATTCTCACCTGATTTCCTGATACTTTCGTGGTTCCATTTCTGGAATAATTCTACATTGCCAATTTTTATTTGTTCAAACCAAAGATACAAGTTATTTATCTAGTATAATATCACAACTTTTAAGTACTTGTGTGGTTTCAGTTACAAGATCTTCATTGAACTTAGTTCCGTTGTTCTGTCTAAAATTGGAAGTGTTCTTTGAAAATATACTTTCCTACCTATTACGGTATTTATCTTTTTGTTGCTGTAAATAATTGCATAAGAATAGACATTCAGAATTTTATCCTTAATTAAAATATACTCAACTTTGACACAGGCGTGCAGCTTCAAATGAACTGTTTAGAGCTTTTCAGTTTATAGGCAAATTATCTACTTACCTCAGGGGTCAGACTTCTAGCAATGATGGGCCCAATCATTCCAGGTATAGTGGCAAAGGTATTTGTGATGCCCAGGAGGATACCAGCATACCTGCAGAAACATTTTCATAGGGGTTTATAATTGTGTTACACATTTTTTTGGGGGGCGGGGGGCACCGCGCAGCTTGTGGGATCTTAGTTTGCCAACCAGGGATCGAACCCGTGCCCCCTGCAATGGAAGCGTGGAATCCTAACCACTGGACCGCCAGGGAATTCCCTGCATCACACATTTAAATAGCTTCTGTCCATAGATAGCTAGACCATTCCCAGGCTGTATTCTTGTGAAATTTTATGTCTAAATGAAACGTCTTACTGAAATAGGACTAAATATTTGGGGAGTGAAAAACTTACATTTCAATAGTTCTAACATCATATAGAGAAACACAGCCATTGAAATGATCCCTTTTACAGTGAAATAGAAAAGTGCTGATATATGATTTTCATACAAGGCTGTATCTAGATAGGAAGCTTCATGTGCCTTAAAATTTTTTAAGTTAAAAAGAGAATTTAGGGCTTCCCTGGTGGCGCAGTGGTTGAGAGTCCGCCTGCCGATGCAGGGAACGCGGGTTCGTGCCCCGGTCCGGGAGGATCCCGCGTGCCGCGGAGCGGATGGGCCCGTGAGCCATGGCCACTGGGCCTGCGCGTCCGGAGCCTGTGCTCCGCAACGGGAGAGGCCGCAGCGGTGAGAGGCCCGCGTACCGCAAAAAAAAAAAAGAGAATTTATTTCCTGATTACAAAATTTATGTCATTGTTAAAAATTTTTTAAAAATATTACAAAGAAAGTAAAATTACTTATAATCCTATATAGAGATAATCAACATTAATATTTTGGTAAATATCCTAATTATTTTTTTCTGTATATATTTTTAATATATTATAGAAATGAGATCATACTGAACACACAATTTCACAACTTACCTGTTCAACTTATTATGTATCTTCTTGTCGCTAAATCCTTGCACACTGTCCCAGAAATAGACAAGTTGGGTTTATATATATTGTAGTGTATGACAAAAATGCATTTTGAACTCTGTCTTTTCAGAATTTTACTGTCCTCAAAGCTAGTACTTTGTGTTTTAAGAGGTACTCGTTCTCTAATTCAAGTTTGCTAATTCTGACTCCATAGTCTCCCTGAAAACTCATGTTTTATTCCCCTTTATTATTTCCAGTAGCCAGTGCAACACCTATGCTCATTCAATATGTGCTGACCACAGAAGTGCGTGTGACCCACAGGTGTTCAGGCCCACGCGTGGTCCTGTGAGGCTGCACTGCAATGACTGCTGAAGCTTGTCCCATGGAGACCAGCACCCCTTCTGCGCTTTGGCGCCAAAGGGTCGTACAGTATGCAACAGTTCGGATTACATGCTAGGGTCGCTGAACATTATTTTAAGTTGTTGTGTGTATCGATAGTTGTGTGTGTCAATTGAAGAACCTGGGATTTTGTCCTGTAGATGGACCTACATTCTGGAGTTTGTAGACTGAGGCATCATTTAACATAGAGTTATGTCCCCTGTATTTCCTGCACACTGGTAGTATCTAGACTCGAGATCCTAAAGGGTTCATTAGATTTACGTTTGATATTTTTAGCAAGAAAACTTAACGGTGGTGGTGGAGTTAAAAACTAGTTAAGCACGGACTTCCCTGGTGGCACAGTGGTTGGGAATCCGCCTGCCAATGCAGGGGACACGGGTTCGGGCCCTGGTCCGGGAAGATCCCACATGCCGCAGAGCAACTAAGCCCGTGCACCACAACTACTGAGCCTGCGCTCTAGAGCCCGCAAGCCACAACTACTGAAGCCCACACGCCTAGAGCCCGTGCTCCGCAACAAGAGAAGCCACCACAACGAGAAGCCCGCGCACCGCAACGAAGAGTAGCCCCCGCTTGCCACAACTAGAGAAAGCCCGTGTGCAGTGACAGTTCGGGTTCGGGCCCTGGTCCGGGAAGATCCCACATGCCGCAGAGCAACTAAGCCCGTGCACCACAACTACTGAGCCTGCGCTCTAGAGCCCGCAAGCCACAACTACTGAAGCCCACACGCCTAGAGCCCGTGCTCCGCAACAAGAGAAGCCACCACAACGAGAAGCCCGCGCACCGCAACGAAGAGGAGCCACAACTAGAGAAAGCCCGTGTGCAGCGACAGGGACCCAAGGCAGCCAAAAATAAATAAATTTATTTAAAAAAAATTAGTTAAGCAAGTAAATGGCATTTATTAACTTATCACCTAGGTATATTCAAAGTCCAATTAGAGCTTTTAATTGTTTAATGAGATAATCAGTATTATAAAATTGTGGTCAAAATGAAAGAAACTTGATGTTTGTTAGACCGTGTAGTCTCATTGTGGGATAATACTATTTCTATTAGGGTTTAGGATCCTCAGTACCTTGCTTGCAGACTAGTTATCTGAAACTCCTCTCCCCATTTCAGACATGGAAAAGTGCCTGCAATGGACTGAACTGTGTCCTCCCCCAATCCATACCTCCAATGTGACTGTATTTGGAGACAGGGCTTTTAGGAATTAGTTAAGGTTAAATGAGGTCATAAAGGTAGGGTCTCAACCTAATAGGATTGGTGGCCTGCCAAGAGGAGGAAGAAAGAGAGATCGGGCTCTCTGTCTGTGTGAGCATATATGGAGGAAAGGCCACACGTGAGGACACAGGGAAAAGGTGACTGTCTGCAAACGAGGAGGAGAGCCTTCACCAGAACCTAACCCTGCTGGCACCCTGACCGCGGACTTCTAGCCTCCAGAACTGTGAGAAAATCAATTTCTGTTTTTTTAAGCTACTCAGCCACGTGGTATTTTGTATGGCTTCCTGAGCTGATTGACACACGCCTAAATAAAATATCCTGCTGAACCGAATGCAGTTATCTATAAACGTCACAAATTTTTACGTTGAAAACACGTGTATACAGGGTACAATAACAAAACCACGTGGCACAGATCTTTTTGGCTTATGCCCTTTAGGGAGCTGATCTTAAATTAACCAAGCTTGGCAGAACCTGTCCTTTTTTTTTTTTTTAAAACCATTAACACCTTGGCAGCAGGAGGAACCGACCGCAATGTTGCCAGGCCTTTTCAGTGACAGATATTAAGTGCAGATGAATGCTGTGAAATTCTAAATGTCAGCACCAAGAAGCTCATTCAAGTATTTATATTACACTTGGCCAGGAAAGGCCATGAAAGATTGATGAGAGCCTGGAAAAAAGAACATGTTGTATGGACTCCGTCTGGATTCTGTGCTATTGGAGTCCTAGAATTCTGTGGGATTAATGGTTAAAAATCTATCCAAATCCCTTGAATCTGGGCAACAAAATTATCCATAGAAAATATCTATTTTAGTCTACAGAAGAAAAGGCTTAGAAAAATACCATGTAGACATATATTTATATGCTAAGAGGAATACTGACTGCCTACTGAAAAACCTTATGTCAGGCAGGGTTCTAAGTATTTTCTATAATTTATCCCACTTTAATAGTAAAATGAACCCCAGGAGGTAGGAATTATTATCTATCTTCATTCTATAGGTAAGAAAGAGAGACTATAAAACGTTACCCAATTTGCCTGATTCCAAATCCGTACTTAATATTGGGATGTTATATCTATAATGCTGGGGCAAGAGAAAACTGATCTTTCCTACAGATTGAATCCAGTGATGACTGTTTTCAATAAGGCAGCATTATAGATATATAAAATGTCCATCAACAGATGAATGGATAAAGAAGATGTGGTACACATATATACAATGAAGTGTTAATCAGCCATAAAATAGAATGAAATAATGCCATTTGCAGCAACGTGGATGGACCCAGAGATTGTCACACTGAGTGAAGTAAGTCAGACACAGAAAAGACAAATATCATATATCGCTTATATGTGGAATCTAAAAAAAATGGTACAAATAAACTATTTACAAAACAGAAATAGAGTCACAGATGTAGAAAACAAACTTGTGGTTACCAGGGGGTAAGGGGGGAGGAGGGATAAATTGGGAGATTGGGACTGACATACACGCACTACTATATATAAATAGGTAACCAATAAGGACCTACTGTATAGCACAGGGAACGCTACTTAATACTCTGTAATGACCTATATGGGAAAAGAATCTAAAAAAGAGTGGATAGGGAGTTCCCTGGTGGCGCAGTGGCTAAGACTCCACGCTCCCAATGCAGGGGGGCCCGGGTTCGATGCCTGGTCAGGGAACTAGAGCCCACATGCATGCCGCGACTAAGAGTTCACATGCCACAACTAAGGAGCCTGCCTGCTGCAACTAAGACCCGGTGCAACCAAATAAATAAATAAATATTAAAAAAAAAAAAAAAGAGTGGATATATGTATATGTATAACCGACTCACATGAAACTAACACAACCTTGTAAATCAACTCTATTCCAATAAAAATAAAAAAAATAAACTATAGTCTCCTTGAGGCTAGGACACATACCACTTTGGACAGTAGATGCTCAGTTAATATCTGTTGAATAGATTTTTTAAAATAATGTTTTATTTTCCTGCAATTTATCTACTATTCTCAGAGTAAGGGACGAAAAGGATGAACCAAACCCAATTGTTGATTATGAAGATACTCCTCAAATGTGCAAGAAATACACCCCTCACCCCACCGCCTCGCTTGGATACAGCCAATTCTCAACACAGTTTCCAACCAATTATAATTATAATGTACGAAGGAGAGCCAATGGTTCAAACCATTTTAATAGTAAATACCAGTTATTGCTCTCATCCACCCATCCATTCGTTCATTTAACAAACAATTCTTAAGTATGTCACTTGTGTCAACCACTATGGAAGACTCTGGTGTCCAACAATGAATTAAACATAGTTCTTGTTCTCAAGGAGCTCACAGTTTACTTAATGAGAAAGATTATGGGCCAATAATGGAATAAAACCTAGTAGCCTGAAAAATCAAACTATGTTAGCGATTCATACCAGGGTTTATAGAAGCACAGAGGCGGGGCCTTAATCAACCCTCTGTGTGGGCGGGGGCCATTTGAGGGGACCAGGGAGGGGATGCCTCAGGAAAAGCTTCTTAGAGGAAGTAGTGCTCGAGTTTGGCTGTAAGAGACGAGTGGGCGCAGAGAAAGTACAGGGAGGGGATGAAAACGTGTGAAGTCTCGGCACCTGTCAAAGTAACAGGACAAGGGCCCACGCGGCACGTCCAGACATGGGAATTGCTGGGCTTGCCCAATTTCCCCTCATTTTCAGCCGTTTAGCTTGAGATTTGAACTCTAATGAGGCCTAGGAACTGTAGCCTGTTAGTATCTTCCCAAACTTTCTTTCACTGTATTTCTTTCTTTTTTTTTTTTTTTTTTTTTAAAGAAGATGTTGGGGGTAGGAGTTTATTTATTTATTTATTTATTTATTTATGCTGTGTTGGGTCTTCGTTTCTTTGCGAGGGCTTTCTCTAGTTGTGGCAAGTGGGGGCCGCTCTTCATCGCGGTGCGCGGGCCTCTCACTATCGCATCCTCTCTTGTTGTGGAGCACAGGCTCCAGACGCGCAGGCTCAGTAGTAGTGGCTCACGGGCCTAGTTGCTCCGCGGCATGTGGGATCCTCCCAGACCAGGGCTCGAAACTGTGTCCCCTGCATCGGCAGGCAGATTCTCAACCACTGCGCCACCAGGGAAGCCCCCACTGTATTACTTTCTGTTCTAAGTTTAAAGGCAATCACGTGCCCACTGCATTCCTGAAATATGCCTTTGATGTTCAGAAGCTCTACTGTTTTCTGTGATCGTTCATTGGTTTTTAGCTTATTTTTCTAAAACAAACTGTGCCCTTGGAACATTTATAATGAGTACTATATTAAGATGCGATATCGGTGGAAGGTCTTTGTTTCATAAAGGTTTTCTTCTGTATGATTTAATGTGTGTGAGAAAAGTCGAGGTTATAAAAGCCAGAAGATTTGCAGTGAGACTGGTGTGAAGTCGTGTGTCACAGCTAGTGTAATCTCTCAAGTCAAATAAAAATTAGATCCCTTATTTCAGTCATACGAGGTTTGTTTTGTGGTTTACATGGAATAACTATGTTATTCTTGTATTATTTTGAATTCCAAGTATTATTTTATTTCTAGTCTGTTTTACTGATTTGTACTATATGGAACTTTAATAAAATTACTGTCATTTTAACAGCAAAATAAATAAATAAATAAATAAATAAAATAAAGGACTCATAAAATGTCAGGGCTGGACCAGGGTCTTTCAGACCGAGAGTTCAACCAACCCAGCTGATGCTTGAAGCCCAGTTCCAGGATACTGCCTGCAGGCTGTCCAGTAAATGCTTCAGGACAACACCACATCACCCTCCAAGCCAGCAGAAGCTTACCCAGGTGCAAGCAGGGTTTCACGTTTATGTCTTCAACATCTGCTACAGTGCTTGGCACAGTGCTTGCTTAATGACTAGGTCCATTAATCAGCATGCTATGACACTGAAGTTTAGTGATGACAAATCCACCTAATTGCACATCCAGTTCATCTCTCTCCATCCTGTCTAAAAGGACATCATGGGAGACCTTGCTGAAATCCTGATATACCAAATATACTGTGTATACACGGTCGAAAATGATGTTGAGAAATTTGCTATTTTGGGGCTTAGTGACCCAGTGGTGGCTCCTTAGTGATCAGTGTTTTCTTTTCCAAGAGCTCACCAATCATCCCTTTAGTATTCTGCTTGGATTGATTTGTGACCCTGATCATGGTACCTGACTCAAAGTTTGCCAGAAAATAATAATGAAGTTTATCGCATTATGTGCAAATGCATTTATTACATTATAAGCGAAGTGTTCTCTCTCTCTGTGCTCTATCTAATCCTCAAAACAATTTTATAAGGTAGGTACCATGGATATTTGTTTTTTCCTTCTCTAGCATGCATTTTCTTTTTTTAAAAAATTTATTTATTTTATTTTATTTTTATTTTTGGCTGTGTTGGGTCTTCGTTGCTGCACGCGGGCTTTCTCTAGTTGCGGCGAGCGGGGGCTACTCTTCGTTGCAGTGCGTGGGCTTCCCATTGCAGTGGCTTCTCTTGTTGCGGAGCACAGGCTCTAGGTGTACAGGCTTCAGTAGTTGTGGCTCGCAGGCTCTAGAGTGCAGACTCAGTAGTTGCGGCGCACGGGCTTAGCTGCTCCGCGGCATGTGGGATCTTCCCGGACTGGGGCACGAACCCGTGTCCCCTGCATTGGCAGGCGGACTCCCAACCACTGCGCCACCAGGGAAGCCCTGGCATGCATTTTCATCTTCTTTTGACAATAGCTCCAATTTCTATTTAATGGTCCAGTTTTTACTTAGTTTTGTAATAAAATCGCATTAACTGAGGCAACCAAAGTACGTGATCTGTTCTCTGCAATGAATTCTTTTTCCTGAGTTTTCAAAATAACGGCTAGTGCCTCTTCAACGACCAATTTGTAAGATCTTTTAAATAAGTCATTGAGAGGCACCTTGATGTAGCAGAAAGATCCCGGGACCACACAGCTAGAAGACCTGGATTCAAGCCTTCGGCCTGCCGTTTGCTAACTGTGACTTTGCAAGTCACACAGCTCCTCTGTGCCCGAGTTTCTTCATCTTCCAAATGAGTTCTTTTCTTTGTGCTCATATCTTGACGTGTTGTGTGGACGTCACCAATGGCTCCCTCGGCATCCATTCCCATGAGGCTTAGGGGCACTGACTCCTTCACCTCTAACTTTAGGGGCGGGTGCTGCTTGTGCTGAAGTCTAATGGCATTCCCTTGGCCATGGGGGTTGGTTCAGGCGTGGATACGTGACTCAGTCTGGTTCCAAATGAAGCCTGTATTTCCATGATGGAAAGAGGAAAAGATCATTTTCTTTCTTGCTTCACGTGAATGAAGAAGCATGTAGGGCTTCCCTGGTGGCGCAGTGGTTGAGAGTCTGCCTGCCGATGCAGGGGACACGGGTTCGTGCCCCGGTCTGGGAAGATCCCACATGCCGCGGAGCGGCTGGGCCCGTGAGCCATGGCCGCTGAGCCTGCGCGTCCGGAGCCCGTGCTCCGCAACGGGAGGGGCCACAACGGTGAGAGGCCCGCGTACCGCAAAAAAAAAAAAGAAGCATGTAACCCTCGTTGTTACTGGTAATCATTTCACTGTATGATTTTATTCGCAGATCCAGCTTTAGGATAAAACTGGTATGAAAGGCAGAGTAGAGAGTGGAAAAGAACGAGTCTTGGGTGACATTAGTGGACAGCTGGATATCAGCTCCTGCTTGAAGCCTCCCATCTCTGGACTTTACACTAATACATTATGATGTTTAGCCAGCTTGAATTAGGATTTCCATTCCTTCAACTAAAAGTGTCTGAGAGATAACACAGCCTGGGCCTCTTTTGTGCCCAAACTCCCAATTCCCAGATCCCTTTGACTCAGCTTGTTGAAATCTCAAGCCTAGATCAATTCAACAGCACATTTTCAGTCCTACACTTGGGCTGCCGAACAGCACTCAAAGGAAAAACCACCTTGTAAACTAGGGAGAGTACATGAGTCCTGTCCAACCTGAGGTGATCCTCACCAAAGCCCCGATCCCTTCTATGAGTTCTCAGTGACTATTTTTCTCAGGATCCGGATGCGCAGGCTCAGCGGCCATGGCTCATGGGCCCAGCTGCTCCGCGGCATGTGGGATCTTCCCAGACCGGGGCATGAACCCGTGTCCTCTGCATCGGCAGGCGGACTCCCAACCACTGCGCCACCAGGGAAGCCCCCATGTGGAGGTATTTTAAAACCACAATCCTTGGCTTCTCAACTCACCTGAAAACTTTTCTTCAACTGAACCCATCTTACTGCTTTCCTTCTTTTCTCAGTTGAAAGCTCATCCCTTCCACTGGGCACTGGATGTCATTCCTTCCTGCGTTCTACCAGCCTGTCATTTTTACTTCTTTCTTTTAACTTTTAATCTCTTATCCTTTACTGGCCTTCTTTTCTCAGCATATTAACATACTTAGGTCTCAAAATCCTCCAGCGGCATGTGTCCGTCTTTAGCTTCTTTTCCTTCCCTTCATGGTTAATAGTTTTGAAACAGCTGTTTATTGGCAACGGTTCTCAAATTTTAATGTCCATGAGGACAACACGGAGGGGCACCAAAATGCAGATTCCTAGTTCTGTGATCAACAATTCTGCTTTGTTTTCAGCAAGCACTCCTGCTGATGTTGATGTGGATGGGTTAAGGATCACACTCTGAAACCACTGCAGTATGCTGCCTTCAGCCTAGCTTCCTTCTCCTTCCTCCATGGAAGCACTGTTACCAAGATCTTTAATGAACTTCTCCGTCTGGCTGTCCAATCCAAGGAACACGTTCGTTCTTATTTTACTTGGCTTCTCTGGCACATCTGACATTGCTGATCAAGCTTTCCCTTTGGGGATCCTAATCTCTACTTATTTTTCCTTATCCTTCTCCTGTTGCTTCTTCTCAGTTATCTTTTTTTTTTAATAATGAAAATGTAAGTCTTTTTTTTTAAAATAAGTTTATTTTACTTTTGGCTGCATTGGGTCCTCCTTGCGGCGTGCGGGCTTTCTCTAGTTGTGGCGAGCCACTACTCATTGCGGTACGCGGGCTTCTCATCGCGGTGGCTTCTCTTGTTGAGGAGCATGGGCTCTAGGCGCACGGGCTTCAGTAGTTGTGGCTTGCAGGCTCTAGAGCGCGGGCTCAGTAGTTGTGGCGCACGGGCTTAGTTGCTCCACGCAATGTGGGGTCTTCCCGGACCAGGGCTCGAACCCGTGTCCCCTGCATTGGCAGGGAGATTCTTAACCACTGCGCCATCAGGGAAGCCCCCTTCTCAGTTATCTCTGCATCAGGCTCTTCTTTCTCTTAATGGATTCCCAGGGTTCTCGTCACAGTTTGCTGAGTAATTTTATCCAAGCCCACGGTTTCATCTGCTACTCATATGTTGACCGCTCCTATGCCTTTATCTCTTGCTCAGCTCTCACTCTTGAACTGAAGACTGGATGGTCTTGGCTTCCTTGACACCACATTCTTGATTTTCCTTCTATCTCCCTGGTTGCTCCTTTTTGGTCTCCTTGTCTGGTTATTTCCCCTCTTTCTGGTCTCTACATATTGGTCAAGACCCAGTCCTGGGGATCACTCATCTTGTCATTCTGCTGTCTCTCACCAGGCAATCCTTGTCTTTAAAAACTCTGAAATGTGGATTACTATTCCCTAATTTTCATTTCTGGTCAGACTGATTTTCTGAGTACCGGATCCAAATGTCAAACTGCCTACAACTACTATTTTCTAAACGTTTTTCACAAATATCAAACATTTAAGGGACTTCCCTGGCGGTCCAGGGGTTAAGACTCTGCGCTTACAATGCAGGGGGCCCGGGTTTGATCCCTGGTCGGGGAACTAGATCCTGCATGCCTCAACTAAAGATCCCGCATGCCACAGCGAAGATCCCATGTGCTGCAACTAAGACCCGGCGCAGCTAAATAAATAAATATTAAAAAAAAAATTTTAACTTGTGATTTTTTTTTTTTTTGTGGTACGCGGGCCTCTCACTGCCGTGGCCTCTCCCGCCGCGGAGCACAGGCTCCGGACGCGCAGGCCCAGCGGCCACGGCTCACGGGCCCAGCTGCTCTGTGGCACGCGGGATCCTCCCGGACCGGGGCACAAACCCGCGCCCCCCGTATCGGCAGGCGGACTCTCAACCACTGCGCCACCAGGGAAGCCCCAACCTGTGAAATTTTTTATCTTACCCCAAGACTCTTCTTCCTCCAGACATCCCAGTTTCAGTCAGCGGCTCAACTATCTGCCCACGCAAAATACGTGGAAAATACAAAATACATCATCCTTGGTATCTTCCTCGCTCTTCAGGTCTAATCTACTGTCAAGTCCCACCTACTGTAATCACAAAGACCTCAAATCTATCTACTTCTTTACATCTCCTATCCCCATTCCAGGCCATCATCACCTCCTATATGGATTACTACAATAGCCTCCTAATTGGCTTTCCCCACTTGTATTCGTCCTCACAGAGTGACCTTAAAATACAGAGAATGTCACTTCTTACTTGCTTTGGATACAATATAAAACGCTTACTATAGGCTCCTGCTTACTCCCCAGTGGCTTTCTTCCCTGCATCTCAGCCACAAATGATCTTCTCTCAGTTACGTGAAATACACTGTTCTGGACTGAGTGCGTGCTTTCAAAATTCATATGTTGAAGCCCTAACCCTCAGTGTGATTGCATTTGGAGACAGGGTCTTTACGAGGTGATAAAGGTTAAATGAGATCACAAGGGTGGGACCCTAATCTGACAGGGCTGGTGCCCTTTTAAGAAGAGTAAGAGACACCAGAGCTCTTGCCCTCTCTGCACACACCCATGCACGCATACCTGAAGAAAGGCCGAGTAAGCACACAGCAAGGGGTCAGCTCTTCTGCAAACCAGGAAGACTCCTCACCAGAAAACAATTGTGTTGGCACCTTGATCTTGGAATTCTAGCCTCTAGAACTGTGAGAAAATTTCTGTTGATTAAGGTACCCAGTCTATGGTATTTTGTTCTGTCAGTCCAAGCAGACTAAGACACACACCAGTTTCTTCTTCCTGTCATGTAAATTCCTCTGTCGGGAATACTACTTCCTTTTTGCCTAACTTCTTACTCATTCTTCAGGCTTTAGCTTAAATATCACTTCCTCACAGAGACCTTCCCTTGCTCCCTGATCTGCATTATATCCCCCTACTATATTCTCTCAACTTTCTCTTCAAAAAGTTGGTTTTTATTTCTTTCGTGTCCACCACCCTAGACTAAGAGCTCCACAGGCCACAGTTGTGCTGCTTTGGCTGGTAGCTGGTAGGCATTTGATAATTACTTTTTGAAAGAATTAATTAGCATCATAATATATTACAATTGTTTATTTTTTATTGTTTCTTTCCTAACTAGACTAATCTCCTTGCGAGCAGGAGCTGGGTTTTATTTTCTGTAGCACCATGTGGAGGACTGAAGGTATCGCAGGTCCTCTCTAAACATTTGTTGTATGCGTCAGAGAACTGGACCAGACCAGGGTCTCACGCTCAAAGGTACAAGGGATCTAAAGGATCCCTTAGATCCCTGAGGATCTAAAGATGCAGATTCTAGTTCAGTAAGTCTGGGGAGATGCCTGAGGATCTGCATTTTGCACAATCATGCCGCTGCTCCGTGGACCACAGTCGGCATAGTAAGAGACAAGAATACTCTAAATCCTTCCCACTTCGAACTTTCTATGATTCTATAAACCACACACTCATAGTTTATAAGAACAATGCCATTTGCTTAACTTATTTCAAGGGAAATCCTTTCCAGATTCCTTTTCTAATCAGTAGCGTAAAGGAACAGTCCTTTAATTATTTCCTATTCCTTGGATCCTTTTCTCTACTTTGTAAATCTCAAGTCCAAGTCTCAAGCCCGAGCAGAGATTTGTTTAGGGCAGTGGGCTCGCCCTGGTCCCCACGGAAATGGCATCTTACACCTTTACTCCTTCCGCTTCAATGGGCTCTTTATTATTTCAGTTAGGTTTGTATTCAATCTTTCAAACTTTCACTACGTTTAACAAAGTTCTCTTGAGATTAATTTACTTTCCAAGTAAATTAAATTACTTTTAAAAAAATTAATTAATTTACTTTCCAAGTTAATTTACTATTCTTCTTCTCTTTCCTTATGTTAAACTCCTTCAGTTCTTCTTTTTTTTTTTTTTTGGCTGTGCTGCACGGCATATGGGATCTTAGTTCCTTGAACAGGAATTGAACCCATGCCCCTGCATTGCAGGCACAGAGTCTTAACCACTGGACCACCGGGGAAGTCCGAAACTCCTTCAGTTCTTAACTCACCAATATGTATACTTAACAAACATTTTCCACCTTGTAAAGTTCACAAAATTCTTCCCTTATTTCTTATTTCTCATAAGAAAGAGCTTTAAAGAAAAGTGTTGACTGACACACGGTAAGGTCAACACACAAATAGCGTTTTAGAAAGAATTTTGACATGGTACTGAATATGAAAGTCTATTTTCATTCTTCCATTCATGTAATTGATTGACTGAGCACTGACCATGGCCCAGCACAGGGCCAGGTGCTGGTACTGCTGGGGTTAATAAGACAGACTTGGGCCCTGAACTCTCAGAGATTATAGCCCTAGAGCTTTTGCTTAGGCTACATTTTGTTTCAAATGGTTTTCTTTCTTTGGTTCCCCACTGTTAAGGGTATGTAGCACTGAAGCTCCTATTTGCTTAGTATGATCAGATAAATCAACCACTCAGCAAGTATGGACTGGGGGTGCCTCTCCTTCTGCAGAAGCTGTGATATGGATATACAGGATGTCTCAGTCTGAGGAAGCTTACATGCAAATTGGGGAGGTAAGAAAGAGAAGAGTCACATTTAGGAATAATTACAAATTAAGGTACGGTATCCAGCATAAAATTGTAAATTGAGAAAAGGAAGAGAAAAAAGCACAATGGCCTGGAAAGGCTTAATGAAGAACTGGGATATGAACTGGAAAGGATTCAGATGGATGGAGAGGAAATGGCAGTGGACCACAGGCCGAGAATGAGCCCCTGTAGCATTATGGAGCGGCAGATAGGACTCCGCCCAGAGTTAAGCATCTCCGATGCTATGGAGCCTTCCTGGACTTCTTATATAAAATGAGAGACTGGATTAGAATGATTTCAAAGGTCCACTCAAGCTCTGTGAGCATCAGTTTGTTGGAGCTTATTTAGAAGTATTTATTGAAGGGATGGGAGACAAGGATTAACAGAAATCAGAAGATTCTGTGGTAGTCTAGGTGGGAAGAACTGGGGGTAGGGGAAAGGTGGCAGGAGACCACTGGTCTTTTCTCCAAAAATAAATTCATATTCATTATTTAAAAAAAAAATTAAGTGCATCAAATCCCCTGGGTTAAAATATTTACATAATCCCCTCCTCTACCTTGTCAACTGGCACAGGCCCAAAGAATATTTCCAGAGAAATAGCTGTATAAAGAATTCTGGGATTAAAGGTAAGATTTTAGGGGGAAGTTGTGGCTCTATCATTTACTAGCTGTGTGGTGTCATTCCTAGAGTAGTCAAATGCATAGAGAGAGAAAGTAGTAGAATGGCAGTTGCCAGGGGCTGGGGCGTGAGCTGGGGGGAATGGGAGTTAGTGTTTAATGGGTCCAGGGTTTCAGTGTGGGAAGATAAAAACGTTCTGGAATGGATCATGGTGATGGTTGCATAATAATGTGAATGGATGTACTTGATGCCACAGAACTATACACTTAAAAATGGCAAATTTTATGTTATATATATTTTACCACACTTAAAGAAAATAGTTTCAAGTCAGTCAGAACGAATCTTTATATATCAGTACTCACGAAGGAGCAACGTCCAGATGGTTGATGCTAAATCCAGAGGAGCAAAAGCCTCCCAGTGTTGTGGATGTGGTTAGGAATGCAACGGCCAAAGAGTAATCACAACCTATAAATCCAGCGGCTACCAGGAATACTGCAGGTCCGATCATTCCTGGAGTGAAAAAATTATAAAAAGAAAAAAGGAAGCCCCAGCATTAATATTTGCTTGCATCTGAGATTTGATATTACTGCCATCTACTGTAGAAACAGTATACTGCCTAGAAGACTCAGTTTAAATTAGTTTCATGAAAAAAAAATTTGCTGGAAAACATATAGGATTAATGCAACTATTATAAAACGTAAAAAAAAAAAAATCTCACTATGCAATGTTTTTAAATCTACGTGTGACCAGGACTCAAAGTTCTACAATGTTTAAGAAAAGAACAAGAGAATGAAAAATATGGTTCTAGAGAGAAGCAATAGTTGATACAGAATGTGATTCAAAGTTCACATAACCAAAGAAGACAAACTAAATAATAAACTTTGCTGGATAAAGTCAGAAAAACACTCCATCTAGGTTTTCACAACTGAAAACGATACGTGGAGTTTATTACAGGCAGTTAAGCATAAAATACAAGTAATACAGGAAGGGACCTAACGAGCGGGCTGCTGTTTTCTCTCTGTGTCAATAGCAGTGCCATTCAACAACTCTCTGTGATGATGGAAATGTTGTATTTGTATATACTGCAACCAATGAACTTATTTTTAAATTTCAATTACATTTAAACAGCCACATATGGCTAGTGGCTACTGTACTAGACAGAGCAGGTCCACAGAAAGCCAAAAAAGAAAAAAATCGAATTAAATCTAAAGGGATTTATTTCACTTGTAGATGTGGAAAAATTTCTCCAGAGTCGAGGTCAGTAAGCAGTGGGACTGGACAGCACATTGTAGCTGCAGGTGCTCAGAAGGTGTTTTCAGAATCACATTGAATAGGGTCCCTTTACAATGTAATTATGGAAGTACAGTCATCAGTGACTTTGAGGGTCTCTACTTACTCGAATAATTATCCTACATGGGTTTTTGTGTTTTTTTAAAAATTTATTTCCTGGCCACGCCACATGGCATGTGGGATCTTAGTTCCCAGACCAGGGATCAAATCCATGCCCCCTGCAGTGGAAGCCACTGGACTGCCAGGGAAGTCCCTGTCCTACATAGTTTTAAAATTCACTTTTCTGAAATCAGACTCTGAAACACATGATTATTTAAGCTTCCTTTGAGTAACAGCTTTGATTTATAGCTCCTCATTTGATATAATAATGTGAGTATACATTTTTGATTGAAATTTAAAATAGAAAAGGGATGGAGACTTAAAAATCTTATTTTCATTGCAAACTTAGAGTTGAAAACAAAGTGATTTTTAAAATTCTGGGGAAGATGGACTTCCCTGGTGGCGCAGTGGATAAGAATCTGCCTGCCAAGGCAAGGGACACGGGTCCGGGAAGATCCCACATGCCGCGGAGCAACTAAGCCCGTGCGCTACAGCTACTGAGCCTGCGCTCTAGAGCCCGTGGGCCACAACTACTGAAGCCCGCGCACCTAGAACCCGTGCGCCGCAACAAGAGAAGCCACCACAATGAGAAGCCCGCGCACCACAACAAAGAGCGGCCCCTGCTTACCGCAACTAGAGAAAGCCCGCGCGCAGCAACAAAGACCCAACACAGCCAATAATAAATAAAAAAAATAAATTAAAAAAAAATTCTGGGGAAGATATTCAGCAAAGCATGCCATTTTTTTATAGTTACAAGAGTATGGTAGATATAATAGGATATTATAAATCTTAATCTTCAAAATGCATCATTCAAAAAGAACCATCTTGTAGAGACATGCACTACACGCATTAAGATATATTTGTTTTAATATGTGAACAAATGACTACTATTATCATTTTTATTTTGCCTTGCCTTGTAAACACAGTAAATAATTGTAAACCAAAACCAAACCTGATTCATTTTTACCTACCTATAAGGCTAAAAACTCTTCGAACACATAGAGTTGAAAAATTCCATTTTGCCCTTAAATTGTCAGCGGCCTGACCAGACAGGATCATACATAACCAACAGCCTAAATAAGGGACTGCAGATAAAAACCCATTCTGGAAGGAATAAGAAGATCCGGAATTAATTATGGAGGGAGGAAGAACCAAAACAACATATACACCCACACACATCCACCACCATATGAAAGCAAAGGAGATACATAGCAGTATTCTGTTAATTTTTATATGATACAGCAAATAAGTCTGATTTTTCTAAGGATTATGGGATTCAGTTCAATGCAGTCCCAGAGAGCCTGTCTCAGAGGGAACCAGAGCTCCCATAGTGCAGTATGCTCAGGGTAATCTTGAATATTATTTTGGGACTTGGGCTGTAGCTTCAGTGAGAGAAGACGTCCTCCTATTAGCCTATGGACTTTCCCCCACGGGACAGTTTTCATTTATTTATTTACTTTAAAAATATTTTTTATTATAAAATAAAATTCAGATAGAGAAAAGCACGTAAGTCAAATGTGTAGCTTAATGAATTATTGTAAAGTGAGCACCGTCTAGGTGCTGCTCGAAACTACTGCTCTCTTCTGGCTTCTCGCTTGAGGATCCCCAGACCTGCTCCAACCGCCTCTACTGCATGATCGAGCTGGGCAGGGGCACTGATGAGGATGAAGTGACAGCGCTACCTGCAGACTTTGTTCCCTCCGTAGAGTGTCCCCATGGCTCCCCCAGCGGCAGCCCCAGTGGCCCTGGTCCACCTGGCTCCCTCTGCTGACGTCTAGTGGTTTTATTTTTGTCCTTCTGTGTAAGGCAGGATAGAAGGGCCTCAAGTCCTATCCCTTTCCACATTTGACATGGGGTTTGAAGGTTGTGTATTGTGGTTTTTTTTGTTTATTTTGTTCTGAAATTAAAGTATGCAAAATCAAGATGCAGCTAAAAAACAAACAAACGTGGGCTTCCCTGGTGGCGCAGTGCTTGAGAGTCCGCCTGCCGATGCAGGGGACACGGGTTCGTGCCCCGGTCCGGGAAGATCCCACATGCCGCGGAGCGGCTGGGCCCATAAGCCATGGCCGCTGAGCCTGCGCGTCCGGAACCTGTGCTCCGCAACAGGAGAGGCCACAACGGTGAGAGGCCCGCGTACCACAAAAAAAAATAAAAAAGTAAAAAAAAATAAATGAAGGCAATTAAGTACATATACTAATTACCAGTAAGCTATTGATATTTCATTCTTTCTATAGTTCTCCTGGGAAAATTGCAAATAGAAGCATTAGTGGAATGATCTTTAAATTTGCATGCAATTTGTCACTACAGTAGGAGGCAGGCTCTGTTAACAGAGAGCTTAGGAAAAGCAAGGTTGCTTGCAACAAATCCGTCCCATGCTATTGGTAAAGCCTTATTTCAGTTTAACTTCTGTCAATGCAATTGGTGGATATATTTCAAGTATAATGGATCTCTTCTTTCAAAAGTAACTAGAGGAGTTCTTCACAGCTTAGCTGTTTGGGTGACGTTTAAGGTTCGGTCCATGTGGCCAATGTTTTCAGCATGCCTTGGAAGTGAGGTGACGGAACAGTTCACTTTAACACTGTTGACAGCTCTAAGTCCTTGTGACCAATGCAGTTGTGCAGTCAGCCTTGCAATCATCACATTCACCACCCAGGCTTCTGCTTTACTTCCAGGGCTTCCACTCTGTGGCTGAGTAACAGTCCACTGTGGAATATACCATATTTTGTTTATCTATTCACCAGCTGATACATATTTGGGTTGTTTCCACATTTTCATCATTACGAATAATGTTATGAACTTTTGTGTACATGTACCTGTACATGTTTTTGTGTGCACAGATGTTTTCAGTTCTCTTGGGTATAGACCCAGGAATGGAATTTCTGGGTCATAACAATAACTTTATGTTTAACTTTTTGAGGAATTGTCAAACTGTTTTCCATAATGGCGACACCACTTCACATCCCCACCAGCAATGTATGAGGGTTCCGTTTCCTCTACATCCTCACCAACACTTGTTATTTTTTGGTTTTCTGATTCTAATAGGTGTGAAGTGGTATTTCATTATGGTTTTGTGTTCCATTTCTGTATATATATATTTATTTTGGCAAACCAATTTTATTTTATTTATTTTTTAGCATCTTTATTGGAGTATAATTGCTTTACAATGGTGTGTTAGTTTCTACTGTATAACAAAGTGAATCAGCTATGTAGATACATATATCCCCATATCCCCTCCCTCTTGCGTCTCCCTCCCACCCTCCCGATCCCACCCATCTAGGTGGTCACAAAGCACCGAGCTGATCTCCCTGTGCTATGCAGCTGCTTCCCACTAGCTATCTATTTTACATTTGCTAGTGTATATACCAGCATAGTCAATGCTACTCTCTCACTTCGTCCTCCCAGCTTACCTTTCCTCCTCCCTGTGTCCTCAACACCATTCTCTACGTCTGCGTCTTTATTCCTGTACTTCCCCTAGGTTCATCAGAACCTTTTTTTTTTTTAGATTCCATATATATGTGTTAGCACACGGTATTTGTTTCTCTCTTTCTGACGTACTTCACTCTGTATGACAGACACTAGGTCCATCCACCTCACTACAAATAACTCAGTTTTGTTTCTTTTTATGGCTGAGTAATATTCCATTGTATATATGTGCCACATCTTCTTTATCCATGCATCTGTCGATGGACACTTAGGTTGCTTCCATGTCCTGGCTGTTGTAAACAGTGCTGCAATGAACTGGTACATGACTCTTTTGGAATTATGGTTTTCTCTGGTATATGCCCAGTAGTGGGATTGCTGGGTCATATGGTAATTCCATTTTTAGTTTTTAAGGAACCTCCATACTGTTCTCCATAGTAGCTGTATCAATTTACATTCCCACCAACAGTGCAAGAGGGTTCCCTTTTCTCCACACCCTCTCCAGCATTTATTGTTTGTAGATTTTTTGATGATGGCCATTCTGACCGGTGTGAGGTGGTACCTCACTGTAGTTTTGATTTGCATTTCTCTAATGATTAGTGACGTTGAGCATGCTTTCATGTGTTTGTTGGCAATCCGTATATTTTCTTTGGAGAACTGTCTATTTAGGTCTTCTGCCCATTTTTGGATTGGGTTGCTTATCTTTTTAAAAAAATTAATTAATTAATTTATTAGCTTTGGCTGTGTTGGGTCTTTGTTGCTGTGCGCAGGCTTTCTCTAGCTGTGGCAAGCGGGGGCTACTCTTTGCTGTGGAGCACGGGCTCTAGGCACACGGGCTTCAGTAGTTGTGGCATGCGGGCTCAGTAGTTTTGGCTTGCGGGCTCTAGCATGCAGACTCAGTAGTTGTGGTGCACAGGCTTAGTTGTTCCGTGGCACGTGGGATCTTTCCGGACCAGGGCTCAAACCTGTGTCCCCTGCATTAGCAGGAAGATTCTTAACCACTACGCCACCAGGGAAGACCCTTGCTTGTTTTTTTGATATTGAGCTGCATGAGCTGCCTGTATATTTTGGAGATTAATCCTTTGTCAGTTGCTTCGTTTGCAAATATTTTCTCCCATTCTGAGGGTTGTCTTTTCATCCTGTTTATGGTTTCCTTTGCTGTGCAAACCACTGAGTAATGATGTTGAGCATCATTACCTGGGCTTATTGGTCACTTGCATATCTTTGGAGAAATGTCTATTCAAATCCTTTGCCCATTTAAAAAATTGGGTTATTCTTCTATTATTGAGTTGTATAAATTCTTTATATATTTATCAGATATATGATTTGCAAATATTTTCTCCCATTCAGTGGGTTTTTATTCTTTTTTTTTTTTTGGTTTTTATTCTTGATAGTGTCCTTTGAGGCACAGAAGTTTTCAATTTGATGAAGCCCAATTTATCTATATTTTCCTTTGGTCATTGTGTGCTTTTGGTGTCATATGTAAGAAACTGTTGCCCAGCCCAAAGTCACAAAGATGGACACTTCTAAGAGTTTTATCATTTTAGCTGCTAACATTCACATCTTTGATTTATCCTTCATTTTGAAGGCAAAAACACGACCAAAGTTACTTACAAACTGTGCCTCTTTCTCTTTATGTTTTTATTCAATCTCTTTAAAGACAAAATCCGTCAACATAGAGATAATAGGAATTGCCTCAGTTTGATGAGTTCAGAAGGAACTGGCGGTTTTAGTGAGGGGTCTGTCTTACACAGCTTTGCAACTACAGCTCTGCCAACACCTGGATAACACTGCAGAGCGGTTTCTGTACAAGAACCTTGTGTCTCCCAACACCCCTCTTGGCTCCCAGCAGAGTCGGGCTACCATCCCAAGGGAATATGGTACCACTTGCATTTATCATCTGAGATCCTGGCATGTTCCTGGGGACTAGTAAGACCTTCACAGTTAAAGGGGATACCAGCCAAGGTACTCTGAATCAAGAGTTAACACACACAGAGGAAAGGAACAAGCAAGGCTAAAAAGAGCAGTCCCTAGAGTTTAGTATATCAGAGTAAAATGGAAGATGCAAAATAACTGAGTGTCACATAGATAAAAACAAATTCTGTATACTCTCTATAAGAAGAAGATACTTATGTTTTCTTACCTCTTGAATATTGAACCTTAGGACCTCCTTCATATAAGTAGGCAATAAGGTCAATAAAGTATAAAAAGTCCAGTTGTAAGAAAAATGTGCAACTACAATAGCCCAAAGTGCTAGTGATTTCAGCATAGGTACCCATGGCACTGACTTCTGTGAGGAGAGCTGAAAAAGAAAAAAAAAAAACAAAAAACAGGCATAATTAGGTTAAGCTACTGCTATGTTCATGCTATGTTTAGATCTGTATCGGATCAGCTAAAATTCCGTCTAGAATACGTTATCAACCTTGATTACTAAATCCCAGATTTTTAAACAACTCTTTTAAAATATTAAACGGCAATAGAAACTCCATGATTCAGATCTGGAGAAAAAACAGAAATGTCATCTTAGAGCTAAAATGTCAAACTAAATACTCCTTATGAATGTCAGAAGTCACCTGCAATATTACTTTCTCCACCTAAAAAACAGAGGACAGTTTAATAATCAAATTCAGAGGCTGACATAAGGGCAAAGGAAAGAGACTGGAAGTCCTACTAGAATTCATATTTCATTCTCCAATCTTTATTCATTTACAATGATCTATAAGAACTGTGCAATAGAAGGTTTTTTATGTAGCCATCTGGAGTAACGGTCTTCAAAGCAGGATGCAAGCGCCCCAGCGGTAGCAAGATAATCTCCCATGGTGTGGAGAGACGTAACAGATCTTCTATCTATACTCACCCTTATTGTACAAAGAGAAATTAAGCTCTATTAATATTTAACAAATAGGTTGGCCCTGGAATATGTCAGACCATCACATATTGTATGATCTCCCCAATTTAAAGGGGTTAATGGCATCCTTACTTGTCGGTCTGCCCTCGGTGTCATATTACAGCATGTTACAGTTTACACCTGCCTTTTAAAATGGATTTATGAATTTTATTAGCCAGTTTTAATTAAAACAAATCTACAAAATCAACAATGTCTTCAAAAGATTCTTAAGGAGAAAGTAAATAGAAGTCTAATAATGTAAGCACGAGTGAACACCAAGAAAACAGTAAAATTGACACTTTTCCTCTTGAGTCCTTTGTCAGCTACCTCACCAAGCGAAATAATGGCAGGCTCATCAAATATACCGTATTGGGACTTCCCTGGTGGCGCAGTGATTAAGAATCTGCCTGCCAGTGCAGGGGACATGGGTTCAAGCCCTGGCCTGGGAAGATCCCACATGCCACGGAGCAACTAAGCCCGTGTGCCACAACTACTGAGCCTGTGCGTCTGGAGCCTGCGCTCCGCAACAAGAGAAGCCACCGCAATGAGAAGCCCATGCACCACAACAAAGAGTAGCCCCCGCTCGCCGCAACTAGAGAAAGCCTGTGCTCAGCAACAAAGACCCAATGCAGCCAAAATAAATAAATAAATATATAAAAAAAAATACACCGTATTCAAACACACTGCTCCCATTAAACAACATATCATTACTAATTTTAAGTGATAAAAAGGTTTCTCCTATTAAAATTCAAAACTGATGTACATACTGTTTATTTCACCTTACTCACCCTTTAAAGAGCTTATCTTTATTTAATTTTTATAACATCCATACGTACAGCAGTGCATGTAGATAACTGTAAAAACATGCATATATTCAGGTTGTTAAGCCCCTGTCCCCATTGCTTTATTGATGCATGATTAAGTAAAGCCTGAAGACCACTGGCCTGGGAAATCAGTTCCTTACATTTCCTATATCCTGAGGCTCTGCTGTGTCTTCCTCAAAAGCTAGAGCAATCCATGTTTCTACCTCCAGGGTTCACTATTATTTCAAAAAGAGGAAGAACCAGTATTAACCTTCTTGTGGCCTTTCTCTAGGGACTTTTGTTGTGACTTGGTAGATATGCTCTTGTGTTCTCCACTATGTCAAAGATGTAGGGGATGCGGGAGCAGACAAGGAGAGGGGACATTTATTCTTACATAGCAGTGGTTCTCGATTCCAGCTACGCTTCAGAATCACCTTTGACACTTCAAAATTACAGATGGCTGTGTTCTACCCCACACCTGCTGAATCAAAGCCAAAGCCAAACTTCTGAGTGGAGGGCCAAGGCATATATTTTATTTATTTATTTATTATTTATTTATCTATGAATAAGGGATTCATTTTTCTTTTATTTATTTATTTGTTGCTTATTTAGTTTTGGCTGCACTGGGCTTTCGTTGCTGCGCGCGGGCTTCTCATTGCGGTGGCTTGTCTTGCGGAGCACGGGCTCTAGGCGTGGAGGCTTCAGTAGTTGTGGCTCGTGGGCTCTAGAGCAAGGCATGTATTTTAAAAAGCTTCCCTGGTGATTCTACACAGCAGATTCTAATGCTGCACATTAGAATCACCGGGGGAGCTTAAAACACTCCAGGGCCAAAATTACACCGAGACCAATTAAATCAGGTTGGGAGGTGTGTAGGAGGTAGGTGGCTGTATTTTTTAAAGATCCCCAGGTGATTTCGAAGTGTAGCAAACTTTGGGATCCTCTGCTGTAGTAATTAAAGAATTCTGCAACCTCCCCCCTGCCCTCTGCCGCCCCTTGCTTGAAAATCTTAGGACAAAGAGGAAGGAAAAAACCAGTCTAAAGATTTTAGAGTTTAAAGGAATTTGGAATATAGCTCTTTTTACATGGCTGTGAAACTCACAAAGGAAACGAAATCACACTTCTGTGTTGAAAGATACGAGCTTAAATGTATCTGATCTCTGAAAACTAAATATATTCTGAATAATGTATTCCCCCCTCCTGGAAATATAAACTTTAATGTGAAATATGTAATAATTTTAAGACTCATGCTGCATGTATTTACACTTACTGATGGTGATGTTTTAGAAGCTCTGATAATAGTTTTTGTAGCTCTTCACCAGTATTTAGGCGTAATCTTGCTTGTACAAATGAAGCAAAACTGAAGCAAACTGAGCGATACTGGAATATTTTTGCAGTATATCAATTGAATTTTTGATAATTTGATGTTTCTGGAGAATCACTCAACCATAACCAGCTATATGTGGAGAGTGACGTCAGCAAGATGGCCAAATAATATGTCCCCTACTGGTATCCATTGTCCTCTACCCCCAGCAACAATTTGGCATCCATCCACGGGCAAAAGTGCCTTTCTGGGGGCAGAGGGATCCAGAAACATGTCAAGGGACCTGGCAGGAGTCACGCATGCCTGTGTGTTATGTAAAAGACATACAGATCTTGCTCCCAGCTGTGAACCCTGAAGTAGCCTGTGAACCAGCTCTAGCCCCTCTTGGCTGGGAGCAAATTTTCTTTAGATATTTGAGTAAGGGAATTTCTGAAGGAACAATCAATGAGGTCTTGGATCTTGTATAGAGAATGCATCATTAAATTAGCAATAATAGCCCATACAGCTTTTTTTTCATACAAATTGAAGCAGGAAAGGACAAAACAAAAATGTATTTGTTGTCAGATGAGCAAATTCTTCTAGACTATAAAGGAAGGGTAAGGATATTCAACAACATTTGAGTATCTTCTATGTGCAACTTCACAAAAAAATGTCTTCCTGTCAAATGCAAATAAAAGCAAATTTGTTTAGAAAAAGCTGCATGCAATACATGTTCTTAAGTTAGGTCAACTAAATATTCAAGCCAGAGCCCTCATTTGCTTAAGGCTGCAAAATTGTACACTCTTTCTAAAAGGTATAAAAGAGAAGCAAAACAGTTATAAAACATGCTGTTCTCAAGACTTAAGTAAAGGGACTTCCCTGGTGGTCCAGTGTCTAAGACTCCATGCTCCCAATGCAGGGGGCCTGCATTTGATCCCTGGTCAGGGAACTAGATCCCACATGCCGCAACTAAGAGTCCACATGCTGCAATTAAAGAACCTGCATGCTGCAATGAAGACTGAAGATCCTGCGTGCTGCAACTAAGACCCGGCATGACCAAACAAATAAATAAATATTTTTTAAAAAAGACTTAAGAAAAGAAAAAAACCAAAAGCAGATCTACTCCCACATGCCACAACTAAGAGTCCACATGCTGCAACTAAAGAACCTGCATGCTGCAATGAAGATCGAAGATCCTGCATGCTGCAACTAAGACCCGGCTCAGCCAAATAAATAAATGTTTTTAAAAAAAGACTTAAGAAAATAAAAAAACCAATATGAGATCTCTTGAGAAAAGAAAACTTCAATGGGTAAAGTGGTAATGTCTTAAAAATTTTTTTAAAAAGAGACCTTCATATAATGTGTTCTTGGATTGGAAGAATTAATATTGTTAAAATGACCATACTACCCAAGGCAATCTACAGATTCAATGCACTCCCTATCAGAATACCAATGGCTTTTTTGCACAGAACCAGAACAAATAATTAAAAAATTTGTATGGAAACGTAAAAGACCTCAAATATCCAAAACAATCTTGAGAAAGAAGAACAGAGCTGGAGGAATGTGCTCCTGACTTCAGACTATATTATAAAGCTATAGTAATCAAAACAGTATGGTACTGGCACAAAAACAGACACATAGATTAATGGAACTGATAGAAAGCCCAGAAATAAATCCAGGCACTTATGGTCAATTCATCTATAACAATGGGGGCAAGAATATACAATGGAGAAAAGACAGTCTCTTCAATAAGCGGTGCTGGGAAAACCAGACAGCTACATGTAAAAGAAAAAACTATAACATTCTATAACACCAAACACAAAAATAATAACTAAAAATGGATTAAAGACCTAAACATAAGACTGGATACCATAAAATTCCTAGAGGAAAACATAGGCAGAACACCCTCTGACATAAATTGTAGCAATATTTTCTTAGATCTGTTTTCTAAAGCCAAGTAAATAAAAGCAAAAATAAACAAATGGGACCTAATGAAACTTAAAAGCTTTTGCACAGCAAAGGAAACCATCAACAAAACGAAAAGACAACCTACTGAATGAGAGAATATATTTGCAAATGATATGACTGATAAGGGGTTAATATCCAACATATATACACAGCTCATACAACTCAACATCAAAAAAACAAACAATCCAATAAAAAATGGAAAGAAGACCTAAATAGATACTTCTTCAAAGAAGACATACAGATGGCCAAGAGGCACATGAAAAGATGTTTGACATTGCTAAATATTAGAGAAATGCAAATCAAAACTACAATGAGAGGACTTCCCTGGTGGTCCAGCAGGTAAGACTCCATGCTCCCAATGTAGGGGGCCTGGGTTTGATCCCTGGTCAGGGAACTAGATCTCACATACCGCAACTAAGAGTCTGCATGCCACAACTAAAAGATCCTATATGTCGCAGCTAAATATTCTGCATGCTGCAACTAAAAAAAAAAAAAAAGATCCTGCATGCTGCAACTAAAGATCCTTCATGCCACAACTAAAGATGCTGCACACTGCAATGAAGATCCTGCATGAAGATCCTGCGTGCAGCAACGAAGACCTCACGTGCTGCAACTAAGATCCAGTGCAGCCAAATAAATAATAAATATTAAAAAAAACTACAATGAGATACACCTCACACCAGTCAAAATGGCTATCATCAAAAAATCCACAAGCAATAAATGCTGGAGAAGGTGTGGAGAGATGAGAACCCTCTTGCACTATTGTTGGGAATGTAAATTGGTGCAGCCACTATGGAGAACAGTATGGAGGTTCCTTAAAAAACTAAAAATAGAGCTACCATGTGACTCTGCAATCCCACTCCTGGGCATATATCTGGAGAAAAACATGGTCCGAAAGGATACATGCACCCCAATGCTCATTGCAGCACTGTTTACAATAGCCAAGACATGGAAGCAACCTAAATGTCCATCGACAGAGGAATGGATAAAGAAGATATGGTATACATACACAATGGAATACTACTCAGCTGTAAAAAAGAATGAGATTTTGCCATTTGTAGCACCATGGATGGACTCGGAGGGCATTATGCTAAGTGAAATAAGTCAGACAGAGGAAGACAAATACTGTATGATATCATTTACTTGTGGAATCTAAAAAAACCCCAACAAACTAGTGAAGATAACAAAAAAGAAGCAGACTCACAGATATAGAGAAAAAACTAATGGTTATCAGTGGGGAGAGGGAAGGGGGAGGGGCATCATAAGGGTAGGGGATAAAGAGGTACAAACTATTAGGTATAAAATAAGTTACAAGGATATATTGTACAACATGGGGAATATAGCCAATGTTTTATAATAACTATAAATGGGGCATAACCTTTAAAATTGTGATTCATTATATTGTATACCTGTAACTTACATAATACTATACATCAACTATACTTCAATTTAAAAAAAAAGAGAGAGAGGCATTGCTTTGGGGAAAATCCCCGGTGTTCTCCTTACTCATTGCAAGTAATAATAAATCCTTCCTTCTACATCTGAAAAAAAAAAAAAGGGACATCTTCAACACAGAGCAGTAGTTGATGATCTTAAAGCACTCACTAGTTACTTACTATAGGCAGTCTATCCATGAGCTAGTCATGAGCTGGCCTTCTGAGTTTACCTGCAGAGTGCCCTGAAGATTTTATTCCTCTTGTAACATTTCTGAATCAAAATTAGAACTATACATGCTGTCATAAATGTAGAATCTACTTATTGCAAGAATGAAATCACATTTCTGCCTATAAGTACAGGCTTTTCTTAGCTGGATAACTGAGAGAGCATTATAACTGGAGGCCCTGCTTGTCTGGCTCAGACCTTCTCTCCACACAGCTGTTAGCGTAAGCTTTATAAAACTCAAGCTTCACTCTGTCACCTCAAGCTTACAAACAGTTCATGGCATGCCTAAAGGATAAAGTCTAAGTTCTTCAGCGGGGTGTACTGGACGCTCCACGATCAGGCTTCTGTCCACGCCCTACAATCTCCTGCCACTATCTGCCTTTGCCTTTTACCTGCGGCAATACCTGACTCTGGCACTGTCCTGGCAGGTGTCACTCTCTCTCCTCTGTCTCAGCTTATGCCACACCCTTGGCCTGGGATGCCCGCACATCTCTCACTCTCCCAATCTGCCTGGTTAACTCCAACTTCTCTTTCAAGACTGTTCAGATACAGCCTTTACCTGAGCTGGCCTGCTTCTAACAGCTGGGCCACAGTGTGCTCCACTGACTGTGAACAAAGTCACTCTATAAGAATGATGGGGCTTCCCTGGTGGCGCAGTGGTTGGGAGTCCACCGGCCGATGCAGGGCACATGGTCCAAAAAAAAAAAAAAAAAAAGAATGATGGAATGAGACAAATAGGCCACTCCTTAATCACCTCTGAGCACAGACAAAAACAAAATCTATGGGGACTTCCCTGGCGTTCCAGTGGTTAAGACTCTGGGCTCCCAATGCAGGTGGCATAGTTTCGATCCCTAGTCAGGGAACTAAGATCCCGCATGCCGCTCAGTGTGGTAAAAAAAAAAAAACACCCCCCCAAAACAAAACAACAACAACAACAAAACAAGAAGGTATGAACCACACAAAGGCGCAAAACCTTCCTCTCCCGGCTAATGTGAGTGACTACTGCTTCCTAACACAAGTCTAAGCTATAACAAGCTGCCCTCTACTCTCTCGCTGGGATGCCCTGTGGTTCCTCATGGTGTGCTTTCTTCACTGAAGCAAAACAAGAAACGCTGTGTTCACACTGGCAGCACATGTACTAAAACTGGAACAATACAGAGAAGATTAGCATGGCCCCTGCACAGGGATGACACGCAAATTCATGAAGCATTCCACACTTAAAAAGAAAAAAAAAAAAGGAAGAAAGAAAGAAACCCCTTTGTTCAACTACAGGTATGTTGCTGACAGTCTTTGGCCAGAGACCATCAACACCAGAGCTTTTCCGATCTGTTCCTAGGCTGGCTGAAGACCCCTGCCTTCTCTGTATCAAAGATGTACTGTGTAACCTGTAACACAGCACTGTTCAGCCTGTATTATATTGAAATTCTGTTCATCCATGTCTGTCTCCCTCTGGAGATCACAGGTCCCACAGGAACCATGTCTTGTTCATTCCCTCTCTTTGATTAATTTTTTAGTCCTCAGTACCTGACAAAGAACCTAGGACACAGTAAGCTTTCAAAAAATGTTTAAGGAATGAATGAAGTACAGCAGATGCCGAACATTTCTTGGATCCAAGATTTAAAAGTGGAGCTTCATGTAACACAGTATTTTATGACATTTTCAACGACAATGTCATCTGGTTTAAGAATGCAGTTTGGAGTTCTATGAAACCTAATTCCCCTAATTCCTCTTGCTTCTGAATATTCCAATTTCTGAAGCATATGGAAAAACAGATTAACCTTAGGTTTGGATAATGGACAGATTTAGGCACATTTTAAACTAGCTTTAAAAAAAATCTAAATAAACTAAAAGGTTTCATAAGTCCATAAAAAGAATAATAAAAATGAAGCTTTAGAAGAAGCAAATTGTTAATCATCAATGCTGAGAAAATGTGAGAAAACATATCAAGTTTCTAAAAAAATTGAAGTATAGTTGACTTACAATATTATATTAGTTTCAGGTGTACAAAAGAGTAATTCAGTATTTTTATAGCTTATGCTCTATACAAAGTTATTATAAAATGTTGACTACATTCCTGTGCTGTACATTACATCCTTGTAACTTACTTATTTTACCTGATAGTTTGTGCCACTTAATCCCCTTCACCTATCTTGCCTCTGCCCTGACCCCTCTCCCTCTGGTAACCACTAGTTTGTTCTCTGTATCTATGAGCCTGTTTCTGTTTAATATTTGTTCATTTGTTTTATTTTTTAGATTCCACATATAAATGAAAAGACATAGTATTTGTCTTTCTCTGTCTGACTTATTTCACTAAGCATAATACCCTCCAGGTCCATCCATGTTGCTGCAAATGGCAAAATTTTATTCTTTTTTATGGCCAAGTAATATTCCATTGTATATATAAGATATATCAAGTTTTACGTGGCAAGACCCATTTACAATGCATTTAAGTCTTTTAATCTGTTCCTTAGTGAGAAAAAGTGGGTGATTCATTTGATTAACATCTCAGAGAACACTGAGATCTCAAAGTAACTTCCTTTATTACATTGGTGATTTCTTCCAGATTTTTGTCAACCTTTGGCAAAGACCAAGCGATGCCGTATTTCTTAAAATTCAGCAGTTTATAGAGACCTTTGTAGCAAATTGTAAAACTTAAAAAGAAATGCGGGACTTCCCTCGTGGCACAGTGGTTAAGAATCTGCCTGCCAATGCAGGGGACATGGGTTTGAGCCCTGGTCCGGGAAGATCCCACATGCCGCGGAGCAACTAAGCCCATGCGCCACAACTACAGAGCCTGTGTGCCTAGAGCCCATGCTCTGCAGCAAGAGAAGCCACCGCAATGAGAAGCCTGCACACCACAACAAAGAGCAGCCCCTGCTCGCCGCAACTAGAGAAAGCCTGTGAGCAGCAACAAAGACCCAGAGCAGCCAAAAAAAAAAAAAAGAAACGTGAGTGAGTAAATGTTTAATTACTGCCTGGTTTACTATATATAAACATTGAAAATATCAGTAATAATAACTTAGTGGGCAAGAAAAGTCTTACACGAAATATTTTATGTTCTTAAACCAATAAAGTGACTATGAAGCCATTAACAATGCTAAAGAAAAGACTGTATATATTTTAATTTTCCTAACGTTTTCATGTTCTTCTTTTATTCCCACCAAAAGGCAAATATTTTGTCCCCATGGCTTGAGAATTTATGATAAATTATGTATTAAATTATGATACATAATTTATCATAAATTAAATTATGACAGACTATTAAATTATGATAGACTTTTATTTGTCTATCAGACTTTTATCAGATAAAGTCTATCAGACTTTTATCTGACTTGCTATTGTGCTCAATTACGTGAAACAAATCTTACTTTAGTTAAGTATAAATTTTTCCTGAAGGGCTACCCTAGAGGAGCAGACAGGTGTAGATCATATTATATTATTATATATCACAATAAATGTGCTGTCCTTGTTAAATCACACTCGTTTAAAATACAGATAAAAACACACTAGTTTTCTAACAACTAACATTTAGGGTATAGCTATAAGATTCCTTTTGTAAATAACACATCTTATTTTCTACTAATTAAGAAGACAGAGGAGACTCACTTGACAATCATTACTCTAGAAGGTTTAAAATGACTTAGAAAAGTAATTTTTCATAGATTTAAACTAGATTTAAATAAATTTCTAGATTTTAAATTTCATAGATTTAAACTAGAAAGAATTGACATTTCTTGGACAAAACAGTACTTTGTACCTTTATTTAATTTGCCTGCTCTATTTTGCCTAGAGTGTTCACAACAGAAATGTCTATTAAAAAAACTGGTGGGCTTCCCTGGTGGCGCAGTGGTTGAGAGTCCGCCTGCCGATGCAGGGGACACGGGTTCGTGTCCCGGTCCGGGAGGATCCCACGTGCCGCGGAGCGGCTGGGCCCGTGAGCCATGGCCGCTGAGCCTGCGCGTCCGGAGCCTGTGTTCCGCAAAGGGAGGGGCCACAGCAGTGAGAGGCCCGCGTACCGCAAAACAAACAAACAAAAAAAAAACAAAAAAAACTGGTACCTTAATTCTGAAGAAAAAAAAAGGTTCTGAAATTATTTTTAAAATGTGCCAAAGTCCTTACCTGATTTCTTAATGATGAAAGAATGTATTCCTTTTCATAGGGGGAGATTGTCTTGTGAGTTTCCGGTGTATCACTAACTAACCAGATCCATAAAATAAACCAAATGATTCCAACTATACCTTAAAATAGAAAAAGAAGAGGTAAATGAAACTAGTATGCACCAACAGCAATTTTTCTGTCTTGAAAAAATTATGTAATTATAAACTTAATGAAAAATTGGTTTCAGCTTTGTTTTCAAGTTCTTCTCATAATTCTTTAATGGGATAACTGCTATTTGTATTATCTCCTATACATTTTTAAGAGGAAAAACTTAAAAAAAAATTTCAGTATAACTGACGTATAACATTACATTAGTTTCAAGCGTACAACACAATGATTTGATATTTATATACACTGCGAAATAATTACCACAATTTATCTGGCTACCATCTATCACCATACAAAATTACAAACATTTTTTTTTCTTGTGATGAGAACTTTTAGGATTTATTCTCTTGGCAACTTTCAAGTATGTACCACAGGGACTTTCCTGGCGGTGCCGTGGTTAAGAATCCGCCTGCCAATACAGGGGACATGGGTTTGATCCCTGGTCTGGGAAGATCCCACATGCCACGGAGCAACTAAGCCCGTGTGCCACAACTACTGAGCCTGCACTCTAGAGCCCACAAGCCACAACTACTGAGCCCGCATGCCACAACTACTGAAACCTGTGCGCCTAGAACCCGTGCTCCACAACAAGAGAAGCCACCGCAAGGAGAAGCCCGTGCACCGCAACGAAGAGTAGCCCTCATTCGCCGCAACAAGAGAAAGCCCACTACAGCAACGAAGACCCAATGCAGCCAAAAAAAAAAAAAGAAAAAAGTATGTACCACAATATCACTGCTGTACATTACATCCCCATGACTTATTTATTTTGTAATGGGAAGTTTGCACCTGAAGAGAACAACTTTTAACCACATGACTCTGCCTATCAGGGCCTACCAGACAAACCTTTTAAAAAATAAAAGTTTACAATCTATTATTTCCACAGGTATTTGCTTTTGTTTATTGATTTTTGTTTTGATTGCAGATACATTTCCTGCATAAATGTTTACACGGCAATCTAATTTATTAAATATGTGTATCGTCCTGCTATTGAGATTGAGAAATGAAAGGCCCTGGGACTAAACAAAGAAACAAAAAAGATTAAAACTGCCAAGTGAGAGCATCCTACTTTGTTTGAGAAGAAATATTTTCAAAATATACATCTTTTATAATAAACAACACAGCAGTTTTTATAGTAAGTATAGCATTTAAGTCCTGG
The DNA here is from genome assembly GCF_003031525.2 of Neophocaena asiaeorientalis asiaeorientalis. Classification (NCBI taxonomy): domain Eukaryota; kingdom Metazoa; phylum Chordata; class Mammalia; order Artiodactyla; family Phocoenidae; genus Neophocaena; species Neophocaena asiaeorientalis. Next base: position 1,949,287 of record NW_020175674.1, on the reverse strand, counting down.
ATTCAACAGCAGTTTCTATTGAACAAATATTCCAGAATTAACATCAGGTCACAACTCAGCTGGATCATTTTAACCACATAAACTTGAAAAACAGGTTGTCAGTAAATGTTTCAGAGCTTTGTGGCCTAGGAGATGGGTACTTCAGTGAATTGGAATATACATATTTTAACCAATTATTAGATCACTATTACGTTTTGGATCTATCACATTATAATTTAGGTTACATTTTTGAATAAACTTACCAAAGAGGTAGAAGACGTAAGTCCAATTCATATAGAAGCAAACTATACCAGAAAGAGGAAGAGAAACTACTGTCCCAAGCTGTGCTCCTAGAATAACAACAAAGACTTTGTAAACTTTGGAGAAAAATGAACAAAGAGGGGACACAGGTCTACAGCCTAAAGAAGACGGATAACAGACAATAGAGAAAAGAAAGAGTGATTCAAATCCTATAGGAGTTGAGTTAGTCACATGTAAATATAAACAACCCATTCTCTTAAGGGATCATTTACTAGAAAACCCACAATATGTAAAATGTATACATTAATATGTAGTTATATTAGTTACAATTATGTAGCTACTGATGAATTAGAAGGCATCAGTCAATAGAAGACCTATTATAATATGAGCTAGTAAATGCCACATTACTAGTAAATGTGTTAGAAAGCCAAGTGTTTGGGGAAAGGCTCAAAGATGGTCTCTAAACATAGCCTACTGCAGCACACCTGGAGAAAAAAGAACGAAGCTTCTGGTAATCTAATTTGCCCCAAATATATTACACACAATTGTTTCGGATAAATAAGTGATAAAATTCATTTTAACCACCAAACAGAAGACATCTTAGAAGGTACAGTGGGAGCTAAAATAATCAGACATTGTTTCTGGTCTCAAATTTTAGTCTTATATAGGAAGTAAATATAAACAAGTAATTATTACACGTTAGAAAGTGTTGAGTGTCACAGAGCAATATGGAAGTTCAAATGTAGGACAGATTACCTCTGACCTCTAGAGATCAGGAAAAGATGTAAGAAGCAGCAGTGGGACTTTGAAAAGATGGGCAAGATCTGGTCCCATAAGAAAGAAGATATAGAGGCAGGTGTAACAGGGTGAGCAAATGAATGGAAGTAGGAAAGCAGAAAGTGGGTTTGGGAACTTCAATTGGGTGAAGGCAAGGAATAGGAAGGCTAGAAAACCGGGTTGAATAGTTACTGAATATCTGCTCCATGCCAGGCACTATGTGTCAAAAAAATAAATAAAAATAAAAAGTTTTCATTCAGTGTGTGAGCTGGAAAAATTATAATTCACATATAAAGCTCATGCTATCTTACCTACAGACCAAACGATAGCAAATAAATGCATAGAAAACAAGGTGTCTGAAAGGAGGGGTTGAAAGTCATGACCAGCTTATCAGATGATCAAATCAAATCACAATTTAAGGACAAAAGTGTTCAATTTTCCAGCTTTTTTTTTTTTTTGGCTTTGTTTTGTTGAAGCATTCTCTATATCAACATCTGAAAAGGCAACATGTTTTGAAATAAATGATGGCAGACGGAGAAAATGACAGTAGTCAATGAAGCCACTTTGCTATATGCTGGTGAGCCAAAGAAGAACATTAAGAATAAAGTTATACCCCTGCAATTTAAGTTTTCCCCAAAGAAAGCACCTGACATTGCATGATTCTGCTTTGCGCCCTTCCCCCAAGGTTGATATACAGATAACACATTGTATCGAAAACCTTCACAAGAACAGTTATCTCACCTGCATATGAAATGCTGAGAAGCTTGCTTCTTTCAAGAGGAGGAGCCCACGAAGACCACATGGCATGCATGGCGGGAAATGTGACACCCTGGGAAGGGAAAAAGATATTTCTGACGAAATACAAGGTAGTTTTGTTCATGTTTTAAATTCAGTTGAGTATTTTGTTGCAAGAGAAGTTTCTGGATAAGACTCACGCTAGAATCAGGTTTCATGGAGTGAGATGTCTTTACAGTGCTGAGTGCAAATACCTCATAATGAGTGCAAATACCTCATAATGAAGTACTTTCAAAATCTGAACAAAGACTTGTGGACTCTGTCAACTGATTTGAGGACTGCAAGGCAAGGCTTACAAAAACTGTAAAAGAATGTACTGAATGAGGATATAAAGGTACCCTCCCATGGTGAATTTCACTCATTTACTTTATTATTATTTTTTTTTATAAATTTATTTATTTATTTATTTTTGGCTGTGTTGGATCTTCATTGCTGTGCGAGGGCTTTCTCTAGTTGTGACCAGCCGGGGCTACTCTTTCGTTGTGGTGCACAGGCTTCTTATTGCGTGGCTTCTCTTGTTGCGGAGCTCGGACTCTAGGCTCGCGGGCTTCAGTAGTTGTGGCACGCAGGCCCAGTAGTTGTGGCTTGTGGGCTCTAGAGCACAGGCTGTAGAGCGCAGGCTCATTAGTTGTGGCACACGGGCTTAGCTGCTCTGCAGCATGTGGGATCTTCCCAGATGGGGGCTTGAACCCGTGTCCCCTGCATTGACAGGTGGATTCTTAACCACTGTGCCACCAGGGAAACCCTCATTTACTTTATTTATGGCCTGAATGAAATGGGAATGTTATCAATATGTAACTTTTAAAAATACTGAGCTAATACTGTGGGATACTAGAAGAAAATTCAGATTCACCTTACTCAACAGGAAAAATGGTCCGACCAAAAAATGGTACTACCAAAAAACACTCAATTAGAGTGTTTACCGGTATTTTTTTCTTTTCTGGTGATAATTAGCCTAGTAAATGCCAATTAGGGGAGGGGCAAGATAGGAGTGGGGGATTAAGAGGTGCAAACTACTATGTATAAAATAAATAAGCTATAATGATATATTATACAGCACAGGGAATATAACCAATGTTTTATAATAACTATAAATGGAGTATAATACATAAAAATTTTGAATTGTTATACACCTGACATTTATATAATATTGGACATCTACTATACCTCAATTTTAAAAAATACTAATTACTGGTAATGGAGAAGCAACAAGACAGTGAAGGCAGGGAGGCTCACAGAGGCTTGGGAGAGGAGGAGATGCTACAAGGGAACAGGAAGGAATAGATTCTGGTAGATTTGCAGCAGTCAATTCACAGCTCTCCTTGGCCATTCACTAGCTGTGTAGCCTCAGAAAGATCAGTTAACCTCTTAGAACTTCAGTGTATCTGTAAAACATATATTTTACTTAGATGAGGAGAAAAGGAACCTGTTAGTAGGGGGGTAATTTTATTTTGTAGTCAAGGAGGGTTTAGTTTTTTACTTAGATAAGGAGAAAAGGGACCTGTATATATTTTACTTAGATAAGGAGAAAAGGAACCTGTTAGTAGGGGGGTAATTTTATTTTGTAGTCAAGGAGGGTTTAGTTTTTTACTTAGATAAGGAGAAAAGGGACCTGTATATATTTTACTTAGATAAGGAGAAAATTAATTTTATTTTGTAGTCAAGAAGGGTTTATTTGGTACACCCCTATTCGATAAGGACAAAATAAGAATGTCCAGATGAGTGACCAAAGCTTAAATTTAGAAAGCACTTGGCAATTTCCAAAGTTTTCTAGCAGTTATTATCACATCTGAGCTGTGACTGAGGATGGGGCAGGTATTTAATATATTTGATTTATATTATATATTGTATTTGTATGATATTTATATTAAAACCTATGGTTCCACCGTTAGATACAGTGGAGTTATTATTCAAACTCTGATTTTACTACTCCAGTCAGTGTTTTTCCTACACAGCATGATACAAAATAACCTTTAAGCTGTATGCTAAACCCAGAGGCCACTATCTTGCTTGGTTAAAGAAATGTTAAGAGAGAGCGAAATAAACCTATGCCTTGAGAAGTTCAAAGTTAGAAATGAAACAAGATCATTATTTAAAGGTGGAGGTACACATGACGAAATGCAAAAGAGAAGTGGAAAGGAAAAAAAATAAGAAATTAAAATTTTAAAATAATTAAAAATGATCGAAATCTTAGGAGGAGAGGAAAAGAAAGATAAAAATTAATAATAACAATTTTAAAAGCAGCAGAGAGGCCAGAAGAATCACAGGACTAAAAAAAAGGTAGCTACATAAAACGATAAATTATTTGTCTCTAAGTTAGAGGACCAGAAGAAAGAACAAATGATAGAGAAGAAGTTCTATGAAAAACAACAAATTTAAAGGAAAACAAGGCAATTTGATAGTCTATTGGGTAAAATATGTTTTAGACCTGGGCAATCAATGATGGAGCAGAGGTAAACAGTGGCAAAAGTTCAAGAAGTAGGGTGGTCTGTCCTCATGGTTTTAATAGTGGTTTCTTATCTCCTCAGTAGGAGGGAGTAGGGGAAGCTATGAAGTATTCCCCTAGAAAATGTTTTCTCTAGTCTTTGAGTAAAGCTTCTAATTTTGGAGTGCCACCACTCAAGACCTCACTGACCACAAGTGAAATCTACTCATGTTATTTCATAGTCAATCAGTTTCTAACTAAAAAATAAACCCCTATTGTCTTCCAGTGTCATTTTTTCTGGTTCATATTCATATCAAAGAATGATATCTTTTATTTTTATTTTTTTTTGCGGTACGCGGGCCTCTCACTATTGTGGCCTCTCCCGTTGCGGAGCACAGGCTCCGGACACGCAGGCTCAGCGGCCATGGCTCACGGGCCCAGCCGCTCCACAGCATGTGGGATCTTCCCGGACTGGGGCAAGAACCCGTGTCCCCTGGATCGGCAGGCGGACTCTCAACCACTGCGCCACCAGGGAAGCCCAAGAATGATATCTTTAAGGAGACAAGAAAGTGATATAGGGTAAGAAGAATAACAAAAGAGAAAAAAAATTACCTCTCCTAGTCCTTCTAGGGCCCTGAGTGCAATGAGGGCTCCAACTCCGAAATCTGCAGCGAGGGGTGTGAACAGGGTGAAGACAGAGGTGCCAAGGACCCCAAATCCCAGCAGCAGTTTCCCCCCACTTCTGCTGGCAACATATCCTGCAGGAATCTGCGTGATGATGTAGCCATAAAAAAAAGACCCGAGAATCCATCCTTGAGTTTCTGCATCCCATCGGTACTTTTTACCCTGTAAAGAGTAGGAGGAAAAAGAACAGCCTTTTAAGACCTTGATGAAATGGCTCCTTTCTCTTACTGGCATGTGAGTACGTATAAATGTAATTTTGAACCACTGTTTTTGTTTGTTTGTTTGTTTTTTTGGCTGTGAGGCTTGTGGGATCTTAGTTCCCCGACCGGGGTTGAACCTTGGCCACAGCAGTGAAAGCGCCGAGTCCTACCCACTGAACTGCCAGGAAACTCCCCAGAACCATTGTTTTAGACTGAAGAACATGCAGACTTTCTACTGGGTAGGTGAGTCACCGTGATACAGACATGCAGATTCTAGAAGTGAATCGAAAATCACTGAAAGTCATAATGTTCAGGAAGGCTTGCTGTCTTATGAAACTAGACTATGGGATGAACTGTAGGTATTTTGTAATGACCATGACAAAGAAGGCTCAAAAAAGGTACAGGTTTAATCCAGAAAGCTACGAACAGGATACTGCAGTGGCCAGGCTAGGCTTTGGAGCCCGTCCTGGGTTCCAGCCCAGCTCTGTTACTTACTGGATTTGTGATCTGGGAAGAGTAAATGAAAAAGGCCCATAAAATAAGGCCTGACACACACGAAATATTCACTTAATGTTGGCTACTAGCATGCAAAAATATAGATAATTAAGAGGCCATTAATTAATAGACCATTTCAGACCAAGCACTTCAACAAGGACATAGAGCGATACAAAAGAGCAGGAATTTAAACCAAGCCAGAAACTTCACGTGAGGAGGAAATGTCTTTTAATCAGTAGCAGTACACAGTAGGGTGAAAATGAAGATCTGGTTACTGAGTATCTGACATCTTCAGCACACACAGCCCTGTAACCTACCCACGTGCTAAGAACCATTCAGGATTTCTTTTTACTGTCGATGTAGGGCAAATAAGTAGGTGGATCATGAAAAGTACTTATCAAAAGTAAAGACACAAAGCAAAGCCCTAATTATCCTTGTTTCGAGTACCAATCTACAGCTTCTCTGTAGAATTCCAGGGCTTCATGAAGCGTCCAGCAATTACAGGTTGAGGTGGGGAAAGTGGGTGATGTGTACCCAAATACATATTCGGCAACATTATTGAAGTCCAATGTAAAGATTTTTGATAAGTCATTATTTTGTACATGTGCTTGTTTGGGCAGAAACCCTCTTCCCTGTTGGAGTGATCTTGTCTGTAAATGGCAGGAGAGACTCACCTACATGGGATTTGGCTCCTTTGTGAGCACTGAAGATGCATGAAAATACACTTATAAAAAAGGACAGGGGCTTCCCTGGTGGCGCAGTAGTTGGGAGTCCGCCTGCCGATGCGGGGGACGCGGGTTCGTGCCCCGGTCTGGGAGGATCCCACGTGCCGCGGAGCGGCTGGGCCCGTGAGCCATGGCCGCTGAGCCTGCGCGTCCGGAGCCTGTGCTCCGCAGCGGGAGAGGCCACAACAGTGAGAGGCCCGTGTGCCGCAAAAGAAAAAGGACACCTGGGACTTCCCTGGCGGTCCAGTGGTTAAGACTGTGAGCTTCCACTGCCGGGGGTGCAGGTTCAATCCCTGGTCGGGGGACTAAAATCCCACATGTCGCACAGTGTGGCTACACACACAAAAAAGGACACCAGCCTTTCCCGCCTGTATTGTCTCCCCATGTGAGACCAAAGAAAATGTTGAAAGTGTGTAAAACTCAATTCTGAACAAATGATGAACATGCACTTATCAATTCCAGTATAATATGAGGGAGGCGAGATGACATCAGCAGCTTAGGTGAGGCATGTATAGATTTTTTTTTTTGAAATGGACCCATTCTTATTTTTCATCCTGTAGTTGAGATTAGCTTAATCCTCCTGCAACAGGACCCTTTAAGTAGTACAGCTATTAAATAATGGTCCCACAAAAACTATTTAGCAACATCTAAAACAACCTAATTTTCTAATACGCCAGACAGGTTTTTCCAAATTCTCTTCAAGGACAGTATGTTTACGGAGGAAACTGAAAAACTGCTTTTCAAACAGATCAGGGTGCAGCAGCAGCAGCTACAGTTATAAGTTAACTTTCTAACCAGTTACTGGGAAAACACAAAAGAAAATGATTCAGAGTTTACATGAAGAAAGTGTCTGTGTTTCTGTAGGATGAATAAATTCAATATTTTTCAATATTTTTACTTGGAAGTATTTTAGGATTAAGATCATTTGCTTGAAAACCAGCACTGACCGTTTGGTTGTGAAGAACTTTTATGGGAGTGGAATGCTCTGCACATTCGTTGGCAGTTCTATTATCTGCTGCAGTCGTGTTGGAATCCACCATATCCACTAACGCCACACTCAGATTCACCCGTAATGAATAGAGAACGAAGAAACCAAAAAAGGCCAAAAATGCAAGGTTGTAACGAGCAGAGCGGCACACTGGAGCTGAAATAAAGATTGGTGGAAAAACTTTCATTTAAAGAGTAACTTAGATGATACTGTCTAAATCACTAAAGAGGTCACTTCTTAGATGTACACAAATGAATAAATCATGAATGTTTTTCTGAGAATATTCTCAGATGAAGCATATCTAAAAACATGTACCAAAGAGAATTTGTTCCCAGTACCTGTAGTTTTGATAAAGATTTAACACATGAGAGCCTGAACTGTAAGACGGTTTCTTAAAACATGGAGGCAACAACTTTGCTCAGAAAAATCTGCATTCCAGAGTCAAAACCAAACCCCCAATCCCTGTCAGCTGGCAAGAGAAGAGAAAAGCAGGTAAGCGGGTTTAACGGCATCACTATTTCTGAAAAACATGTCTCAAACATGGCCAATAAGTCCTCAAGCGTTCAGCATGGCACGTACATTACTGACCACGGGTCAGTAGCCCTCTCATCATAAACGTTATCTCAGCACAAAAAAATTTACTGCCAAGGCCAGGGCAGGAAACCCCTCCAGATAATTTCTTACCTTGAAAAGTATCCTCAGAGGCTGGGTTTGAATCAGAAGCCATGATTAATACTTAAGGTTCTCCTAAACTAAATGCATTTAAGAGCCCAGAAGCAAACTTGCAGAATCTATGACAGTTGCAGCCCCTGTGACGGTTGCTCAGTTGGTCTTGCTTAAAGGGCCCACAGTAAAAAGCACAGTTAGTGAATGTACCACAATGATTTTTTAAAAAAAAAAGGAAGGCAGAGTGGGTTGAAGGAACCAATGAAAGGACGATCATGTGACAGGAGGAGTCTGACCTAGTTTTTCACTCTATAGGCGTATGCACATATTTTCTCTTTTTTCTTCTTTTACTGAGTTGCAGAACTGGAGGGGGGATGAGAATGCAGGAAGCTGACTTAAGGGTGACTGATCCCGAGCGACAACGAGGAAGTGGCTAATCCAGGTTTTTACAACTTAAGTTTGGGCAACACTGAGTGTTTGATAAATATGTGTTGAAAGATACGAACATCTGTTTCATCTGCTAATGACAAGTTAAAGTTAAGTACGTATATATGAATATATGTGTGCTTTTATTTGGCAATGACTTATTAGCATTACACACACACACACACACACACACACACACACACACACGTGTCTGTTTTTCCCTACTCAGGAATCCTGGTGTTTTCATTGACCTCACCTCACACAAGGATACATTTTTCAGAGTACAACGGTCTTGGTACAGATTCAGATCGAAGCTTGAATGAATACAGCATAACTGTATTTACGTGTATGTTAATATACTGTGATCCAACTCACTTTTCTACAAGCACTCATACACTTAACAACTGCTATCACTTTTTCCTCTGTGCAAGACTGACATCTTTTAACAGACAACTTTTCATTTGGCATTCTTGCCTCCCTTTTCAGGAGTACAGCTGGCATTAGAACGATGGCACCACTGCCACAGTTCGATCCAGACCTGTGAAAACTATATTTCTAAAGCTTCATTCATGCTGCCTCTGTTACCTGAATCTAGACACACTGGCTCTCTGCCCCAAGCAAAAAGGCAGCTGTCTAGTTAAGGACAGTTGCAGAATGCAAGGCATGTTTTATAGGAGAGCACATTTTCTTTATCATTGCTCTGTGTTGGACGAGAATATACAGAGAAGTCTGGATGGGGGCGGGGCTCATAATCTTTCCAAATTTGGGCAATTAAAATGTGTTACTCTGGGTAATTTGGAGCAGGAAATACCCAGATTAATGTACTGTCTGCTTTGCCAAGGTACCATACACAGAGTTCATTATCCGCTTCAGCAGAGGAGTGAGAAGATGTGATTTACGGTTTAAAGAGCTTCTCTGGTTGCTGTGTGGAGATGACAAAGGGGCAGAAGTGGTGAGGGATGTAGACACAGGGAGATCACTCAAGGGATTATTGGAAGTTTCCAGGAAAGAGGTGATGGCGGCTTAAAGTAGAGTAAAAGCCCAGGCAATGGAGAGAAATGCGTGGATTTGAGATAACTTTAAAGGCAGAACTGACAGGCCTTGCCAACACACTGGACACGGGGGTTAGTGAAAGGGAGGGACACAGTTACCAGCGATGCTCTTACTCTGAACAGCTTTACTTTTTGCTACTCTGACTTGTAATGTTATCACTCCATTCTATCCTTGAGTTGCCTTATTTTAACCGTATGTTATCAGTTTCTCCCCACACGATAACTGATTAGAAGTATGATATACCTTACCGTGTGAATATCATGTAGGGGTAGAAGCTTGGGAAGTGGAGGAAAGGTGAGTAAAATGATTTCAAATTCCTAGTGATACTACTTGGAAATCTGACCTAGAAGTTATGGACCCGGCAACGTTAACTTTTGGGGGCACCGAGTCAATAATCAGAAAAGAAAAAGCCAACACAGGAGTCACGAAGTATATGACTATGAGATTTTAAGAACATTACAAATAAGGGGTTACTAGTTTTCAAAAATGATTGTCGATTACAAATCAGTCAGAAAGATTTTGTTTCAAGAAAGTATGGTGACAGCACAAAATGTGCCTGTGAACTTGGCCAGTGTTTGAAATTGGTCCAAGAAAAGCGTGCTTGCGTGACGAGGGGAGAGAACATTCATCCGGTGCCCGCCACACTGAAATGAAGTTCAGAACAAAACCATGCTTGCGTAACCAACGGAGCACCCATCAAAACAAACATCAGCTTCTAAAACATGGTTTAAACTTAGGAATGTGGAGTGGACGGAGCTGAAAGAACAGAGGCTGATTTAGATTGAAGCCGACCTGGTGACGGAGCTCAGCTCCGATTTTCACTGGCTGTATGTCTTTGGAGAAGTTAGTTAATAGTTTTCATTATCAGGTTTCTCAGCTCCCAAATGAGGTGACCGCCACCCACCTCACTGGGCTGTGTGTGCATTAGATGAAATACTGAAGGGCAGTCAGTAAAAGTGAGCTCCTTTCCCGTTTATCCTGGAAAAAGTTATACCAACGAGATAAACGGCTACGATACATATTTGTGTGTAACACGGGACAAAAGACTGACATAAATGTGCTGTGTGTGGGGTAGGGGATGGTCAAGGAAGGCCTCTGGGAGAAAGAACACTTGCACTGAACCTTCATCAATAACCAGGTTCGAGGAAGGAGAGCGATGCAAGCAGAGGCAGTGGCAGGTACAGAAGTATGGAAAGCAAGCCAGAAGGAGCAGGAAACAGCAAACGATCTTATGGGGCTGAACTATGGTGCTGCATAACTCAGAGTGGGACACTGGGCACTGAATTTAATAACAAGAACAATAGGTAATAGGGGCGGGACAGGAATAAAGACGTAGAGAATGGACCTGAGGACACGGGGAGGGGGAAGGGTAAGCTGGGACGAAGTGAGAGAGTGGCATGGACATATAGTCACTACCACATGTAAAATAGATAGCTGGTGGGAAGCAGCCACATAGCACAGGGAGATCAGCTCGGTGCTTCGTGACCACCTAGAGGGGTGGGATAGGGAGGGTGGGAGGGAGGGAGACGCAAGGGGGAAGAGATATGGGGGACACATGAATATGTATAACTGATTCACTGTGTTATAAAGCAGAAACTAACACACCATTGTAAAGCAGTTATACTCCAATAAAGACGTTAAAAAAAAACCCAATAGGTAATAGTTATTGAGCCCGATGGGCTCGATAGCAGCCTAAGTGTTTTGCCTATATTAGGGTTATAAAGATGAGTTGAGGTGGGGTACATGTAAAGTACTTAGAACACTGCTTAGCACATAATATGCCTTCAAATAACTGAATTGTTATTATTATTGCTCTTCCTGGACATTAGGAATTGAGGTAATTTGTTACGGATCAAGGTTATTTCTCATTTGTGAGAAATCAGAAGTTGAAAAAAGAAGTTAAGAAGCTGTTGAAGCGGGTGTTAAGTTCCCAGTGAAACACGCAGAATTGCTGAGCGAGTGGACACCCACCCAGAACTGGTGGGCGCGACCTGCCCTCGCGTGTGACCTTGAAGCACGACTTGCCTGTACGCAGAGGCAAGCACCAGGTAAGCAGACAGCTGGCACTGAGATGGTGTGGTGACAAAGCAGGGAATTTAGAGTGCTGACAAGAAAATAAAGGGTTGGACTGTGATTCTGACCCAAGAAGCAAGTGAAATGGAGAGGGATAATGGTTTAGGAAAAAGCACACTGGAATATAAAATCTCAGGGAGGGCAGGAGCTTCTGTTCTGTTTTGTTCACTGCTGTACACCTTCAACGCCTAGAGCAGTGCCTGGGAGAGTTGGCATACGAATATTTAGGGGGCTTAAAAGCAGAGAGGTGTTTCCTGATGGAACTTCACAATTCTACCTATGAAGTTCTCTTGACGATAGATGAAACAGACAGATCTTCTCTCTACTTTTGTATATGTGTGAACTCTTCCATAAAAAGATGAGTGGTCAGTGGGTGGAAGGTCCAGATGAAATGAGAGTGCTCAAAGTGGAGCAGTTACACAGGCAGGTAGGAAGGAATTCTGGTTGTCGTTAAAGCAGTCATGGGAGATGACAAGGCCCAAGGGGTGACTGAGGAGGGAAGGAAGTCATCAGACACATAGGAGTCTGAGAAGTTGAGGGGACGTGGTGCTGGATGAGGTGCCACTCAAGATCACGGTGGGAATTAGAGTGTAGAAGATGGAGGTGTGTGAGGTGGTAAAGCCTATGACGACTGAAGCAAAGTGCTGGGAAGTGGGCAGAGGAGAAAACCACGTAGGGGAAAGGAGCCTAGCCTAATGGCGTTGCGAGTGGAGGGGTGATTGTCTGGAAGCATCAATGTGGAGTAAGGAAGAGTTGATCCCACCAACTACTACAGGATAACAGAAAATCACCCCGTGAGACAGCAGGAGTGGTGTGTCCAGAAGGCCAGGTTTCTGCTGCAGCAAGGAGGTGCCTGAGGTGAGGGAAGGCTGCTGAAAAGCTGAGGATGTCCAGCCTTTCTTCATTGTGGGAGGGTCTGGCAGTGGGGAGAAGCAGGCCTGGCTGAGGGGCAAGGAAGTATTGAGCAGTGAGGGGCTGAGACTGAGGCAGAAATCCACGGTCGGGGGCACTGACCTATGCAAAGACGATGACTTTCTCTAGAGGAGGGGGCCTGGACTGGTGAGCCCCCCGACCAGGGGACTGCATTAAAAAAGATTTCCTGGGGCTTCCCTGGTGGCGCAGTGGTTGGGGGTCCGCCTGCCGGTGCAGGGGACGCGGGTTTGTGCCCCGGTCCGGGAGGATCCCACGTGCCGCAGGGCGGCTGGGCCCGTGAGCCATGGCCACTGAGCCTGCGCGTCTGGAGCCGGTGCTCCGCAACGGAGGAGGCCACGGCAGTGAGAGGCCCGCGTTCCGCAAAAAAAAAAAAAAAAAAAAAAAAAGATTTCCTATCTAAATGGATAAAACAAGTTTGGCTTTTAAACAGGGTAACATTTAACTGGTCTTAGCCTGCCTTATGGGTAGTTCATTCCTGATAAATCCTTATGTATTCTTAGCTCCCAAATTAATACCCATTTACAAGAAAACACCAAATTCCATTAAAATGGACTCAGTTACTTTAATATTAACATTGATTATCACATGACCCAAGGCCATTTCCCTTCCTTCTGTAACATGGTTGCTGTCTACCAGCGCTCCATACCTTATATTTAAGGCTATATTTACACACAAATTACGTTTGTGAAACACAACGCTTATGTAACTGAACCTTGAATGTAACCATCTGCCTCCCACACCAAAATAGTAGAGGTAAAAAACAAAACAAAAAATGAAATAAAGCAGAGGATGTGCCATTATAGCTAGAAAATCACAAGTTCCAACAGAGTGTGACATGAAGAATGGGGCCCTTATTCTGTGGTGCCAGCTTCTCTGAGGAATGCAAAATCCAGTCTTCACTGATGGTGATAATAATATGCCAAACTCTATTCCAAGCACTTTCTATTAGCTTATTTAATCCTCACAATAACCCTATAAATTAGGTGTATCATTTTCCCTGATTTACAGGCACAGAGAGGTTAGGTTAGGCCGCAGAACTACGATTGGCCATTAGGCACCCTGCCTCCAGACCCACGTTCTGCCTTTAAACACAAAGAAATGTCTTAGGAGACCTAAAACTGATTTTTCATAACGTGAATGAGCACATTTTGGTGCAACAGTATGTTGAAAATCCATTTAATCAAATACAAGACACATCTCATTCATACAAAAGTAAACCTTCAACTGGTGGAAAGTGTGAGGAATGGAATTTTTATGTGTGTGCCTAATTCCCTCCTCCCTCCTACCTAAATTAGGCAGAAGAATCTATACACTTCCTGTGGTTTGCCAGTATTGAGCGGCCCTTCCCCCATCACTTTGTTGTTTTGTTTTTAATTTTTATTGGAGTATAGTTGATTAATAATGTTGTGTTATTTTCAGGTGTACAGCAATGTGAATCTGTTATATACATATATCCATTCTTTTTATGATTCTTTTCTCATATAGGCCATTACAGAGCACTAAGCAGAGTTCCCTGTGCTATACAGTAGGTCCTTATTAGTTATCTATTTTATATATAGTAGTGTGTATATGTCAATCTCAATCTTCCAATTTATCCCTCTCCCCCTTACCCCTTGTAACCATAAGTTTGTTTTCTACATCTGTGACTCTATTACTGTTTTGTAGGTAAGTTCATTTGTACCCCCCTTTTTTTAAGATTCCACATATGAGCAATATCATATCATATTTGTCTTTCTCTGATTTACTTCACTCAGTATGACAATCTGTAGGCTGAAGGAATCAGGCTCCCTGACTTCAGACTATACTACAAAGCTACAGTAATCAAGACAGTATGGTACTGGCACAAAAACATGACGCGGAGCAGCTGGGCCCGTGAGCCATGGCTGCTGAGCCTGTGCGTCCGGAGCCTGTGCTCCGCAACGGGAGAGGCCACAACAGTGAGAGGCCCGCATACCGAAAAAGAAAAAAAAAAGGATTAAAGACCTAGATGTAAGGCTGGACACAATAAAACTCTTAGAGGAAAACATAGGCAGAACACTCTTTGACATAAATCACAGCAATATCTTTTTTGATCCACCTCCTAGAGTAATGAAAATAAAAACAAAGAAAACAAAGGGGACCTAATTAAACTTAAAAGATTTTGCACAGCAAAGGAAACCATAAACAAAATGAAAAGACAACCCTCAAAATGGGAGAAAATGTTTGCAAACGAAGCAACCAACAAGGGATTAATCTCCAAAATATACAAATAGCTTATGCAGCTCAATATCAAAAAAATAAACAACCCAATCAAAAAATGGGCAGAAGATCTAAATAGATATTTCTCCAAAGAAGACATACAGATGGCCAAGAAGCACATGAAAACATGCTCAACATCACTAATTATTAGAGAAGTGCAAATCAAAACTACAATGAGGTATCACCTCACACCAGTCAGAATAGCCATCATCAAAAAGTCTACAAACAATGAATGCTGGAGAGGGTGTGGAGAAAAGGGAACCCTCCTACACTGTTGGTAGGTAGGAATGTAAACGGGTACAGCCACTATGGAGAACCGTATGGAGGTTCCTTAAAAAACTAAAAATAGAGCTATCATATGATCCAGCAATCCCACTCCTGGGCATATATTTGGGGAAAACCATAATTAGAAAAGACATATGCACCCAGTGTTCATTGTAGCACTAATTACAATAGGCAGGACATGGAAGCAACCTAAATGTCCATCGATAGATGAATTGATAAAGAAGATGTGGTACATATATACAATGGAATATTACTCAGCCATAAAAAAGAATGAAATAATGTCATTTGCAGCAACATGGATGTCCCCCATCACTTTGGTGTGCATCTCTGAAATCTACCTGACTACGTAAAAGCAAATGCTTGAAAAGCAAACCAGTCAGGTTACTGACAGGTTACTGAGAATTCTGTTGTGTTCTGTCAACCTGAGACATATTCTTTTTTTTTTTTTTTAAATAAATTTATTTATTTATTTTTGGCTGCATCGGGTCTTTGTTGCTGTGCACAGGCTTTCTCGAGTTGCGGCGACCGGGGGCTACTCTTCATTGCAGTGCACAGGCTTCTCATTGTGGTGGCTTGTCTTTGTTGTGGAGCACGGGCTCTAGGCACGTGGGCTGCAGTAGTTGTAGCACACGGGCTCAGCAGCTGTGGCTCGCAGGCTCTAGAGCGCAGGCTCAGTAGTTGTGGCACACGGCCTTAGCTGCTCCACGGCATGTAAGATCTTCCCGGACCAGGGCTTGAACCCCTGTCCCCTGCATTGGTCTTAACACTACAGAAACATACTTTAATTTTAGCTCTCTCAATAAAGCAGCACTACGCATAACACAAAACCATGTCCTCTTATTCATGACGGAGCAGGGAACTTTCAAATTTGTGAAGGATTCAACAAAAACGATTAAGCATTTTGCAAACAGGAATTTCTCCAACGTAACACAAATGTGGCAGTGTTGTGACGAGGAAGAAGGATGGGACTAAAAACTGGAAGAACTGTGGTTAGTCCTTAATATGGCTGCAGCAATAGTGGGAACTTAACCTCTCTGGCCCTCAGCTGTTTACATATAAAATGATGCCCACTTGATAGGAGTTAGTCTCTAAGGTCTTTTAACCGCTGTAAAATTTTACGACGAACATTTTATCAGCTTTTCTCTTCTGAAAAATAAAACTATACACATAGGCATAGATAAGGTACAGCTAATTTCATAGAGGTTTGTTCCAGAAACAAACATAAAAGATAAGTAAAACATATGCAAACATACAAAAAGAGAGGTTTTAAGGTCTGCTGAAGGTCTTCAGGCACCAAAAGTGAAAAAAAACCAATTCTGGATGGAAAGTTTTTTTTTGTTTTTTTTTAAACACCTACACTTTCTGGAATGTGCAAAGTAAACATACAGAACATAACTTAAAAAATATAACTAACGGGCATCGTGTTTCTCCTATTAGCTGTACATGGTAGGTAGTATGACTAAAGCTAGGACAAAGGGCACTACTGCGAGAAAATGAGGTAATACCTGGTGCCTCTTATAAAGCGGTTACATCCATCTTTGTCTTTTCCATCCCTTCTCCTGGTGCCCCTCTCCTGTCCTGCTCGCAGCACCCCAGACACAGAGCTTAATTTAAAATATTGTTGACGGGCTTCCCTGGTGGCGCAGTGATTGAGAGTCCGCCTGCCGATGCAGGGGACGCGGGTCCGGGGCCCGGTCCGGGAAGATCCCATAAAAAAAAAAAAAAAAAAAAAAAAAAAAAAAAAGAAATTAAAATATTGTTGATTAATGCAATACCCTATAACAGTAGGCGCCTCTTCTCTAAAACCCTTATCATATTTTAAATAGCAAAACAAAATGTGTTGCTGCTATTCTTACTTCACTTTTGCTCTCCAGCGGTATGTAAAGAGTAAAAATAAGAAGGAAAATGGTTATAATGAAGACAGCCGCCTCAAGGCATGAGGAACAGGGCTAAGATCTATACACTCAACCCATGAATCAAGCAGGGGATTGTTCTTAAAAGGAATGAATTAATTTTTTTCTTTTTCAATCTACTTTATTGAGGTGTATTTTACATACAATAAAATGCTCCCATTTCAAGTGTACAGTTTGGTGAATTTTGACAAATGTATACATCTGTGAATCCCAGTCAAGCTGCAGAACTTTCCCATCTGCATCTTGTACCCTAAAAAGTACCCTAGTGCCTCTGCAGGCAATTCCTTCCTGCCTGTAGCTTCCAGGCAACCACTGATCTGCTTCCTGTTATTACAGATTAGTTCTGCTTGTTTAGAACATCATACTGATGGAGTCATACATTAATATGGTGGTTTCTTTTGTGTCTGAGATTTACCCACGTTGTTATGTGTATCAGGAATTTCTTTTTATAATACCACCAAGTATGCATGAATATACCACAATTTGTTTATCCATTCACCTGCTGATGAACTGATGGATACGTTGTTTCCAGTTTTTTACTTTTATGAATTAAAGCTGTTATAAACATTGTTTGGTATTATGGTAATGTATGTTTAACTTTAAAATAGATTGCCAGTTTTCCAAAGTAGTTGTACCATTTTACACTCTTACAAGCAAAATATGAGAGTTCTAGTTATTCTGTATGTTGGCCAATATTTGGTATCTTCAGCCATTTTAACTTTAGCCATTCTAGTAAGTGTGTAACGGCTCACTGTGGTTTTACTCTGCATTTTCCTGACAACTACTGACATTTAACATTTGAGCTAAAATTTGATTATATTTATATATATGTCTCCCAATTGCAACAGAATATAGTAGTCTCTAGGGAATATCTTTATTATTTCTGTATTTCCAAACTAGATTATTTTGCAGAATAGGATTATAGAAATCTAACTCGTATGTTATAGAAAAAGATCAGTTTATGGAACTAAGTCTGACTTCCAGGTAAAACGGCATTATGGTAGTGTTTACATTGAGCGCCCACAAAAATAAGCTCCCAGTTGCCAGATAGAGCTATAATGTTACCACCTCTACTGCCACCATCTGGTAATGATAAAAACAAATTTAGAAGATACCACAGGATTGTACTGTTCTTGGTCAGGAAAAGTCAAATTTCGAATTCAACTCTGTTTCTCATGCACACATCTTTGAAACTATAGAATGCATGCAAACTGATTTATTCTTTAGTTTTAATTCTTTTAAAGAAGTATAGCAAAATATTTTAATTTCCCCAAATTCAGGGAAGATGCATTGTGAGTAACTCCTTTCCCATTTGTTACAAGACTTTGTGCAAATTACCTTAGTGCTCTACCAATAACCTATCTTGAGGATAACCTGTTTCCTAACTTAAGTCGTAGACTGCTGAGACTTAATCGTAGACAGCTATACGGGGGGAAAAAAATGTATGCAGTACTTTTAATCTCTTACCGCACAATTTCAAGATATTCGCTGGGTTATCCAATAATTTTCCTCCGCATACTCACAAATGTTAACCTCAGTCCTTTTTTGTGTCTCCTCTTCATGCCCAGGGAGCTAGCTACCAGATCACGTGCTGGAGGGCGAAGAGCTGTGGCAACCCGGCAGTGACACGGAGGAAGAGCCCGCGGCTCCGTCCCGTCCTCTATCCTTCAATTGCAGATTTCTCCCCAGTTCGCTCTTCTACGGGGTCCTCCCCTCCGCCCTCTGCCCATTGATTTCAAGATTCTCCCCAAGTTCGTTCTTCCACAGGGACCCCGGCTCAAAACTACCGAAAATCGCCGGGAGCCCAGCGCCGCCAGCGCCCAGCAGCTCCCCGCCCGGGCCCGCCTGCTGCATCTGCCGAGGCCCCCGGGGCTGCACCTGCCGAGGTCCCCGGGGCTGCGCCTGCAGAAGTCCCGCCCGAGCCTCCGCCCGACCCGGCCCGGCCTCACGGTCCAGCCCGCCTCCTGGGCCCCGGAGCTGCTTCTGGGCACCCGAGAAGGCAGGGGCTGAGTGGGGTCCTGAATGGGCTCCGCGTTCTTAGTCCCTTCGCGCTTAAGCAGCTCTGGACACCCTTTACCTTGGGACCGCCTCCCGCCCGAAGACCCTGGTTCTCTCAGCTGCTCACCGGTTTCCGCCCGCGGGGCGCGCTGCAAGAGCGGCGTGCGGTCCTCGCCCTCCTCGCCGTCGCTCGGGGCAAGATCCGGAACCGGGGACTTCATGACGTCTCCAAGAAGCGGCGGCGCCGACCACCCAACGGAAAAGAAAACTCAGACTGAACAGCCGAAGACCCCCCGGGCCGCGGTGGCCAGGCCGAGCTGGGCCGCTGGCACCGCCCCCGGCCTGGCACCGCCCCTCGGCCACGTCTTGCCTCGGGCCCCGCCCAGGGACAGTTACGCAGACTCCGCCTCTGTCGCCATGTTGGGTTCCGGCAGCTCGGCAACCGGTAGCGGGGGAACGGCGGTTTTCGGGCGTCTGGGCTTGCTGCGGCGCGGTTGGCGCCTAGGTAGCTGGCCCGCCGGGTCGCTGGTGTTCTAAGGAACAGCGTTCCCCTCCCTGGCGCTCCCTTTACAAGGAGCTCAGGGAGCAGGGGTGACTGGGAACCTTGAGGCGGGCGGCAGGGGCTTAAATCGTGCATAATTGAGGGGAGGGCTTGGACCGAACTTGGAGTGGATGTTTTGTATTTGACGTTCAGTTATAGTAGTAAATTGCCGTGAATATTAGCAAGCCTGGTACTATCTGCCCGTGACAGCATATTGTCTCTAGGATACCCTTTGAGGCGGAAACGAGGCAATAGAAACATATTGTTGAGTCCTATGTAATTGCCTACTTCGTAGGTCAGAATGACCCAGTATCAGCAGTTTCATATGGTTCACCCTGTAGAATCATGTGACGTATGTCTCCACAGGTCTAAATCGAACAGGTTCTCCTGGCATTTGCTGACTCTAAGGTAGAAGCGCTAGGAAAATGCACTAGCTTGCCTTGCGGGGAGGGGGTGGGAGTGGGACATACCTCTTCTGACCACAGGCAGTTCTCTGTGGGTCATAAAGAACTGGAGATGAAAGGGAAAATGAGATACGGTAGGTGCCCTTGGGGAGTTCATTGCAGCAGGGAAGAAACCCACAAGTCAACAGTTAAATCAACCAGGTCAGAGGCTTGGTGAGGTCCAGGTGGGAACAAATGAGAGGGTCAGCCTTGTCCGGAGGGGAGGGTGGCAGCGACTGCTGGAGGCATCCCTAACCTCCAGATCGGTAAATGCTAGTAAGGTCATCACGTTACAAGGAGGACAAATCAAGCCTTGTTTCTGAGTTACTGAAATTATCCTGTATGAGATTTAAACTGTCCGAGGAGGATTCTGGCCCTTCAGGAATCTTGTAGAGCAATGCCCCTTAAACTTGAATGTAGGAAATCACCAGGAAGTTCCTTTTAAAATTCACGTTCAGGTTTATCAGGTGTGGTATGACAATTAATTAAAAATTTTTAAAAAATCGTTTGGTTTTTAATTTGTTAATATATTATAAATTACATTGATTTCTAAAAAATTGAGGTTTAATTGATTTACAATATATTAGTTTCACGTATACAACATAGTGATTCAAAATTTTTATAGATTATACTCCATTTAAAGTTATTATAAAATATTGCTTATATTCCCTGTGCTGTACAATGTATCCTTGTAGCTTATTTTTATTATACAGAGTAGTTTGTATTTCTTAACCCCCTACCTCTATCTTGTCCCTCTGCCCTTCCCTCTTCCCACTGGGAACCACTAGTTTGTTCTCTATATCTGTGAGTCTACTTCTGTTTTGTTATATTCATTTGTTTTATTCTTTAGATTCCACATATAAGTGATAACAGTATTTGGTGACAGTTAATTTTATGTATCTACTTGGAGGGTGCTTTTGGATGAGGTTAACCTTTAAATTGGTGAACTCTGGGTAAAGCAGATTGCCCTCTGTAATGTGAGTAGACCT
>NW_020175674.1:1925880-1928371 GCF_003031525.2 Neophocaena asiaeorientalis asiaeorientalis | reverse complement strand
CTGCTTTCAGACTTCATTTGCACCATGGGTCTCTAGGCTGCCAGGCTACACGCAGATTTAGGCTGGCCAGCCTTCATAATTGCACAAGCCATTTCCTTATAATTCTTTCTAGCCATTTCCTTATAATTCTTATTATGTCCTGCATGCACACACACACACTATTGGTTCTGTTTCTCTGGTGGACCCTGGCTAGTATATCTGGGATGGGCCTGAGATTCTGTATTGTTAGGAAGCTCACAGGTGACCACAGTTTGAATAGCAAGGTTATAAAAGACTTGAACCAGGGAATAAAGATTCCAACAGACTTGAAATATTTCAAACCACAGGAGGTCCTTTAAAAAAAACAAACAACCCACACTTTTTATTTTAGAAGTTTTAAGTTTACAGAAAAGTTGTAGAGATAGTCCAGAGAGTTTTTCATACCCTTTGCCTTGTTTGACCTGTTGCTGAGGTCTTACATTAGTATGATACATTGATCACAACTAATTAGCCAATATTGATAGATTTTTTAAAAATACATTTATTTATTTTTGACTGCATTGGGTCTTCATTGCTGCACGCGGGCTTTCTCTAATTGCTGCGAGCTGGGGCTACTCTTTTTTGTGGTGCGTGGGCTTCTCATTGCGGTGGCTTCTCTTGTCGCAGAGCACGAGCTCTAGGCGTGGGCTTCAGTAGTTGTGGCATGTGGGCTCAGTAGTTGCGGTGCATGGGCCCAGTTGCTCTGTGGCGTGTGGGATCTTCCTAGTCCAGGGCTTGAACCCATGTCCCTTGCACTGGCAGGCGGATTGCTAACCACTGTGCCACCAGGGAAGTCCTTGATAGATTATTGTTTTGTTTTTTTTCTTTATAAATTTATTTATTTTTGGCTGCATTGGGTCTTTGTTGCTGCACGTGGGCTTTCTCTAGTTGCACTGAGCGGGGGCTACTCTTCATTGCGGTGCGCAGCCTCCTCGTTGTGGTGGCTTCTCTTGTTGCGGAGCACGGGCTCTAGGCGTGCAGGCTTCAGTAGTTGTGACTCATGGGCTCAGTAGTTGTGGTGCACGGGCTTAGTTGCTCCACGGCATGCGGGATCTTCCTGGACCAGGGCTCGAACCTGTGACCCCTGCATTAGCAGGTGGATTCTTAACCACTGCGCGGCCAGGGAAGCCCTGGTAGATTGTTAATGGAAGTTCATACTTTATATTCAGATTTATTTAGTTTTTACCTAATGTTCTTTTTCTGTCCCAGGATTCCATCCAGGATGCCATATTATATTGTATTTAGGCATTGTGTCTCATTGGGCTCCTGTAGACTGACAGTTTCTCAGACCTTCCTTGTTTTTACTGATCTTGAAAGTTTTGTAGAGTACTGGTAGGTTTTGTAGAAAGGCTCCCAATTTGACTTTGTTCGATGTTTTTATTATAATTAGACTGGGGTTATGGGGTTAAAGACCACAGAGGTAAAGTGCCATCCTCATCACATAATTTCAAGGGAATATGCTGTCAACATAACTTATCACCGATGGTTATCACTGGTGGTGTTAAACTTCATCACATGCCTGAGATGGTGTTTGTCAGGTTTTTCCTCAAGTTCCTCTTTTTTTCCCCCTCCCGTTCCATTCTTTTCACTCAGTATGTGCAGCCTCTACTTGAGGGGTAGGGACTTTATGCTTCACCGGTTTGAGGGGCAGAATTGTTTTGTATGGGAGAAGTGTCTGTTTCCCACCATTTGTTTATTTTATATATTTTTTAAAATTAGGGACTCTAATTTTATTTACTTATTTTTACATTTTTATTTAGTATTGGAGTATAGTTTATTAACAATATTGGGTTAGTTTCAGGTGTACAGCAAAGTGATTCAGTTATACATATACATGTATCTCTTCTTTATCAAATTCTTTTCCCATTTAGGTTATTACAGAGGATTGAGCAGAGTTCCCTGTGCTATACAGTAGGTCCTTGTTGGTTATCGGTTTTTTTTGGCTATGATGTGCGGCTTGCAGGATCTTAGTTCCCCGACCAGGAATTGAACCTGAGTCATGGCAGTGAAAGCACAGAGTCCTAATCACCGGACCTCCAGGGAACTCCCATGGTTATCTGTTTTGAATATAGCAGTGTGTACATGACAATCCTGAACTCCCAATCTCTCCCTCCCTCCCACCCCCATTTGTTTATTTATTCAGTCATTTATTTGTATTAGTATGGACTCATGGTTATTTATCTTATACTTTGGGTTATAATCCAACACTTTGTTATTTATTTTATTGCTCAAATCGTTCCAGCTTTGGTAATTGGGAGCTCTTTCAGTTGGCTCCTGTGCCCCTTTTATATGCCCCTGCTGTGTTTTTTGAGCACTACCTTACTTTCTGATATTACAAGCTGTCCCACCTCATCCTGTATAGTCTCTGCTCCTGCCATTTCTCCAAGGTGAATGATATTAGAAACCAAGATGGGTGGGTGCTGGGTGTACTTCTTGTTACATTGATTCCAGGCCCAATTTTTTTTTTTTTTTT
>NW_020175674.1:1845758-1925836 GCF_003031525.2 Neophocaena asiaeorientalis asiaeorientalis | reverse complement strand
CGCGGGCCTCTCACTGCTGTGGCCTCTCCCGTTGCGGAGCACAGGTTCTGGACGCACAGGCCCAGCGGCCATGGCTCACGGGCCCAGCCGCTCCGCGGCATGTGGGATCCTCCTGGACCAGGGCACGAACCCGTGTCCCCTGCATCGGCAGGCGGACTCTCAACCACTGTGCCACCAGGGAAGCCCCAGTCCCAATTTTTTGTTATTGTTTTCTTTTATAATCTTCTCAAGAGGATTTAAAAAAAAAGTGTAAGATAACACCTTTTTCTTCCTTATTTCTGGCATTTAATTCCTGCTCACTACCATAGAAGATTGTTGTTGATGTTATTTATTTTTTGGTTAGTAATTCCTTTCTTTAACAACACTCTAAACCAGTACTGTTCAATAGAAATATAACGCAAGACATATATGTAATTTAACATTTTCTAGTAGCCTCATTAAAAACTTAAGAAACAAAAAAAAGGTGAAATTAACTCTATAATGTACATTCTTTAACCCAATATACCAAAAATTTTACCAATTCAACATCTAATCAGTATACAACACTTAATAAGATATATTACATTCTTTTTTTCAGTGCTAATTCTTCGAAACCTGGTGTGTATTTTATACTTACAGCACATCTTCGTTAAGACCAGTCACATTTCAAGTGTTTAATGACCACACGTGGCTTGGGCTACCATTTTGGACAGCACAGTTGTAGACCATGTGAGGACTTATTTTTTTCCCCCCAAATCCTGTGTTTACATGGGAAAAGAGTGTCTTCTGAGCAGTGCCTAGTTCAAAAGAATCTAGCTGTTTATTTCCTCTATAAAATGAAGATTATAATAGAAACAACTATTATTGGTAAACAACTCATAGGGTTATTATGAGGAATAAATAAGATAATGCATGCAAATCATGGTATATGATGGGTAGTCTCAATATATGTTAGCTATTATCATTTTTATTAAGTTTGTTTTGGAAAATGAGCTTACCCATCTTAAGAACTTTATTTATTTATTTATTTTGAAATATAGTTCATTTGCAATGTTGTGCTAGTTTCTGCTGTACAGCAAAGTGATTCAGTTATACACACACACACACATATTCTTTTTCATATTCTTTTCCATTACGGTTTATTACAGGATATTGAATATAGTTCCCTTGTTGTTTATCCGTTTTATATATAGAAGTTTGTATCTGCTAATCCCAGACTCCCAATTTATCCCTCCCCCCACCCCCTTTCCTCTTTGCAACGATAAATTTATTTTCTATATCTGTGAGTCTGTTTCTGTTTTGTAACTAACTTCACTTGCGTCATATTTTAGATTTCACATATAAGTGATAGCATATAATGTTTATCTTTCTCTTTCTGACTTACTTCACCTAGTATGATAATCCCTAGGTCCATCCATGTTGCTGCAAATGGCATTATTTCATTTTTTTTTTGTGGCTGAGTAGTATTCAATTGTATTTATATACCACATCTTCTTTATCCATTCATTTGTCGATGGACATTTAGATTGCTTCCATGTCTTGGCTATTGTAAACAGTGCTGCAATGCATGTATCTTTTCAAATTATGGTTTTCCCCGGACATATGCCCAGGAGTGGAATTACTGGGTCATATGGTAGCTCTATTTTTACTTTTTTAAGGAATCTCCATACTGTTCTCCATAGTGGCTGTACCAGTTTATATTCCCACCAACAATGTAGAGGAACTCCCTTTTGATTTTCCTTATACCTCTTTTAAAACACGTATCACATTCTATCTGGAATTACATGGTTAGTAGTTGGCTGTGCAGCTGTTTTAGTTCCTTTTTGTGACTGTAGGTGTCCTAGGAGCTGGTACCAAGTCTCATTTATCTCTGTGAGCTGAGAAGTTCCTAACCATGTTTCTTTCACTGTGCTTATCATGTTTCACAGTGCCTTATCATGTTGGCCATGGTGAAACTACCAAGGTGAGAATTTCAAGTAGGTAGGAATATATAGGGATTAAAAAACTCAATGGAGAGACAAATATTTGAATCACTAAATTTAGAAATAAAGTCGGTAAAGGAATTTTTGGATGAACAGTGTGGCCCTATAAAATCATCCTTTATCCCAGATTTTCCTCTAAAGTAAATAGTTATAATCACAAATGATAATGATTATTGAGATATAATGGTTATTGAGATATTTTTTCAATGTTTTAATTTATTTTTTTTCGCCAAACTTGACAGTTGATCATCAGAGAGTTGATTTCTTCAGATTAATTTCAGAATTCTTTGTCATTTTATGGTTTTGACTCTCTAGGATTTAGCAACTATTTTCTTTAAATTGTGTCATATTATTTTGTATGAAGAAACATTTCACCATTTGGAGACCTTTTCCTCATAGAATTCTGTGAGTTAAATTCCACTGATCATTTTTTTCCTCAAATTACCTTTGTAACTTATATAGAATATTAGTCAAAATATTTGCTCAGAAAATAGAGTTTTGCAAAGGAGAAACACTAAAACTTTAAGTACCACAGATCAGCCTAACTTAAAACAATGACCTAATGTAATTATTTAAGAAAGAGTGTAAAAATATTTTAAAAGGATAGGATTGGTAGGAAAATTTCTATTAAGTCTAAGGTTTCTCTCTAATATATTTTCCTTATAATACAGGCATCACAATTCCTGATTTCAAACTTTATTACAAAGCTATAGTAATTGAAACAGTACTGGCATAAAAATGGTTACATAGACCAATGGAACAGAATTGAGAGCCCAGAAATACCCACACTTATAAGGTCAACTAATATTTGACAAGGGTGCCAATAATATTCACTGGGTCAAGGTTAGCATCTTCAATAACTGGTGTTGGGAAAACTGGACAACTACATGCAGAAGTGTGAAATCGGACCTCTATCTTATATCATTTACAAAAATCAACTCAAAGTGCATTAAAGACTTAAATGGGAGACCTGAAATCGTAAAACCCCTTAGAAGAAAACAGAAAAAAAGCTCCTTGACATTGGTCATGGCAATGATTTTTTGGATATGACACTGAAAACACAAGCAACAAAATAAAAACTAAGTGGAGCTACATCAAACTAAAAAGCTTCTGCATAGCAAAAGAAACAATCATCAGAATAAAAAGAATGGGAGAAAATATTTGCAAACCATCTGTCTGATAAGGGGTTAATATCCTAACGTACCTAAAGGAACGCATAGAATTCAACTAGATAAAAACCAAATGGTCTGATTAAAAAATGGGTGAAGGACTTGAATAGACTTCTTTTCCAAAGAAGACATATGAATGGCCAAACAGGTACATGAAAAGATGCTCAGCATCACTAATCATCAGGGAAATGCAAATCAAAATCATGAGGTATCACCTCACACCTGTTAGAATGGCTA
Source organism: Neophocaena asiaeorientalis asiaeorientalis (assembly GCF_003031525.2). Lineage (NCBI taxonomy): Eukaryota > Metazoa > Chordata > Mammalia > Artiodactyla > Phocoenidae > Neophocaena > Neophocaena asiaeorientalis. Next base: position 1,922,469 of record NW_020175674.1, on the reverse strand, counting down.
TTATCAAAAAGACAAAAGTTAACAAATGTTGGTGAAGCTGTGGAGAAAAGGGGACCCTTGTGCACTGTTGGTGGGAATGTAAATTGGTGCAGCCACTATGGAAAACAATATGGAGGTTCCTCAAGAAATTAAAAATAGAACTACCATATGATCCAGCAGTTCCACTTCTGGATATATATCTGAAGGAAGTGGAGTCAGGATCTCAAAGAAATACCTGCACTCCCATGTTCACTGCAGCATTGTTCACAGTAGCCAAGATATGGAAACAACCTAAGTGTCCATTAACAAATGAATGGATAAAGAAAATATGATGGAATATCATTCACCTATATAAAAAAGGAAATTTTGCCTCTTGTGACAACATAGATGGACCTCAAGGACATTATGCTAAGTAAAATGTCAGACAGAGAAAGACAAACATTGTATGTTCTCACTTACATGTGAAATCTAAAAAAGCTGAACTCGGAAATAGAGAGTAGGACGCTTGTCGCCAAGGGCTGGGGGTGGGGTGAGGAAAATGGGAACGATGTCAGTCAAAGGGTACAAACTCCCAGTTACAAGATCAATAAGTTCAAGGGATCTAATGTATAGCATGGTGGCTATAATCAACAACACTGTATTATGTATTTGAAAGTTAAGAGAGGAAATCTTAAATGTCATCACCCACTCGTGCACACAGAGAGACAATTATACGAGGGGACGGAGGTGTTAACTAACCTTACTGTGGTATCATTTTGTAATATATACATGTGTTAAATCATCACATTGTATACCTCAAAAGCTTACATAAGTTGTATGTCAATGTCTCAACAAAGCTGGAAAAAATATTTCTCCATTCCCTGGTTAAGTATCATCTACATGTACCTTAGTGCTATCTCTGCATAATATAGGTCTGATACTGTTACCCCTTTTAAAAACCCTTCAATGGTAGCTTATTGCCTGGGTCTTCACATTTTTGATTGCGTACTCCATCAGTAAAAATTCTGAATATGGACCCAACTTGTGTCTTTTTCTTTATAAATCACACACACAGACACACACACACATACACACATTACACTCAACAAACACTCAAAATTAAAAAGGATGAGAAAATATAAATACAAATAGATGTTCTGGTTTTTTCCTGAATTGGTTTGCATATGCTCTGGAGTGAGTGCACCCCACTTTGGAGACTACTTGTCTAGAAGATAAAATGCAAATTCTTTGGTGGAGAACACAAGATCCTTACAGACTGGCACCAGTATCCAGTTATCTTCCACACTTCCTGCACCCGCTTGGTGCTTTACACATTGGACTGCACACCATGTTTTCCTTGTTTGCTTCTTTTGTGCATGGTGAGTTCTTATTTGTCCTTAGACTAAAATGTCACCTTTTTTTAAAGATCTCTTGACAATCTCTCCTTTTTTCTTGCTCTCGTGTGTGTTGTCCATACCTTTATTATAGCACATAGTGTTATCTAAGACGGTTTATAGTGTGTGGGTCATTCCTTGAGAACAGGGACCTTGACTTACTTATCTTCCATTGCAGCTCTAAGCAGACAGAACAGCTTAAGAAATATTCACGGAGCTTCGTATTATGTGTGAGGGCCTGTGCTGGGTGCTATGAGAGTGTATGAGATGAATAAACATGATTTCTGCCTCCAAGGAGTTTATAAGTAAAATGTACCTTGAAGGAAATATTTCTTAATTACTGTCCAAGGGAAGTCTAAATATTTCTCTAACAATTATGAAAGTTAGAGGACATATTTTTAATTTATATGTTCTAGAGAGCCAGTGGTATATGATTAATGTATTCGAGAGGATGAGTGATAGTATTTTTAGAAAGGAATTTCAAAAACGAACAGTCTGGGCATACTTTCCCATATCCTGTTTACTTCAGGCGGCTGTACTGACAGATGTCCTCAGGCGGCTGTACTGACAGATGTCCTCAGGCAGTGATCGAAATATAAACAAAATAAGGCAGGTAAATGTGAACAGTTTTTCGTCATGTTTATGTGAAAGCGTGCACTCAATTATTTTTATAGCAGAGTTTAAATTTCCTCAGTGCTTTTCAACCTAACAATTGAGTAATTATTGTAATGTACCCACAGACACGTGGGAATTATAACTATTTTAACTAATGCATGGCAATTGAATGAAGTGATTTGTCCAAGATTAGTGAGAGCCACTATTACAATTCAGATTTATTGCCTTTTCTAGAATTCAAACCCGAGGATGGTACTTCTTCATAATTTTCTTGATTTTCTACATCTCCTGTGTTACCCTTGCATCTTAAAACTCTTAAAAATTTTGAGTACAATTTGGCTTAGTTTTGCTATAGAGAAGCTGAAAAAGCAGTCACTTAAAAAAGAGATATAAGTAATTTTGCCTCTGTGAAAAGCCTGGAAAAGACCGATACGTAAAATTTAAATACACTGAAAAATTTAGAAGATATGTCGTAGTTTTATCTCTTCAACTTCAGGGAATTTAAAATACATCAATTTTTGCAAATGTTGTGAATTATCAGTGAAGCAGATAGTGAATCAACTGGGAAAATCGCACAAGAAGAAGAAGAAACAGGATGACCTTCAGAACTAAGCTAAAACTGCGTGCAAAGCAACTCAAAATTGAATGACTCAGGCAGATTAGAAGATTACGGTTCAAATCTGTTCTTCTAACTAGTACGTGAAGCCACAGTGCTGTTGAGTCAGTCCTCCTGATAATCCTTCTCGGTCAGAATTCTCTCCACATATCCGTTCCTATTTCCTGACTAATGAAGGATATACTGGCTTAGAAACATTGTTGTTGTTTTATAACAGAAAAAATAATCTGAGATAATGGGATCTGGATAGTAGAAAGTGTTACAACATCACTATAACTATAACACAGAAGCAACTTATTTTTCTGATGGTTGTATTCCTAAAAGTTTTATATAAATTCAACCATATTTAAGATGACACATGAGAGTTTGCTGCTTTTTAGAGAAGCTATGATCAATCCTTTTGTAGAGGGATAGCTGAATTTTCATTCTTTAGGTTTTTTTTTTTGGCTGCGTTGGGTCTTTGTTGCTGTGCGTGGGCTTTCTCTAGTTGCAGCAAGCGGGGGCTACTCTTCATTGAGGTGTGTGGGATTCTCATTGCAGTGGCTTCTCTTGTTGCGGAACACGGGCTCTAGGTGCGTGGGCTTCAGTAGTTGCGGCTTGTGGACTCAGTAGTTGTGACTCGTGGGCTTAGTTGCTCCGTGGCATGTAGGATCTTCCCAGACCAGGGCTTGAACCGCTGTCCCCTGCATTGGCAGGTGGATTCTTAAACACTGCGCCACCAGGGAAGTCCCAGGTATTCTTTTTTTTAGATGTTGGGGGTAGGAGTTTATTAATTAATTAATTTATTTTTGCTGTGTTGGGTCTTCGTTTCTGTGCGAGGGCTTTCTCTAGTTGTGGCAAGCGGGGGCCACTCTTCATCGCAGTGCGCAGGCCTCTCACTATCGCGGCCCCTCTTGTTGCGGAGCACAGGCTCCGGACGCGCAGGCTCAGTAGTTGTGGCTCACGGGCCTAGTTGCTCCGCGGCATGTGGGATCTTCCCAGACCAGGGCTCGAACTCGTGTCCCCTGCATTAGCAGGCAGATTCTCAACCACTGCGCCACCAGAGAAACCCCCAGGTATTCTTTTTAATAGGACACATTTATAGTTGTTTTCTGTACCAGTAATTTAAGTAAAAAGAAAAATGCAGTTATGTTGGGCTTATCTTTCTAATTGAGTTCCTCAGGAATAAAAATCGCAATCTTACAACTCACTAGTTAGAATGCTAATAAAACACAATATTAAAATTTAATCCTTTCTGTGTTTAAAAAATTCCATCAGAACTGGTTACATCAGTTGGTGAGGTGTTACCAGTCTCCATCAATAGACCCCTTTTGGTTTGTCTACAAACAAGCAAGCACCAAAGGACAAAAATCCAAACAACTAAAGCAAAACTGAAACTCAGAGTTTTAGTGATTGATTAATCCCTCCAACTCCAAGTAAAAACCAACATCAAGATACATAATTAATAATGCTATGTAGTGACATCCTTACATATAAGTGAAAGCAGTCAAAGTAGGTCACAGTTTTAACTTACAAGATGTGGCTATAAAATAACGAGATTGTATGAAGAAATGGCTCTTACTAGAGTTTTACAAAGAAAGTTCCAAAAGTATTTTGAGGGATAGAGAATTGGAGAAAAGGCATTTAATCTGTTAAAACTTGTGTTCTCTTTTACATTAATTTGTGTTTATTTGAAAAAAAAATCCCAATAGTCTATTGTTTTATTGTCACACAATTGTCTCTCAAGTAGCCAAGCTGACAGCTAAGCCACAGTGATGTCCGCAGAGGTGGACCCCATACAACGCTTTCTGTGGAGAAGAGTATCAGTGAGTTGATAGGAAGACATGGTCTTTTATTGGGACTGCAAGGTGGAGCTGTGGGGAGGACTAATCTGAGGGAGAAGAGATGATCAGATTAAGGTCAAAAACTAAGGTTATTAACCTCCTAGAATATCTCTGCACCAACAGTGCTTGTGTGCTGCAACTTATGTGGTAACCCCCCCCATTACCACTTTGATCCAATGTAATAGGATACACTGGACTCAGTACCTGTTATGTGTCAGGCACCATGGTTAGCCCTGATGCATATTATTTAATCCTGAAAGTATCTATAGGTCTAGGTATCATTATTCTCACTTCATAACTAAGGAAACCTGAACTCAGAGAGAGTGACATCGCTTAAGCACAAAGATTAGAATGTCTCTGTTGCCTGTCTGGGCCTGACCTGGCTCAGCTTTCAAGATCAAGGGTGTTCGGGGTGGTATGGTTGTAGAGAGATTGTATGTCTGTCTTACTCCAAATCCCATGTTCTTTCCATGCTGCTATCCAGTAGATCACCTATGTAATTCTTCATTCACAGGGTGCTAAAGTTTTCTTGGCTTGGGTGTTAGTGCATTATCTGAACCCACCATCAATGGGAAGGGTCTGAGGATGAGGGGTAATTGGTGTGCTAGAGAGTGCATAGGGTTAGCACTGAGGAGGCCAGATTCCATCAAGTCCAAGGGGCTGGCAAAGGGAACTCCAAGAGGGTTAGAAGGCCGGTAGACACAGGATGCCAAAAAACAAGGATAAAAGAGCTTTTGATGACATTTCGTCTTAAAACACACCAAATGGCCCGGGAAGGACAATTTTGAAAACAAAACTCAGTCTGCACTTGGCGGGCTGTCCAAAAGTGGTGCACGTTTGGACTGGGGTAGGGTTGCTGGCTGCTGACCTCATTACTTCTGAGAGCTTTCATTATGTTTCAGTCATCGTTTTCCTTATTGGCATTTTCTGATTACTTAGGCATAGGAATGAGTAAATAAAATGCTTTGATGCAGGTTTAAAAAAATGAACGCTATCCTACCTTTGTAAAGCTTGGAAGAGACTTTCAAGGCTAGCTTCAGTTGTGTCTGAGTCATTGTTGGCTTTTTTCTGATTACTTAAGCAAGGGAATGTATAAATTGAGTGCTATGATGCAGGTTTAAGGAAATTACTCTACTTTTGCATTAGACTGCCAATACATTAAGCTTGAAAATGAATTCCAGTTACTGCTTAGCTAAGACTCAGTCGTCCCCATACAGTCCCCCTTCATGGCTGTGCAGCAGGTAGTCCTAAACTGAAAACCCAGCCTACGTTCTAATCTACTTTGTTATGCCCTTTGGTCATGAGGGAAACAGATCAGAACGATCCTTAAAAAACATTTCAAAGTACATGCCTTAGAATAAACGTTTCTTTTTGAAAAATTTCAAACATGCATGAAAGTAGGGAGAATAGAATAATAAACTACTATTGACAATTGATTCTGATGATTATCAGTATTTTGCCATGTTTGTTTCATCTATCTCCCATTCAACTAACTTGTGTCACCCTGGTCCCCCCCTTACTCCATAGCCATCGCCAGACTATTCTAAACCAATTACCAGACATCATTTCATACATTTCAGGTAAAAGGTTAAAAAATGATGATGCTGGGACTTCCCTGGTGGTGCAGTGGTTAAGAATCTGCCTGCCAATGCACAGGACACGAGTTTGAGCCCTGGTCCGGGAAGATCCCACATGCCACGGAGCAACTAAGCCCGTGTGCCACGACTACTGAGCCTGCATGCCACAACTACTGAAGCCCACGTGCGTAGAGCCCGTGATCCACAACAAGAGAAGCCACTGCAATGAGAAGCCTGCACACCACAATGAAGACCCAATGTGGTCAAAAATAAATAAATTTATTGAAAAAACCCCAAAAAACCAAAACAAACAAAAAAACCATTAAAAAAAATAGTGATGCCATTATCACACCAAAAGCACAGTATTCTAATAATAATATCATCTAATACTCATCCATATATAAATTCTCCCAGTTGTCTTTTTCCCAAATAGGTTAAACTAAAATTGGCTGTCTCCATAGATCAATGGCACAGAATAGAGAGCCCGCAGATAAATTCACGTACCTATGGTCAGTTAATCTAAGACAAAGGAAGCGAGAATATACAGTGGGGAAAAGATAGTCTCTTCAACAAGTGGTGCTGGGAAAGCTGGACAGCTACATGGAAATCAATGAAATTAGAACACTCCCTCACACCATATACAAAAATAAACTCAAGCTTGTTTAAAGACGTAAATGTAACACATGACTCCATAAAACTCCTAGAAGAGAACAGAGGCAGAACACTCATTGACATCAATTGTAGCAATATTTTTTTGGATCAGTTTCCCAAGGCAACCGCCCCCCCAAAAATAAACAAATGGGATCTAATCAAAGTTAAGCTTTTGCACAGCAAAGGAAACCATAAACAAGATGAAACAACCTAATGGAGTGGGAGAAAATATTTGCAAACGACGCAACAGACAGGGGGTTAAGATCCAAAATATACAAAGAACTCATACAGCTCAATATCAAAAAACCAAACAACCCAATAACAAAATAGGCAGAAGACCTAAATAGACATTTTTCCAAAGAAGACATACAGATGGCCAACAGGTACATGAAAAGACGCTCATCATTATTAATTATTAGAAAAACGCAAATCAAAACTACAATGAGGTATCACCTCACACCAATCAGCATGGCTATCATCAAAAAGTCTACAAATAATATGGGACTTCCCTGGCGGTCCAGTGGTTAGGACTCTGCACTTTCACTGCCATGGGCCCAAGTTCAATCCTTGGTCAGGGAACTAAGATCCCACAAGCTGTGCAGTGCAGCCAAAAAAAAAAAAAATGCTTTTACTTAAAAAAAAATTAAAAAAGAACAAAATAATGCCATTTGCAGCAACATGGATGGACCTAGAGATTGTCATATTGAGTGAAGTAAGCCAGACAGAGGAAGACAAATATCATATGATATTGCTTATATGTGGCATCTTAAAAAATGGTACAAATGAACCTATTTACAAAATAGAAATAGAGTCACAGATGTAGAAAACAAACTATGGTTACCAAGGGGGTGGGGGTGGGGCAGGGATAAATTGGGAGATTGGGATTGAAACATACATACTACCATATATAAAATAGATAATCAACCAGGACCTACTGTATAGCACAGGGAACTCTACTCAATACTCTGTAAAGACCTACATGGGAATAGAATCTAAAATTGCTGGTGGATCCAGCAATTCCACCCAGATATATATGGGTATATAACTGAAAAAAACAAAAACTCTATTTAGAAAAGATACATGCACCTGAGTGTTCATAGCAGCACTATTTACAATAGCCAAGACACGGAAGCAACCTAAGTGCCCATCAACAGACAATTGGCTTAAGAATATGTGGCATATACGTATATACATATACGTATATGCCACATATATATTCCATTATATATAATGGAATATTACTCAGCCATATGTAAGAATGAAATATTGCCGTTTGCCGCAACATGGATGGACCCAGAGAATATTGTGGTTAGTGAAATAAGTCAGACAGAGAAAGACAAACACTGTATCACTTATATCACTTATATGTGGAATCTTAAAAAAATAATACAAATGAAGCTATAAACAAAATAGAAACAGACTCACGGACATAGAAAACGAACATCGTTACCAAACAGGATTGGGGTGGAGAGGTGGGGAGGGACAAATTAGGAGTATGGGATTAACAAATATAAACTATCATACATAAAATCAAGGCTTTACTGTATAGCACAGGGAATTACACCCCATATCTTGTAATAACCTATAATGGAATATATAATTTACAAAAAAGTACACTGAGTTACTGTGTTGTACACCTGAAACTAACACAATATTGTAAGTTAACGATACTTAAATAAAAAAATTAAGAACACAAACAAGGGGTGTTCTTTGTTAAAGAAACCAGACCATTTATGTTGTAGAATTTTCACATTCTGACAGAATCATGATGTGTGAAGTACATGCCTTTTGGATATAGGTTTAGTTTCATCTTCATGTTTGAAAGAGAACACACACAAAAGATCCTATTGGATGGAAAGACCTTAAGATTCTACTATATTTTACATACGGACAGTTCAATTTAATGTTTTAAAATATAATGCCTACAAGGGATAGACAGGCATTATGTTCTTTTGGAATCCCTCACACATTTCAGATGACAGTTTTCTTTTTGTATAATTTATCTGATTTTATATTAACTGCTAGGGTTAAAAAAACCTCTGGCCAATGCAGAGTTAAGGCTTTTCAATTCTTTTCAGTGGTGTCTGTTTCTAGGACTTTTAGTGCATGTCAAAAGACGTTTTGAAAATATAATTTTCTAAAAATGCTTTAGGCCCAGTATCCATTTTGGAGAAGCCATGTTGTAGCTCTCTTCAGGAATAATGAGAACTCAAGGGAAATGTCTGATTTACAATAGATTTAAGGGGGTTCTATCAAAGCATCTTACTTTCTGGCTTACAGTTGATGTCTTGGCCATGATATTTCCTGTCCCTTGAAGCAACAATGTCTCTTGACAAATAGAATTTTTTTTAAGTGAAGGGTCTGCAACCCTATGGCTTATTACTCCTTAATTTCTGTGTTTTAAATGGTAATGTGGAAGGTATTGTCAGTGTTGTTGGTGATCTTTGGACCTATGTACATAACAGATTGAAAATTGAGTTATTAAGGAGCAGATTTCTTGTGTTTTTTAAAAATACACATTTTATTTGTTTGGAAGCAACAAACTACTTTAAAAAATAAAGATTTCATTTAGTGAAGACCATAAAACATAATGCATATTGTTATCACTAAACTTCCCGTGTCGTATGTATTTTTGGAGATTGACAATTTTTTATCGAGATGTATTTCTGGAAACTATCCTTCAGTCTAGGCAAAACTGCTCGTGCTGTTCAGACCCACTCCTACACATAAGGGGGTCTCTTAAGTTCTTTACCCCGTTTCAAATGAGGGAATCAGTGCAGTCTGCTGTCTCCTAACCAGGGTTGATGTATATTAATTAATTAATTAACGATTTAATCATTCAGACCCTGCATAAGTTCAAAACGTTATGAAAGTAGTGCCAAAGCATTTAGTACAGATAAATACTTGGGACTTTAGTGTTGTCTAAGGAAACTCTGCATTTCTATAACTGGATCCTTACTTGGGAGTGAATGGAATTGCTGGAGATAGTTTCAGGTGTCCTGAGGTAACAAGATCACACTAGCAATTATCTCCTCAAACTTTAGAAACCTTTAAAACTTTCTGACAGGAGCTGGGGAAAGGCAGAGAAAATATAAAGCTTTTCCTTTCTAATAGTTCATTATAAACCCAATATGTGTGAAAACCAACAATCTGGGTCACCTGAAAATAGACTTTGGAAACTCACTAGCATTTCATTTTATTTTCCATAGTAATCAATGGAACAACAGATGTTAGTTTCTGGATATGGCTCTAACTGTAGATTTTTGATGTATTCTTCTTGGCTTTTTAAAAAAGTTGTAGTGAGCTTACAATAATTTACAACTGATATTTTTATCCCCTGTAGAATGGGATTAACAGCTGTCTTCAATTTTATAGCTACTACAGTTTATTCTGTGCTAGGTTCTTTTTCTCATTTAATCCTTATGGCCCCCCTCCAAGGTATTATATCCACTTGACAGACAAGGATCTTGAGGCTTGGAGATGAAAACAATTTACTCAAGGATATAGATGGTGTAGGGGATCTTGACCAATTCACAAGTTTTTATTCAAACTTTAAATAACATACAAGATGGCAACATTCCTGGAGCATTGTAGTGTGCCAGGAATGTTTATTTGCTTCCTTTCTTTCCCCCTTAGATCATGGAGAGGAGAGACGCCCCCTTAATGTGCATTTTCCTCTTCCCCTCTTTTTTTTTTTTTTTTTTTTTGCGGTACGCGGTCCTCTCACTGTTGTGGCCTCTCCCGTTGCGGAGCACAGGCTCCGGACGCGCAGGCTCAGCGGCCATGGCTCACGGGCCCAGCCGCTCCGCGGCATGTGGGTTCTTCCCGGACCGGGGCACGAACCCGTGTCCCCTGCATCGGCAGGCAGACCCTCAACCACTGCGCCACCAGGGAAGCCCCAAGCTGAGGCTTTTGATGGTCCATTTCTATGAAGTTTAAGCAAGTGACATTGAAACACTTGTCTTAGGTACACTCCTAATTATAGCAAATATAAGAATTACATTTCTTATCTTTTCATAAGAATTTTTATCAGTAATTTTTTTGCCATTGTCACTTTGTAACAGGAACGTTTACTTTCCTCGCCTCCTTGGTTTGACCCAGAAAGCATTTACTCTGAGGCACAGAAAAAGATGAGGTCATACTATTCAGATCATGCGGTGATACCAGTAACACGTTGCATCAATCGTTATGACCATTAGGTGGCAGGCTGATGCAGAATGACATCGCCCTGGGAAACTGGACAGTACTCAATGTCTGTCTGGCTTCTTCTCTGGCCAGAGGGGCAAGTAGGCTTTTCCTGGATTCAGAATGCAAGCTGGATGAATTCAAGCCTCTGTCGCCTTATGGACCTATCACCCCAATTACCATTCCTCCTCATTTCTGCTTTTAGGCCTTCAAACACAAAAGACTAAGCATCCTATTCCAGGTAAAAGAGTTATTTCCATACTATCGTGATGTGACCCTAGGGCCCTCTTAAATAGACATCTAGAACTCAGAGAGGTCACACTCTAAAATTTTGAGTCCTATAAAGAAAACTTAAAAAACACCAAAGAGGGCTTCCCTGTTGGCGCAGTGGTTCAGAGTCCGCCTGCAGATGCAGGGGACACGGGTTCATGCCCCGGTCCGGGAAGATCCCACATGCCGCGGAGCGGCTGGGCCCGTGAGCCATGGCCGCTGAGCCTGCGCGTCCGGAGCCTGTGCTCCGCACCGGGAGAGGCCACAGCAGTGGGAGGCCTGCGTACCGCAAAAAACAAAACAAAACAAAACAAAAACAAAAAACACCAAAGAGGACTTCCTTGGTGGTGCAGTGGTTAAGAATCTGCCTGCCAATTTAGGGGACAAGGGTTCGAGCCCTGGTCCGGGAAGATCCCACATGCCACAGAGCAACTAAGCCCATGCGACACAACTACTGAGCCTGCGCTCTAGAGCCCGTGAGCCACAACTACTGAGCCCACGTGCCACAACTACTGAGCCCACGAGCCACAACTACTGAAGCCCGCACGCCTAGAGCTCATGCTCCACAACAAAGAGAAGCCACCGCAGTGAGAAATCTGCACACCGCAACGAAGAGTAGCCCCCGCTCGCTGCAACTAGAGAAAGCCCGCGCGCAGCAATGAAGACCCAATGCAGTCAAAATAAATAAATAAATTTATAAACAAACAACAACAAAAAACACCAAAGAACCCAGAAGTGGTGATGGGAATTTACAAACAGAAGGGTTTATTAACTACAGTCCCTGGAGAGACATAACTCGACAAAATTACCTCCTTTTTCAGTGGTTATGAGAAGTCAAAAAGTTTCAGTCTAAATTGGCATTCAGGGCTCCACCGCTGGTGGGGATCCAGGTCTTTTCTCGCTCATTGTACTCTTTCCTGCTCTGAAGTGGTAGTGCCTACTGGCGCTCAGTGTCTCAACCAAAACAAAGCAACTTTGTCCCCATGTTTCTTCAGATTTGACAAAATCTAGTTTTTGCTCAAACCTGTCTGCATTAAATGACCTCCACGGGAGTGATGTTTTTGTCTGGTTCAGTTACTGCCTCTGACGCCTGAGTTACTCCAGACCCCGTGCTACCTTCCCCACTCCACCTCAGCTCCATTTTCAGACCCTACATGTGGCTCTAGTGCTAGCACGTCCCCTGGGGTGTTCCAGCTTGTATCCTTGCTCAGAATTCCAGCTCTGCTTTGTTAGTCCTATCACCACATTACTGATCAGGCTCTACTACTAGCACCTGAACTTCTTGCCTATACTATTCTAAACCTGTTTCAAGGCTCTGATGCTGTCACCATCAAGTCAGTTAAATGCTACTTTTTCATGTCCCTGTGGTTGCTTGATGGAAACGAATTATAATTGTCCCTCAGTTCCATTGGGGATTGGTTCCAGGCACCCCCATATCAAAATCTGGGGATGCCCTTATATAAAATGGCATAGTATTTGCATATAACCTATGTACATCCGCCCTTATATACATTAAATCACTCCTAGATTACTTACAATACCCAATACAATGTAAATATTATGTACATAGTTGTAAATACAATGTACTTCCTATTAAGTAGTTGCCAGTTCCTGGCAAATTCATGTTTTGTGTTTTGGAACTTTCTGGAAAATTTTTTTCCAGTATTTTCAATCTGTGGTTGGTTGAATATGTGGGTGCAGAACTTGCAGATATGGAGGGCCAACTTAAAAATACTTTTTAAAATTGAAATATAGTTGATTTACCATGTTGTGTTAGTTTCAGGTGTAGGGGGAACAACTTTTAATAGAAAATTCAAGAGATTCTCCAGAAGACTCTTGGAACTAGTAAGAGTTTTGCAGGGTTGGTGAATCCAAGATCAACATACAAAAGTTAATTGTATTTTTTATACCATCAGGAATGCATTAGATAATGCAATTTATTATTTAAAAATTTTTTTCACATCTTTATTGGAGTATAATTGCTTTACAATGTTGTGTTAGTTTCCGCTGTACAACAAAGTGAATCAGCTATATGCATACCTATATCCCCATATCCCCTCCCTCTTGAGCCTCCCTCCCACCCTCCCTATCCCACCCCTCTAGGTGGTCACAAAGCACTGAGCTGATATCCCCGTGCTATGCAGCAGCTGCCCACTAGCCAACCATTTCACATTTGGGAGTGTATATATGTTAATGCTACTCTCTCACTTTGTCCCAGCTTCCCCTTCCTCCCCTGTGTCCTCAAGTCTGTCCTCTACGTCTGTGTCTTTATTCCTGCCCTGTCACTAGGTTCATCAGTACAGTTCTTTTAGATTCCATATATATGCGTTAACATACGATATTTGTTTTTCTCTTTCTGACTTACTTCACTCTGTATGACAGACTCTAGGTCCATCCACCTCATTACAAATGACTCAATTTCGTTCCACTTTATAGCTGAGTAATATTCCATTGTATACATGTGCCACATCTTCTTTATCTATTCATCTGCCGATGGACATTTAGGTTGCTTCCATGTCCTGGTTATTGTAAACAGTGCTGCAATGAACATTGTGGTACATGTATCTTTTTGAATTATGGTTTTCTCAGGGTATATGCCCAGTAGTGGGATTGCTGGGTCATATGGTAGCTCTATTTTAGGTTTTTTAAGGAAACGGCCTACTGTTCTCCACAGTGGCTGTATCAACTTACATTCCCACCAACAGTGCGAGAGGGTTCCCTTTTCTTTACACTCTCTCCAGCATTTATTGTTTCTAGATTTTTTGATGATGGCTATTCTGACCAGTGTGAGGTGATACCTCATTTCCATAATATTGATTCTTCCAATCCAGGAGCATGGTATATCTCTCTAACTGTTTACGTCATCTTTGATTTCTTTCACCAGTATTTTATAGTTTTCTGAGTACAGGTTTTTTGCCTCCTTAGGTAGGTTTATTCCTAGGTATTTTATTCTTTTTGTTGCGATGGTAAATGGGATTGTTTCCTTAATTTCTCTTTCTGATCTTTTGTTCTTAGTGTATAGGAATGCAAGAGATTTCTGTGCATTAATTTTGTATCCTGAAGGAAAACTTGAAGGGTATCCTGAAACCTTACCAAATTCATAGATTAGTTCTAGTAGTTTTCTGGTGGCACCTTTAAGATTTTCTACGTGTAGTATCAAGTCATCAGCAAACAGTTATGGTTTTACTTCTTCTTTTCCAGTTTGTATTCCTTTTATTTCATTTTCTTCTCTGATTGCCGTGACTAGGACTTCCAAAACTATGTTGAATAATAGTGGTGAGAGTGGACATCCTTGTCTTGTTCCTGATCTTAGAGGAAATGCTTTCAGTTTTTCAGCATTGAGAATGATGTTTGCTGTATATGGCCTTTATTATGTTGAGGTAGGTTCCCTCTAAGCCCACTTTGTGGAGAGTTTTTATCATAAATGGGTGTTGAATTTTATTAGTATTTATAGTAAAATATACATAACATAAAATTTGCCACTTTAACCACTTTTAAGTGTACAGTCCTGTGGCATTAAATACTTTCATACTGTTGTGTAACCATCACCACCATCCATCTCTAAAAGTTTTGAATCTTCTCAAACTGAAACTCCCTACCCATTAAACAATAAATCTCCATGCCCCACTATCCCCAGCCCCTGGCAACCACCAGTAAAATGTACTTTCTATCTCTATGAATTTGACTACTCTGGGTACCTCAAATAAGTGGAATCACACAATATTTGTCCTGTTGTGACTTGTTTATTCCACTTAGCATAATGCTGCCAAGGTTCAAACATGTTGCAGCACATGTCAGAATTTCCTTTCTGAATAATATCCCAGTTGTACAAATATGTCACATTTTGTTTATCCATTAATTCATCAAGGAACACTTACATTGCATTCCCCTTTTGGCTATTATGAATAAGGTTTCTACGAACAAGGGTGTACAAATATATGTTTGAGTCCTTGCTTTCAGTTGTTTTGGGTGTGTACCCAAACGTGGAATTGCTGAATCATATGGTAATTCTATGTTTAATTTTTTGAGGAACTGCCATGCAGCTTTTCACCATGGCTGCACCATTTAACATTCCTACCAGCAATACACAAGAGTTTCAATTTCTCCACACCCTTTCTAATGCTTATTATTTTCTGTGGTTTATTTATTTGATAATAGCTATCCTAATGGGTCTGAATTGGTTCCTGTATTATTATTATTATTTTTTTGCGGTATGCAGGCCTCTCACTGTTGTGGCCTCTTCCGTTGCGGAGCACAGTCTCTGGACGCGCAGGCTCAATGGCCCAGCCGCTCCACAGCATGTGGGATCTTCCTGGACCGGGGCACGAACCCGTGCCCCCTGCATCGGCAGGCAGACTCTCAACCACTGTGCCACCAGGGAAGCCCCTCCTGTATTGTTTTGAAGCAAATCCCAGACATCATAAATTTTACCCACAATTATTTCAGTATGTGTCTCTAAAAGATAAAAACCCTTTCAAAAAGTATAACTCCAGCCTAAAGAATTAACAAAAATTATTTAATATCATCAAACACCCAATCAGCATGCACAATTTCAACTGTTTAGAAATGGAACAATCCAGGGTTCTGTTTGGATCAGGAGCCAACAATGCTAATTGTTGTCTTTTAAGTCTCTTTAAACCTATAATTTCAGACACGGTCCCCCCGCTGCAGTGTTGGTACAGCCATGTCTCACAAGGAACTCTGGTCTTCAAGTGCTGGGGTCAAGGCCTCTGCACGCAGTACCCTGTGGACAAGTGAAACTACACTAAGCACAAAGGAAAAGAAAGAAAAGCTGGGGATGAGGCTTGAGCTCCTGTGGTGGGAACGCTTAGTCCAAGCCACTGGACTAGCAGAGAACTTCAGGCCCCAGGGAATATTAATGTGTGAGCTCTCCTCGTCTCTGCACCAAGACCCGACTCCACCCAACTGCCTGCAAATTCTAGTGCTGGACGCCTTCGGCCAAACAAGCAGTGAGACAGGAACACAGCTCCACCCATCAAAAAAAATTAGATGACCAAATATATGGTAGAGATGAAGGAGCAAGGTAAAAACCCAAAGGACTAAATAAATGGAGAGGAAATAAGCAACCTACCAGAAAAAATTCAGAGTAATGATAGTAAAGATGATCAAAAATCTCGGAAATCAAATGGAGGCACAGATTGAGAAAATACAAGAAATGTTTAACAAAGACCCAGAAGAACTAAAGAACAAACAACCAGTGATGAACAACACAATAACTGAAATGAAAAATGCAGTTGAAGGAATCAGTAGCAGAATAACTGAGGCAGAAGATAAGTGACCTGGAAGACAGAATGGTGGAATTCACTGCCGTGGAACAGAATAAAGAAATAGGAATGAAAATAAATGAGGACTGTGTCAGAGACCTCTGGGACAACATTAAATGTGCCAACATTCAAATTATAAGGGTCCCAGAAGAAGAAGAGAAACAAAAAGGGTCTGAGAAAACATTTGAAGAGATTATAGTTGAAAACTTCTCTAACATGGGAAAGGCAATAGCCACCCAAGTCCAGGAAGCACAGAAAGTCCCATACGGGATAAACCCAAGGAGAAACATGCTGAGACACATATTAATCAAACTAACAGAAATTAAATTCAAAGAAAAAATATTAAAAGCAGCAAGGGAAAAGCAAAAAATAACACACAGCAGAATCCCCATAAGGTTATCAGCTGATTTTTCAGCAAAACTCTGCAGGCTAGAAGGGAGTGGCAGGATATATTTAAAGTGATGAAAGGGAAAAACCTACCACCAGGATTACTCTACCCAGCAAGGATCTCATTCAGATTTGACGGAGAAATCAAAAGCTTTACAGACAAGCGAAAGCTATGAGAATTCAGTACCACAAACCAGCATTACAACAAATGCTAAAGGAACTTCTCTCAGTGGGAAACACGAGAGAAGAAAAAGACCCACAAAACAAACCCAAAACAATTAAGACAATGGTAATAGAACATACATATTGATAATCAACTTGAATGTAAATGGATTAAATGCTCCAACCAAAAGACACAGACTGGCTGAATGGATACAAAAACAAGACCTGTATATATGCTGTCTACAAGAGACCCACTTCAGACCTAGGGACGCATACAGACTGAAAGTGAGGGGGTGGAAAAAGATGTTCCATGCAAATGGAAATCATAAGAAATCTGGAGTAGCAATAGTCATATCAGATAAAATAGACTTTAAAATAAAGAATGTTACAAGAGACAAGGAAGAACACTGCATAATGATCAAGGGATCAATCCAAGAAGATGAAATAACAATTATAAATATTTATGCACCCAATATGGGAGCACCTCAATACATAAGGCAAATGCTAACAGCCATAAAAGGGGAAATTGACAGTAACACAATAATAGTGGGGGATTTTAACATCCCACTTACACCAATGGACAGATCATCCAGACAGAAAATAAATAAGGAAACACAAGCTTTAAATGACACAATAGACCAGGTAGACTTAATTGATATTTATAGGACATTCTACCTGAAAGCAGCAGAATACACTTTTTTTCTCAAGTGCACACGGAACATTCTCCTGGATAGATCACATCCTGGGTCACAAATCAATCCTTGGAAAATTTAAGAAAATTGAAGTCATATCAAGCAACTTTTCCAACAACAACACCATGAGATTAGAAATCCATTACAGGAAAAAAAAACTGTAAAAAACACAAACACATGGACGCTAAACAGTGCACTACTAAATAACCAAGAAATCACTCAAGAAATCAAACAGGAAATAAAGAAATACATAGAAACAAATGACAGTGAAAACACAACAACCCAAAACCTATGAGACGCAGCAAAAGCAGTTCTAAGAGGGAAGTTTATAGCAATTCAATCTCACCTCAAGAAACAAGAAAAATCTTAAATAAACAATCTAACATTGTACCTAAAGCAACTAGAGAAAGAAGAACAACAACAATGGAAACCCAAAGTTAGTGGAAGAAAAGAAGTCATAAAGATCAGAACAGAAATAAATGAAATAGAAATGAAGAAAACAATAGCAAAGATCAATACAGCTAAAAGTTAGTTCTTTGAGAAGATAAAGAAAATTGATAAACCTTTAGCCAGATTCATCAAGAAAAAATGGAGAGGATTCAAATCAATAAAATTAGAAATGAAAAAGGAGAAATTACAAACATCACCACAGAAATACAAAGGATCATAAGAGATTACTACAAGCAACTATATGCCAATAAAATGGACAACCTGGAAGAAATGGGCAAATTGAACCAGGAAGAAATAGAAAATATGAACAGACAAACCACAAGTAATGAAATTGAAACTGTAATTAAAAATCTTCCAACAAACAAAAGTCCAGGACCAGATGGCTTCACAGGCAAATTCTATCAAACATTTAGAGAAATGCTAACACCTATCCTTCTCAAACTCTTCCAAAAAACTGCAGATCGAGGAACACTCCCAAACTTGTTCTATGAGGCCACCATCACCCTGATACCAAAACCAGACAAAGATATCCCCCCAAAAGAAAAATTACAGACCAATATCATTGATAAATATAGATGCAAAAATCCTCAACAAAATACTAGCAAACAGAATCCAACAACATATTAAAAGGATCATACACCATGATCAAGTGGGATTTATCCCAGTATATACACAAGTCAATCAATGTGATTCACCATATTAACAAACTAAAGAATAAAATCCATATGATCATCTGAAAAGATGCAGAAAAAGAGTTTGACAAAAGTCAACACCCATTTATGATAAAACCTCTCCAGAAAGTGGGCATAGAAGGAACCTACCTCAACAAAATAAAGGCCTTATATGACAGACCAACAGCAAACATCATTTTCAATGGTGAAAAACTGAACGCATTTCCTCTAAGATCACGAACTAGACAAGGATGTCCATTCTCTCCACTATTATTCAACATAGCTCTGGAAGTCCTAGCCACAGCAAGCAGAGAA
This sequence comes from Neophocaena asiaeorientalis asiaeorientalis, assembly GCF_003031525.2. Taxonomy (NCBI): domain Eukaryota; kingdom Metazoa; phylum Chordata; class Mammalia; order Artiodactyla; family Phocoenidae; genus Neophocaena; species Neophocaena asiaeorientalis. The sequence goes on along the minus strand of NW_020175674.1, from coordinate 1,903,418 downwards.
GAAAAAGAAATAAAAGGAATACAAATTGGAAAAGAAGAAGTAAAACCATAACTGTTTGCAGATGACATGATACTATTTGTAGAAAATCTTAAAGATGCCACCAGAAAACTATTAGAGCTAATCTATGAATCTGGTAAAGTTGCAGGATTCAAAATTAATGCACAGAAATCTCTTGCATTCCTATACACTAACAGCAAAAGATCAGAAACAGAAATTAAGGAAACACCATTTACAATTGCAACAAAAAGAATGAAATACCTAGGAATAAACCTACTTAAGGAGGCAAAAGACCTGTACTCAGAAAATTATAAAACACTCATGAAAGAAATCAAAGATGACACAATCAGATGGAGAGATATACTGTGTTGTTGGATTGGAAGAATAAATATTGTGAAAATGATTATACTACCCAAAGCAATCTACAGATTCAACGCAATCTCTATCAAATTACCAATGCCATTTTTCACAGAATTAGAACAAAAATTTTATAATTTGTATGGAAACACAAAATAGCCCAAATAGCAAAAGCAATCTTGAGAAAGAAAAAACAGAGCTGGAGGAATCTGGCTCCCAGACTTCAGACTGTACTACAAAGCTACAGTAATCAAGATAGTATGGTACTGGCACTAACACAGAAATATAGATCAACGGAACAGGATAGAAAGCCCAGAGATAAACCCACACATCTATGGTCATCTAATCTATGAAAAAGGAGGCAAGAATATAAAATGGAGAAAAGACTGTCTCTTCAACAAGTGGTGCTGGGAAAACTGTATAGCTACATGTAAAAGAATGAAATTAGAACACTCCCTTACACCATACACAAAAAATAAACTCAAAATGGATTAAAGACCTAAATGTAAGGCTAGACAGTATAAAACTCTTAGAGGAAAACACAGGCAGAACACACTATGACATAAATCACAGCAAGATCCTTTTTGACCCACCTCCTAGAGTAATGGAAATAAAAACAAAAATAAACAAATGGGACCTAATGAAACTTAAAAGCTTTTGCACAGCAAAGGAAACCATAAACAAGATGGAAAGAAAACCCTCAGAAAGGGAGAAAATATTTGCAAACTGACAAAGCAAAGCAACTGACAAAGGATTAATCTCTAAAATATACAAGCAGCTCAGGTAGCCCAATATCAAAAAAACAAACAACCCAACCCAAAAATGGGCAGAAGACCTAAATAGACATTTATCCAAAGAAGACATACATATATATGGTCAAGAGGCACATGAAAAGATGCTCAACATCACTAATTATTGGAGAAATGCAAATCAAAACTACAATGAGGTATCACTTCACACTGGTCAGAATGGCCATTATCACGAAATCTAGAAACAATAAAGCTGGAGAGGGTGTGGGGCTAAGGGAACCCTCTTGCATTGTTTGTGGGAATGTAAACTGATACAGCCACTGTGGAGAACAGTATGGAGTCTCCTTAAAAAACTAAAAATAGAACAAGCATATGACCCAGCAATCCCACTAGTGGGCATAAACCCTGAGAAAACCATAATTCACAAAGAGACATGTACCAAAATGTTCATTGCAGCTCTATTTACAATAGCCAGGTTATGGAAATGACCTCCATGTCCATCAACAGATGAATGGATAAAGAAGATGTGGCACATATATACAATGGAATATTACTCAGCCATAAAAAGGAAAGAAATTGGGTCATTTGTAGAGATGTGGGTGGACCCAGAGTCTCTCATACACAGTGAAGTAGGTCAGAAAGAAGAAAACAAATATCATATATTAACGCATATATGTGAAATCTAGAAAAATGGTGGAGATGAACCTATTTGCAAGGCAGGAATAGAGATGGAGATGTAGAAAATGGATGTGTAGATAACAGGGGTTGAAGGGAGATTGGGATGAATTGGGAGATCAGGATTGACACATATACACTCCCATGTGTAAAATTGATATCTAGTGGGGACCAGCTGTATAGCACAGGGAGCTCAGCTTGGTCCTCTGTGATGACCTAGATGGGTGGGGTGGGGGGTGTGGTGGGACGGAGGTCCAAGAGGGAGGGGATATATGTGTACATATAGCTGATTCACTTCGTTGTACAGCAGAAACTAACACAACATTGTAAAGCAATTATAACCCAATTTAAAGAAAAAATACCTGTAGTTTCTTTCACTTCTCCTTATTTTTCCTTGCAATTTAGTTGTTGAAGAAATTTGGTTGTTGGATAAAGTATTCCACAGTCTAGATTTTGCTAATACATCCCTGTGGTATTTAATATGCATTTATTAATTTCCTTGCATTTTTTTTGTCCTTTTATTTTTTTTCCTATACTGTATTTCCTTGCAATTTTTTAAATTAAAAAAATTTTTTATTTTGCAGTATGTGGGCCTCTCACTGTTGTGGCCTCTCCTGTTGTGGAGCACAGGCTCCGGACGTGCTCTGCAGCATGTGGGATCTTCCTGGACCGGGGCATGAACCCGTGTCCCCTGCATCGGCAGGCGGACTCTCAACCACTGCGCCACCAGGGAAGCCCTCCTTGCAAATTTGAATCAGATTCAGGTTCAGTCTTTTAGGTGGTTCTGGGTTCTTCTCTAAGGAGACTTAGAGTATCTGTATGTTTCCTAGCAGTCCTTTATGATCATTGTTTCGGTCTGCATAACCCAATATGGTAGTCACATGTTGCTATTTAAATTTAAGCTAATTCAAATGAAATAATAACAAATTCAGTGTCTTGGATGTACTGACCACATGTCCAGTACTCAACAGCCTCATGTTGCCCATGGCTACTGTATTAGGGTGGATATGGAACACTTCCATCCTTACAGAAAGTTCTATTGGGCAGCACTGGTCTAGATCTATTAATTCACCAAGGGTTGTGATATGGTGCTATTCTGATTCTAACATTTATTTTACATTTTACTAGCTGGAAAACTTCTAAAAAGAGAAATTTCCCCGTACCTACTATTTGCTTACCAGTGATACAGTTCATGTAGGAAAGACAGGATAGAGTTGAATACTTTCCCTTTAACGAGATTGATTCTATCAGTTATAAATAAGTAAACCATGCTTACGTCAACATTATATAGTTATTGTTCACTAGAGAGCCAACTAATGAATTATGGTTACACTTCCATTTCTATCTATTTTAAAAAAACATTTGTTCATTTATTTACTGTTGGCTGCGTTGGGTCTTCGTTGCTGTCCGCAGGCTTTTTCTAGTTGCGGCGAGCGGGGGCTACTCTTCGTTGTGATGCGTGGGCTTCTCATTGCGGTGGCTTCTCTTGTTGTGTAGCACGGGCTCTAGGCGCACGGGCTTCAGTAGTTGTGGCGCACGAGCTCAGTAGTTGTGGGTCACGGGCTGTAGAGCGCAGGCTCATGAGTTGTGGCTTGCGGGCTCTAGAGCCCAGGCTCAGTAGTTGTGACGCATGGGTTCAGTTGCCCTGCAGCATGTGGGATCTTCCCGGACCAGAGCTCGAACCCATGTCCCTTGCATTGGCAGGCGGATTCTTAACCACTGCACCACCAAGGAAGTTCCTTTTTTTAATCTATCTATTTAGTTTTCTTTTCTCTAGAGTTTCTAAATTTCCTTCCCTTCATTACACAATTTTATATTACCATAGTCTCAATTTTCTCCCCCAGTTTTCCATTACATTTATCTTTTCTACTAAGGTCCTTTTTTCCCTTCGAGGCCTTATTCCTGGAATTCTTCCTGTTGGAACATTGGCAGGCGGATTCTTAACCACTGCACCACCAAGGAAGTCCCTTTTTAAAATCTATTTATTTTTCTTTTCTCTAGAGTTTCTAAATTTCCTTCCCTTCATTACACAATTTTATATTACCATAGTCTCAATTTTCTCCCCCAGTTTTCCATTACATTTATCTTTTCTACTAAGGTCCTTTTTTCCCCTTGAGGCCTTATTCCTGGAATTCTTCCTGTTGGAACTTCTGTCTTCATTGCTCTCTGGGGTTATATATACTTTTTCCTGAATCTCATGTCTTCCTTTTTCTTGGATTATTTCATTTGTTTGCTAAATATGTCCTCCAAAAGTAACTTCCTGAAAAGAGTTTGTTGAAGGCAAAGTTTCTGAGCCATTCCATTTCTGAAAACATTTTAATTCTATCGTCATTCTTGTTTGATAATTTAGTTGGACAGAGAATTCTAATTTTAAATTTTGGACACTCATACAGAAAGTTAAGGACAAGCCTTGTTATTATTATTCCTAGTTAATTTCAGTATCATTCCTTGTCTTCCAGTGGACAGGGGTTTCCTCCTCTGTTCTGGGTAAAAAAGATTCTGGTGTTCTGTGCAGGACTCTGTCTAAATAGGTCTCAAATAGATGATAAATTTAAGTAGATGTTCATTTCATACATAATATTTCTGAAATTTTATACAGTTTGAATGTGTAAAAAATCAAACAACAGACTTGAGGATACGGACTGTGCTCTAAATCAGCAAGTAATGTTTCTCTCAATGCTTCTCCCAAAACCAGCCTCACTGATCTGAGAACAGAGGGTGGAAAAGAGGCACGAATAACGTTCAAAGATACTTGAGGGATTTTATATACTCTTTTGCAGACAGGGTAAGTTTGTTTTCTGTTAGATGAGGGATAATTGCTTCATGTTGGGGAAAGCATGATTTTTCTGTTTTTTGTTGACGTTAAGTATGGTTAAAAGGGGTATATACAGAGGCCTAGTTGATGACGCATGGACTTTGGTAGCTTTGTACTGTGCCGACTTATCTAAGATGAAGCTAAATTTCCTAGAATTCCCCTCCCTGTATGGTTATGAGTTAGTGTTGGCCACAAGAGATACTTTATATGAATTTGGAAGCCAGCAGTGAAACCGAAGTCATATTTTTCACTCTCTGAAGGTCAGTGCAGGGCTCTAGGCGTTGGCCACTAGCCCAGATTGCTGCTGCTGTGTTAGTTGACTTGTGGGTGTGGGGCGGCAGTGGGTCCCGTAGCCCCTCCAGTTCTCAGGGGATCTCCTCCTTGAGCTTTTCTGAATGCTGGGCTAAGTGCATATGCAGCCGGCTTCTCCTGCAGGTTGCCCATGACGTCCGAGTTGGAGGTGTTAATAGAGACATGGGTTCCATGTCTCTTGCCCTCATGCTTCCTTGTTCTGGTCCACATGTAGCTTTTCTGCTCTGGCTGTCTTAGAGTGACTTAGACTCAACACTAGGTGCACAGTCAATGGCTGCTCCCACAATCGCATAGGATCTATCTCCTACAGATTCCTCTTTTCTCAATGAACCACACCCTAAGACATGTCCAGAAGGGACATGGGAACAGTGTAGGGTTCTTACGCCAAAGGCCATTCAGTTTTCATAGGGGGAACATATATAATTTTTTTGTATCAAAACTCATGAATTTTATTCCAAAGAGTTTCTAAGATGCTCCCTTAAAGACTACTTGCTAAAACAATATCATTTTTATTGTTTTCTTTTTAAAAGAAAAATTATTATATATATGTTCATTGTAGAAAACTTGGCAAATCCAGGTAATTACCTGGATACTGATAACATTTTGCTGAATACCCTTCCAGTTTTCCTTCAATGCATATATCTATAATGTATATGTATACATACACACAATTTATTTTTATAAAAATGGAATCATTTAAATTCTGTTTTATAAAAGACTCCCCCCAACAGCATCAGGAATATTTATCTTTAGATAATTAAATAGTCTCCAAAACAAAATAATAGAGTCTCCAATTCAAGAATGTAATTTTAAATTGCTTCACAGTGTTCTGTTGCATAGGCATACCATAATTTATTTAACCCCATCTCTTATTGTTACTATCAGACAACTTTAAGTTTTTCTTACTTAAAAAAAAAATCTAGGAAAAAGATTTTTTTTTTTTTTTGCGGTACGCGGGCCTCTCACTGTTGTGGCCTCTCCCGTTGCGGAGCACAGACTCCGGACGCACAGGCTCAGTGGCCATGGCTCACGGGCCCAGCCGCTCCGCGGCATGTGGGATCCTCCCGGACGGGGGCACGAATCCGTGTCCCCTGCATTGGCAGGTGGACTCTCAACCACTGCGCCACCAGGGAAGCCCAGAATATTTTTTATTAATCCTTTTAAGCAGTTTTCCTTTCTGTGCAAATCTACATGGTTAAGTTTTTCTTGTGTATTGCGAGAAGGAAGGCATAAACAGGGAGGCTGCATCAATTTAAAATCTACACAGATGTCATTTTACGAAACAACTAGGTGGTTCTAAACCTTTCTAGAAGACTTCTTGGAATGCAACATTATCAACTAATCTTTTGGAGTGCTTTTTACATTTTCCTGCCTCTAGAATAAACCTGAATTTATTGATCCATCTTACAAAGTGAAGCTTGGAAAGAATTTTCTCCAGGTTTCCAACTTCCTTTTCTCATCAAAGAGAGCGTTTACCTGTAGACCCTCTGTGGCCCACAGTATGTTGAAATGAGGCAGAATTTCAGTCCCTATCCCGGACCTGCTGAATCACCCTCTGCATTTCACTGTGATTCTCATACACATTAGAGTTGGAGAAGCGCTGATTTAGACTTTGACAGAGCCCACACTTGACCCTGAACAACAGAGGTGAGGAGACCAGACAGGCAGTAACAGCTGTGTCAGGGACACAGGATGTGTACCCAAAGACCCACTTGAACCCTTTTCACTTTACCCAAGCCCTGCCTGCACAGGAAGTCGGCCACTAAAGATAGGAGTGTGGAGGAGACAGGAGGACATAGGGACGTCTGCTAGCTGTTCAGCAGGGTGAAAAAGGGTGGAACAGGAAAGGGAGGAAAGCGAGTTCCTGGACTCCAAAACCACAGTTGGTCTAGGTGCTACTTTCCCCCTTATTTAGCACATAGCTTTGTGAGGAGACACCCTTGGCTGACCTCTTTTCTTTTTGCATTTTGTCCCGTATTAAAATGTGACCATCCAAAACTTTTCTCCATGAATTAGAAACTTTAAGTTGTTAGGGACTGAATGTGCCTGTTTTCCAACAGTTGCTGGCAGTTCCCTGTTTTATGGTGTAGCCATGGTGAAACCTGGGTCATCTGAACATGGTGACAGCACCAAGCAGTGGGGAAGGAGCTACAGACAAGCCAGGACGCAGGAGCTGGAGCTCAGCAACTGCTGGGCACCCTGGGCCACTGGTCTTCCTAAGGATAGGAGAGCCACCCGAATTCTAACGTGTTTACACAAATTGCTCCAGCCTTCACAGTGCTAATGAATACCTTCTGTAGCAGAAGTGCTTAGCGATAGCCCACAGTATAAAGCATCTCCCCCGACAGTTGTTTCTCAGAGTTCTGAGGAGCAACACCTAACTTCCGCATGTGTCAGAATTTTCTTCCTCTTCTTTTTTTTTTTTTTTGGCGGTACGCGGGCCTCTCACTGTTGCGGCCTCTCCCGTTGCGGCGCACAGGCTCCAGACGCGCAGGCTCAACGGCCATGGCTCACAGGCCCAGCCGCTCCGCGGCATGTGAGATCCTCCCGGACCGGGGCACGAACCCGTGTCCCCTGCATCGGCAGGCAGACTCTCAACCACTGCGCCACCAGGGAAGCCCATTCCTTTTCTTTTTTTAAACGGAGAAACCACATTTTTTCTGGAGAGGTAAACGATATACTTGAGTTTTTGTTTCGAGGGAAAGAAGTTTTTCTCTTGTGCCTATTCATTCGTATATATTGAACAACTACCAGAAAATACACCCCTGTTTGGCGTGTGTGTGTGCGTGTTTGCCGTTTCTCTAAAATTCTGACTCATCGTCTGGACGACAATGACTGATTTTTTTCCACCTCACAAGGTTGCTATGAACATCTCCGTACAAGGATGGGCCTGTTCATGCACCCCGGGCACGGGCGGTACAGCGCTAGCATAAACAGCCCGAGGAGCCGGGTGGCGAGGGCAGCAGGGCTGCCGCCCGGGGTTTGCGGTGCGGCCCGGGGCGCCGAGCAGCGCCATTGCGATGCGGCGGGAGGGGTGGCGCCGCCGCGATCCGGCTCATTGTAGAGCCCTCGCTCCGCTCGCAGGCGCGCCCAGTGCAAACTGCTAAGCCTGGAGTCGGGGAGATCCGGGAGGAGGTGGAAGTCGGGGCAGCGGGCGCGGGGCGGCGGGCGCGGGGCGGCGGCGATCCCCAGCCGGACCCCGGCCTGGAGATTTGATCATGCATCGCTTCCCCTCGGTTCTTCGCGGGACAGTTGCTCCCTCCACCCGCGAGGTTGTTTAAGCGCCTCTGGCCGTAACTACTTTCTAAAGACAGCATTTTATTTTTAGTCCACGTTGCCTCTGCGTTCTTCTCAACTTTTAGCTCCCAAATAATGTGACTTCTTCTTTTAAACACACACATATATATATATATTTTTTCTAAACAAGATGCCTCAACTTTGGCAAGGACAAGGTGTGACCGAGGTAGCTGAAGTATGGGTTTAGGTGCAGACATCGTGGGAAGATGACGAGTGAGACACCTAAGTAGTGGAAAGCACTCCCCCGCTTCCCCCCAGAGGTTTTTGCCCTTGAGCCCTAATCCCTAGCTTGGGCAGGGAAAGTGCTGTTTCAGCGATTTTTATGCTCTGCTCTACCTGGAAATGTCAGCACTGATAGTTTAATTTCAGATGGTATATTTTAATCAGTGGTGTTGATTAGATGATGTTTTCTTGGGTAGATGCCCAAACATAAAGGTTTCAATAAGAAACAAGCAAAATCCGTGTGTGTGTGTATGTGTGTGTGTGTGTGTGTGTGTGTCTTTAAGCCAAGAACAAAAAATTACGCTGGGATGATGTCTTCTGTAAAGGAGTTTAGAGGCTTGTACTGATACTTTGCCAATAACTTCTGCGTGTCCCAGTGTAAGCCATCCTGTGCTATTTGTGGTTTATAAAATGGAAATAATAACACAGGCCAGTCCTCTAACAGTGCATGGATTACCGCATTAAAATTGACTTATGGGAATGTATCAATAAAACATGATAAATATAATGAACACTGCTGTATGTTATATATGAAAGTTATGAAGAGAGTAAATCCTTAGAGTTCTGACCACAAGGAAAAATATGTATTTTTTCTATTTCTTTAATTTCGTATCTATATGAGATGTTGAATGTTCACTAAACTTATTGTGATAATCATCTCATGATGCGTGAAAGTCAAATCAATTATATCTCAATAAAACTGGATAAAAAATGGGTTTATGGGGATTATTGTTGTTTCAATAGCATTTCAGTGTAGTTGCTAAATGGAGCAGTGAGGCAATATTAATTGGAACAGTTGCAACTGGCACAGTATAGGGAGCCTATGAAATTTGAGGATCTCAAAAGAATGGAGATGTGACGGTAAGAAACTTTGTTTTTCCCTTGTTGTTGGGAACTCTTTAGGCCCAAGTTTCTGGTGACAGCCCCTGGGATCATCAGGCCGGGGGGAAATGTGACCATTGGGGTGGAGCTTCTGGAACACAGCCCCTCACAGGTCACTGTGAAGGCGGAGCTGGTCAAGATAGCCGCGAACCTTGCCGTCTCTGTCCTGGAAGCAGAAGGAGTCTTTGAAAAAGGTAAGATAACAGCAGAGTCTTAACTCATCTGCAGTAATAGTTGGAGTATGTTAATAAAGCCACGTGCTATGTGATGTAGTGGAGAAGCCCCCCATTTTCAGTGGCTTACACAATACCCTTTTATTTCTTACTCATGTGGAGTCCAAAATGATGTTCCTGGGATGCTCTTCCAGGTGGAGATTGTGAGGCCCGGGTTCTTTCCCCTTTGTGGCTCTGTCGTCACCAGTACGTGGCTTCTAATCTGCAGGGGAAGAGCGTGGAGTGTCTCCTGTGGGAGGTCTTTATGGGCCAGGCCTGGACGTGGCTCATATCGTTCCTCCCTCCTCTGATGGCCACGTTTAGCTGCACAGGAGGCTGGGCATGTAGGACAGTGTGTGCCCAGAAGAGGAAAAGGGCGTAGTTAACAGTCTGGCACAAAACCATATTTACGTATGGTTTATGCAAACCAGGTATGACCATATTTACTGGATGCAGAGGATTTTACTAAGTAGGCCTGTGGGTAGGAAAAGAAGAACTAAAGTTAAAATCTAGTTTTATGGAATATTTTTTAGTTTTTTAAGTAACAGGAAAAAAGAGAAAAATAATGTAAAAGAAGTCGGAGGCATTTGTAAAAGAACCCACATATCTTGTTTTAAATTTGGGTTCTAACCAGGCCCAGGATTAAATTGGGTCAGTGAATGTCTTCTTTTTCAATACTAAGGGCAGAATAATTTGGGGGGTAAATAGTTAAATAGCTAAACTTTCTTTCACATTAAAATGAACATTTAATTTTTTTCTAATTGAAAGAGTAATATATACTCAGTGCTAGCAACCTGGCAAATACTGGAAGTAAAGGGAATAAACCAAAATCCTACCACCCAACTGTAAACACTGTTAACTAGAAGCATGTTTAGATGTTCAGTCAGAGGCCAGAAATTGAGGCATAACTTCCTATAATGTTGAGTTATCCTTTAAAAGAATCATTTAAGGGCACAAAATGAAGGCTGGATGAGATTCCACAGTAGCTCATTATATAAATGTTTATCCTTTACCAGCATAGAGAAATTAACACCATCATGAAATGAGATAAAATCAAAGTTTATCTACATCCGAGGTTCTTTCTCCATTGGGAAGTTGACTGACTGGGTGGGTAAGTTTGGAGTCAGGAAGAGGTGATGCGTGCAGGGGCCAGGCCACTTTGTCTTTCATAGGAGTAGTGTCAGGAAAGCGGGAGGCCTTGTTTCCCTGGAGAAGCAATGCAGTTAGCGCTTAAGATCTGAGACTGAGTCTTAGCACTAGCTGTGTGATCTTGGGCAGGTTACTTAAATGCTCTGAGCTTCAATTTCCTCATCTATAAAACGGGGATAATGTACTTCCCAGGGCAGTTATAAAGTTAAAATCAGTATCTAGTACCTATTAGGCACTCAATAAACAGTAGCTCTTAATATTGTAAATAGGAATACTATTGAAGAAGATGCAGGAAGCATCATTTCCTTTTTACATGGGGGCAGATCTCTTACTTTTATTATTGAACTACTTATTCTGAAAATGAATGAATCTTGGTCTTGTGATAATGGCTAAAGAAAATATTGAAATACTGAGTCACGGCAGACCACACTTAAGGTAGTTCCACATTCATTACTTATTCATTAAGAATTATCATTTTGGCTCTACTAGTGTGACAGTTTTACTACAATGTAAAGGTCCAGAATAACAAGGATGATCTTGATAAATACTTGGGCTTTGTTCGGACATTTGCGTGTGCCTATTCTAGAATTTCTCCTATGTTGTCTTTTCTGCAGTCTCCTTCGTCAGTCTTGTTTCTTTTTTTCTGCAAATAGCACGAACACTGAGGTGCTTGTTACTGTGGCTTGGTTTTAAACTTTATTCTTAGATTTTTCCTTTGGGAGGAAAGTTCGTCATGCTTTTGGGTAAGGCTGAAGTGGGTCAGACGACACTATCCTGGGGGCTTAATGGATCTTTGAAAAAGAAAGAGAGAAAATGCACTACTTTTAGGGGCTGTTTTGGACGCAGTTGACATACAGTTTCATTGAAAATACCATTGCAACCCTTCTCCCTCTTTCAAAGGAGAATGTTAACTTTGTTATCAGGGGCTGTGGGTCATTGTTCTCAGAGCAGATGCTTCCTGTAAAGTTAGGACTTAAGGACCAAGACATTTCTCCCTCCCTGTCCTTACATCCTTTGCTTTATCTGATTTCTCCAGGTGTAACAATATGTAGATAAAGGAGGACTTTCTAAAATAGTGGGGTCTGGATCTTCCTAGGATTCACTTTTTCCTTGCCACATAAACACAAGCAAATAAATACATTTTAGGTCTGATTATTTCATCATTTTCTTATGATGGACTCCAAGAGGTCCTGCCAAGGAAAGATTGGTTTTAATAAAGGTCTGCCTGCTAGCAGAGCTGGGTAAGGAGGGGGATTGTTTCTGAGTGGCTGTTTCTAGCAGTCCTGCTGTTCTTAGAAATTCCTGGGGCAGGGCGGTGTTTCACCATAACCAGAATGCATTTCTAGCTTAATTTGTGTCAGAAATAGTAATAGCTAAAGCATTAGAATTGCAGCATATACCTTCCTTAATAAAGGCAGAAAAGTATGGCTTGTCCTCAAGGAAAAGTTCATTTATTTGTTTGGCAGATATGGGAAAACTTTTGTTTACATTCCCATCCTTGAGGCCAGTAGCATGGGTTGCAGGACAGTTAGTTTATTCATGTTTAAATATATTAATTTTATATTTATTGGGATCAATTAATTTTTATTTATTTATTTTTGGGTGAACAATAGCCCTTGAGAAAAAGTGTTTCTAATAAACTTTGAGGAGTTCCCTAAGGGTATATTAATGCGTTTTTAGTGGTGACATTCAGATATTGAAGTGTACTTGTCATTGTCACGAACCCCACTCTCGTCATCCTCTATGGTGAATAGAACTAGGTCCTAATCTTATCTTCTGTTGTACAGAAGAGTTAGTTAAGTAGATGTAATTGATAAAATTCAGCAGGTAGTAATTACCAGAGAAGATGGAGCATCTGTTGGCGTTTGAAATCAAGTCAGACTGTCTGTTGGTTGGAGAGTGAGTCTGTCCCCTTATTTCTTAGCTTCCTGGCATTTACCTCTTCCTTTACTGTGATGGTGCCCTGGAGTTCCATGCCAAATCAAGAAAAAAACTGAAGAACATTGGAATTCACAGGTCATAAATGAGAGCCATCTTCCCATCTTTTTTTTTTTTTTTTTTTTTTGCGGTACGCGGGCCTCTCCCATTGCGGAGCACAGGCTCCGGACGCGCAGGCTCAGCGGCCATGGCTCACGGGCCCAGCCGTTCCGCGGCATGTGGGATCTTCCTGGACCGGGGCACGAACCCATGTCCCCTGCATCGGCAGGCGGACTCTCAACTACTGCGCCACCAGGGAAGCCCTCTTCTCATCTTTTAAAGTGTGTGAAGGAATTGAATCATTTCTGATATCCTGGAAACCATAATTTCTGCTTTATTTCCCGATCTCTTTTTACAATTTGAAATGTTCATTTGTAAACTTTCATTGTTTTTCCTGAATGAAATGTACTTCAAATAGTAAAGAATACACCCCTTTCCTCCACTGATGAATTCTTTGTCGCTGGTTTCACATATACCTGATATAAGATAAAAACCTAAGGAACCACCATACCGTTCTCCATAGTAGCTGCACCAATTTACATTCCCACCAGCAGTGCAGGAAGGTTTCCTTTTCTCCACACCCTCTCCAGCATTTATTGCTTGTAGACTTTTTGATAGCACAGGGAACTCTGCTCAGCATTCTGTAATAACTTAAGTGGGGAAAGAATTTGAAAAAGAATAGATACCTGTATATGTATAACTGAGTCACTTGGCTGTACACCTGAAACTAACACAACATTGTTAATCAACAGTACTTCAATATATTTTTTGATGATGGCCATTCTGACTGGTGTGAGGTGATACCTCATTGTAGTTTCGATTTGCATTTCAATATAATGTAAAATAAAATAAAATTTCTCCCCCCCACCCTCGGCAAAAAAAAAAAAAAAGAAAAAAAGAAAAAAACCTAAACAGAAAATCTCAGCTGCAAACTTGGGTGCAAGGCAGGGCATCTCCTGGCCTGGAGGCTCTTCTTATTTATTTATGGCGCCGAGCCTGCTTCCATCTTCCCACTGAAGGGTTTGGGTGAGGTGAACTCTCTGTGTATGTCTGTATCCTTTAATAACTTGCCTTTTCTTCTTGCCCTAAAATCTTGGAGAGCTAATGGGGTGTTTACGCTCTATTCTTTAAGAATGAAACATTCTTCTTTGTCTTTATTGTCTTTTTATCTCTCTCCCATTGACTATGGGGGTACTTTATTTTCTGTCTTGATTCAGCAAGGATGGGAAGTCAGTATTTTATAATTGGAAATATTAGCTGAAGAACTTAAAAAACTCATCCAATTCAGTTTGGATGGCTTTCTGGTGGAAACAAAGCTCCTGACATACATTTCATGGCTTGTAGATCAAAATCAGTAACTGGTTTTTATGAGCGTAGATGAATTAGTATGCTCTGTGTGCAGGTCTCCCAGGGAAGGTTTGCACGGGCAGCTGTGCCAGTAGAGCTCATTTTGAACTTGCAGTGACATGAGAATTATTTTTAAAGGGTGTGGGTTCTTTCACATGTCTTTGGTATTGTGTGTAGTATATATTAGTAAGAAGGTGGGACCTGAGGATAAAGGACCAGAGTGTAGTCACGATGAGCGTAGGCTCTGAAGCCAGGCTACCTGATGCCCTTCCATCAGTGGTTGTGTGTCTGTGGGCTGTCACCTCCTCACCAGGCTTCAGTTTAATCATCTGAAGAGCAGTGGTTTCCGCCTTGTACAATTATACGGTTAATGTGAGGGTGAAATGAGGTAACGTTTAAAGCACTTAAACACATAGGACTTACTCAAGAAATTGGTACCTATTGTCATTAGAAGATGATGGCAACAGTTATGTCAGAGGCAATTCTTAGTCACCTGTTGGGATGATCTTGAACTGGGGACTCTATAAAAGACACCTCACTAGGAGGGGATGGGAAGGAACGTAACGTATTAAATATTGAGTTTCCTTATAGTGCCAGGGACTTTATGCACAATTTTTAACTTCAATAACCCTTGGAGGAATGCACTATTATCTTCATTTTAGAGATTAGAAAACTGAGGCTAAGAGAGAATAGTTTTCCTGGGATAACACATTAAATGGTATAGCCTGAATGTGAAGTTGGTTCTGTTGGTACTGATGGTTCTGGAGTTGAAGGTTTTCCACTGCCTGAAAGAGCATGAAATACTTTTTGTTTGCGATATCGATGCAGTGTGGCATCAGTCTTCCTTGAAAATCATTTTCTCGTTTGCTTGTGGTAGTTCAGAGCTGGATCTCATGAAATCTAACCTGGATCTGAGAGTTGCAAGTTGCAATGCCAACTTTCCTCCTAATTTAGTTTGGGCTTCGTAGAATTTTGGAGCTGGTTGGGGTCTCAGAGATAAGCCAAATCAATCAGCTAGTTTATGGCTGAGGAGACTGAGGGGTGGTGTCTGGTGACTTGCCCAGGGTGAAACGCCTTTTGGTGGTAGAGCTGGAAACAGATCACAGGCACCCACATTTGCAGCCGAAGCTACTTCCGTTATACTCTAGGAAACTCTCCGAACATATGGGGAACTCTCTGTGAGACTTAGGGTATATTTGCGAATGTTGCTTTATCTGATACGGAAGAAAATAAGGCTAACTAAGGAGTTTAGAAATGCTTACCTGCATTTTTGTGCCAGTTTCTTGTTTCAGCTCAAGGTGGAGTTGCTCTTTATGGACTAACGGTTCTGCAAGGGGTGGGAGTGGGTGGCTAGGCACTTCAGATCTTTTCTAAAACTAAATTCTGTTGCTGTGTTTCTTAAAATGTGAGTCATACTTATTCAAAATGCAGATTCATGGTCACCCTATCAAGACATGGGTAAGGTCTGGGAATCTAAACTTTATTTTAAGCAGTCATCACAAGTGATTCTCAGCTGCGTTAAAGTGAGAACAACTGCCCTTCGGTTAGAAGGACTCTCATGGATTGTTCCGACCAAGTACCGGAAAACCTGAGGGTGAGAGGCAAGCCTTTGCAAGTTCTGTGATGATTCAAGACAGCTGAAGGTCCCGCCCAGATTTCCATATTTGCCTTTCAAGTGGCCCCTAGCACGTTGGTGTTAATGTAAAGCAGTGGAGAAACAGGTCTTGGGGTTTGATTATCAATCAGTGATAGAGTGAAGTTGAAAGTGAACAGACTGATTCTTTAAACTCCAAGCTAAACATGTACCGCTGCTCTCTAAAGGGGAATGAGTCACTGAGGGCTTGTGGTGGGAGCAGAAATCAGATCCTGTAAGAATCTGGGCGGGGTTGCTGTTTGATCCATTATGTTGTTAAGAAGGATTTACAATGCTGGAACTCCTTGTTTCCCGGATGACGTTTACCCCCATTAATTTATTATTTATTGATTATTTGCGGTATGTGACACATGAATGAATGGGGGGGGTGTGACAGAAGAGGAAGGAAGGCATTAGAGAAGGTTCAGAGGTTTCAGAAGGATAGGTATAATGTTAAAAGTCCAGAGGCTGGAGAGTTTTTATTTCTTGTTTGTGTCGAAAATTCAGTGTGGTTGGTAAATAGTGCTGCTTTTGTGTGACCCTGTGCCTGGTACTGTTACCTTTTACACCCAGAGCTGTACAGATGTCCATTCATGAGTGGTCCACCTCTGCTGATGTATTTGGCATTTTGTGGGAACAGTTACTTCACATACGAGAGAAGGGAAGGGTGTGCCAGAGGAAAAGAGCCCAGGGCTGGGAGTGGCAGACATGAGAAGGAGACAGAGCTTCGTGTGTGTGTGTGTGTGTGTGTGTGTGTGTGTGTGTGTGTGTGTGTGTGTGTTTTCTGAAAAGATGTTACATTCTGCTTTAGATGTAAGTGTGGGGAGGCACCCAGGTGGAGATATGCAGCAGATAAGTTTGAAATTGTAACTAGGGGTAGAGTTGAAGGCGTTGTTTTCATAGAGGCAGACAGTATTCGAAGTCTTGGTGGGAAGGCCTGGATTGTACAGGAGGCAGCGCTTATGGAAAGAACAAGCCTGATGACAGGAGCTTGCGAGGAGGGAAAGAAGTCAGTGAAGCTTCTGGCCCGTGAGCAGCAGGGATGGATTGGAGACGCTGAGACGTCTCAGAAGCCAAGGGAAGGAAGAAGACCAAGAAGTTAGGTCTTAACAGTATGTAGTGTCCCAGAAGGTCAGAGAAGAGAAGAGGACAGGAAAAAGGGCACTGGAGATCCTCAACTGAATGGTTTTCAGTTGATTGTCGGGAGCCAAGTTTTCAGTAATAAATAGGTGGTGAGGAAATATAATCAGAAAGTGTAGCCCACTCTTTTTAAATTTTTATTTATTTTATTTTTATTGCATCGTATTTATTTTATTTTATTTTTTGCAGTACGCGGACCTCTCACTGCTGTGGCCTCTCCCGTTGCGGAGCACAGGCTCCGGACGCGCAGGCTCAGCGGCCATGGCTCACGGGCCCAGCCGCTCTGCGGCATGTGGGATCTTCCCGGACCGGGACATGAAACTGTGTCCCCTGCATCGGCAGGCGGACTCCCAACCACTGCGCTACCAGGGAAGCCCGACCACTCTTTTTTAAAAAAAATTACTGCAGTAGCCTCCTAGGTTATCTTTTTTTTTTTCCTCCCTACACTTATGGCTCTATAGTCTATTCTCAATCCAATGGCCAGAAAACATAGGCCAGATTTTGTCACTCCCCATCTCAGTATCAGCCAATGGCCTTCCGATGGCCTGTGAACCCTATGCAATCTGGCTCCCTTTGATCTTGTTTCACACGACTCCCACCTCACTCCCCAGCCTCTCTGGACTTCATGCAGGTCCTACAACACACCAAGCATGCTCCCATCTCAGGGCCTTTGCATTTACTCATCTCTCTACCTCTAACGCACGACTCAGATGTCTTCACGACTCAGCTGCTTCAGGTTTTGATTCAAATATCACCTTTGCAGTAGACCACTCTGTAGAAGTTTCACGGTTGAAAGGAGAGAGGTGGATTGTCTCTTAAAAAACACAGCAGAGGGCTTCCCTGGTGGCGCAGTGGTTGGGAGTCCGCCTGCCGATGTAGGGGACACGGGTTCGTGCCCCGGTCCGGGAGGATCCCACATGCCGCGGAGTGGCTGGGCCCGTGAGCCATGGCCGCTGGGCCCGTGAGCCATGGCCGCTGGGCCTGCGCGTCCAGAGCCTGTGCTCCGCAACGGGAGAGGCCACAACGGTGAGAGGCCCCCGTACCGCAAAAAAACAAAAACAAACAAACAAGAAAACACAGTAAAGAGGTAAAAGGGTTGATGCAAAGGGAAGGGGGTGGATAACTCAGGGTAAGAAGAGAATCAGGTTCGAGAGCACGGGTGAGTGGATTATCGTTAAAAAGTACTTTTTCCTCTGATGTAAGAAGAAACAGAAGAGAAAGAAATATTTTGAAGTCTGAACTTGAGATGAATAAAATTGAAATATGATTTTAGAAAACCTTGCTATAGTTTCCTCTAAATTGTGCAGATCTGTCATCTCTCTGTAGGAAGTGGGGATAAACGTTAAAAGCAGTGGCTCCCTGGGGAAAGAAACAGAATTGGATATATTCCCTGGTGCTGCGCTAACCTGGGTCCCTGCTGGATTGTGGGCTATTGGGATGCAAGGGCTGACACCCATACTGGCATCAGGGGAGGGCACACAGGAGAGCGGGGAAGGGAAAGGGACTGTTCATGGTGGACGTATGCCTCACTTGAAGCTTGAGGGGATGGGGTAGAGGCATTGTATTATCACTGTGGTTGTAAGTGTGAATAAGAAGTGGAGTTGTAACTCATCACATCTTGGTCTGGGCTAAGAGGACCTCATATCAAAGGTACAGTGACAGAACTGGAGGAGTGGAAATTGTGGGGGTCCTCTGTCCCTTCTAGTCTTCACTTCCCTTAGGAAAACCCCGTGACCTGACTTTCTTCCTTTGCAAGAGTGAGGGTGAAACTGATCAAAGAAGATTTGGTGGAGGCAGTGGAGTAGGGAGGTGGTGGGCAGGTCTGTGGGTCCTTAGTTCTGAAGAAGTGATTCATGAATTAAAATCTGAAAACCAGAGTGGTAAAGTGCTTGGAAATAAACAGGGAGGAAGGTGTTTTAAGAGCACCGGGTAGGGCTTCTCTGGTGGCACAGTGGTTGAGAGTCCGCCTGCCGATGCAGCGGACATGGGTTTGTGCCCCGGTCCGGGAGGATCCCCCATGCCGCGGAGCAGCTGGGCCCGTGAGCCATGGCCACTGAGCCTGCGCGTCCGGAGCCTGTGCTCCGCAACGGGAGAGGCCACAGCGGTGAGAGGCCCGCATACCAAGAGCACCTGGTAGCTTCTTTTGGCAGGACGACGTTAGGAGTTAACATTTATGAAAATGTAGCTGGCAGAAACGGTTTAGTATTATAAATTTAAATTTCACTGAAATACGTGTTCCATCTCCTCAGGAAGAGAGGTAAAATTTACTATTTTGCGAATTCCAAACGTTCATCAGGCACCAACTTGTATATGGCACAATATTGGTGGCGTAAATGTTTGGTGACCACACAGAGTTCCTGTCCTTCTGTTCTTTACGAGGAAGCAAAGCAGATTTCATTTCATGTGCCAACTCAACTTGACTGTAGAGGCTGCTCGGAGTGCTGTGTTGACGGTTTCAGGTCAAGTCTGGGTTTACTGAAATAGTGGTTGGATTAGCTGTGTCTGCCATGCATGGGAACGGGGAGTGTGGAACGAATGCTGCAAATGAGCCTATTGCGTTGAAGACGGATGGTTCCCTGGAGGGCTACATAGGTGCTTGAGGCAATAACAACATGGATAAGAGAAAATATGGAAGAGTAGGTGTGTCCAGATACCAACAGTAAGTGCAGTAAGCTACAGAAGCGTCACAGGAGGGAGTATGGCGTTTTTTGGGACTGATATCGTAGAAGGAATTAGCTGGGTCTGCCCCGTACAGTTTGGGAGACTCTGGAGCCGCATTGGAACTGGGCCCTTAGCACTACTTCTTACCACCTATGTGGCCTTGGGCAGGTCGTTCATCTCTTCTAGTCTCAGTGTCTTCATCTGCATAAAAGCAACAATAATAGTACGTACCTCGGAACACTGTTGTGAGGATTAAACGAGACAGTGCTTTAGAGCTGCACTGTCCAATATGGTAACCACATGTGGTTTTTGAGCACTTGACATGTGGCTCGTACATCTTAAGATGGGCCGTGAGTATAAAATACACACTGGATTTTGAATACTTTTACTGCCAAAAAATACAGCAAAACTCAATAATTGTTTTATATTGATTACAAATTTTATGGTAATATTTTAGATATATGGGATTAAATAAAATGTTATTAAAATTAATTTCACCCATTTCTTTTTCCTTTGTTTTTTAAATTTTTATTCTTTTTCCTTTTTGTAATGTACTGCTTTAGGACGTTTACCATGGTACCTAGCACACAGTAAACACTTGGGAATGTCAGCTATGTTATACCGCGCATCTCCCAGCATCAGACATAGCCCTGATGCCTCCCTCCTGAGCGCAAACCTGTGGCATGAGGCTAGGTGTCTGTGTTTTAGCTTTTTTTTTTTTTAATGCCGTGTGTCTCTATTGATAGCTCTTTGATTCTGACTGGAGTGGGCCTTCAACCTTACTCCTCATACCTTGAGGAAGGAGGATGTCTTCCCAAAAAGAACCCCATACCATAGGGGTCGGTAAACTGTTTCCATAAAGGGCCAGATGGTCGACACGGTAGGTTTTGCTGGCCTGTGGTCTTGGTTGCAGCTACTCGGCCATTGTAGCGTGAAAGCAGCCATAGATGGTGCATAACAAGGGAGCGTACTCGCGCACCGACAGAAATTTATCTATGGACCCTGAATGTGGAGTTCGTATAATTTCCACGTGTCACAAAATATGATTCTTTTTATTTTTCCCAGCTATTTAAAACCATTTTTAGTTCATGAACTGTACGAAAACAGGCATGGGCCAGACTTGGCCTGTGGGCTGCAGCTTACCGACCCTGCCATAATAAATGCCATGTACATTTAGCGGCCCAGAGCCTGGCTCGATTGGTTTTTCATATGTATAGAACCTAACATTTAGTTTATTTTTTTTTTATTTTTCTTTTCTTTTGCTGTACGTGGGCCTCTCACTGCTGTGGCCTCCCCCGTTGCGGAGCACAGGCTCCGGACGCGCAGGCTCAGCGACCATGGCTCACGGGCCCAGCCGCTCCGCGGCATGTGGGATCCTCCCGGACCGGGGCACGAACTCGTGACCCCTGCATCGGCAGGCGGACTCCCAACCACGGCGCCACCAGGGAAGCCCTAACATTTAGTTTATATTGTACCATTTTATTTATTTTACTTTTAGTGGGTTTTCATTTGACCTATTTTATACTCAGTGGTCTAAATGGAACAAAACGTTTTTTATGAAACTGTTATTTATTGAGATATTTGTAAACAAGGGGAAGCAGGAGAGAAAAAAACTTAAAGGAGTATGTAGGGACCAAAGGAAACTTTTTTGTTTTGTTTTGTTTGAAATACTTGTGTTTTCTGTATGGATGGAATTCACTGAAGAGTTCCTTGGCTTAAAAATGACATTAAACCACGAAGCAGAAACATATTTTAAGGTTTTGTCTTCTATGGATCTGTGGTGGAAACCCCATTCCCCACTTTGTCCATCTGTGATGGAAGAAAATGCTGAATAATGAGGGTATTGATGAAAGAATATTTAATAACTTGGTAAAGAGGTCGAAACTTTTAGTTGCAAAAGTGATTTCCTTAAGTTCATTATTGTACATTACCGAACAGCAGAGAGCTGCCAAAAGTAATTAACCAGTAAATACTAAGCCAGGTACATATATGGTGGAAAATCCTTTTTTTTCCCGATAGAGGATACTTCTGGACCTAGTTGGATTTCCAATTACACACTCTCCTTCCCTTCAGGGATTTTCTGCAGAGCTGTCTGGTGAGCACAGATGTCAGAAGAGGCAGCATATGGCATTATGGAGTGTGTTTAAAAAGTTAAGGAAAGGTTAGTTTTTGTGTATGCTTATTACACAACTTAAAAATAGCTTTGACTCTATTTGTAAATCAAATGACGGCCAGCTCTCAGGCCTGTGCCAAGTGTGAAGCTTTAAAACAAGGTTTCTTTTGAGTGGCTTTGGTGGCATTGGGAAGGAGGAAGCACTGCAGGAATTTTAAGATCTACTTTCTCTGGTTATACACAAAAATGATCTGAGTTTTACAGAGATTATCTGCAGTAACATTGAGAAGGACTTCACAGAACAGAGTGCGTCTTTAGTCAGTGATTAAGAATGCCGTGCAGCATTTGAAGAGGTGGTGACTATTTCCCTTGTCTGCGTAGAGCCCGGAGCTCCGGCAAAAGGGAGAAAAAGGTGTTCACAACAATTTGCGAATACAATCTATTTCATCCCCAACCTAGCAACCACTGAGAATGAGATGACTATTTCTCATCTGCACTTCTACCACCCTGCCCCCGATTTTATATTTTGATGCCGTAAATTACTGCTAGAATGTTAGGACGTTCAAATAAGACTTTACTAGTGCCTAGGAAATTCCAAGCTGCCCTTGTCAATTTAGAGGGAAGACAAGTTGCAAAAAATGTCAAGTACTTCAAGTCGACCTTTTAATAAGGACACGTGAGACAAGTGAGCGGACTTTAAGTTGGATCTCTCTGCACATCCTTTGAGTCACCCCCTGAATCCAGCAAAAATTAGGGGTTTGTGGGAGCCTCTCTGCTCCTACACCCCAGCTTCTGGGGGCAGCTGTGCGTTTCTTGGGTCTGTGATGGACACGGTCACATGTCAGAGCAGTGAGACCCAGGCATGCAGTCTACCCCCTCTTCCAGTTTCTCTTTAATGAGAAAACCCCTCAAAGCTTTGACTCTATGAAGAGTCCCATTAAAAACAGAAGTTCTGTGATTGGGATCTCCGCACTTCACATCTGGGTAGCTGGCTTGGAATCGCTGAGATGCTCGCCCTTCAGTTGATCAGCCTACTAGGTTTATTCGGATTGGAGACTCGAAGCTGTTTTTTACTTTCTCCTTGCTTAGTGTCACTTAGATAAAAATGAATTACGCCCCCTTCCCCAACACACACACAGACTCACAGACAGACAGACACAGAGACACACAGACAGACACGCAGACACGCAGACACACACACAGTCTTTAGTCTGTGAGATTGCCGGTGATGGGAGGTAGCCAGTGTGTCAGGCCCAAAGGAAGCACATTGTCTCCTCCAGTCACTGGGCTGACAAAATAGTCAAGCCCGATGGTTTATCCTAAAGTCACGAAAAATCAGTGACTCTCAATAATCGAGGGCGCTGTTTTGCTGGGGCCCAGCTCCCTGCAGTTTAGTATTTCTGATTTTATTCCACTGTGGGACGGTGTGGTGGGTACCATGCTGTACCACCCGGAACCAGCCTGTCGGGGATGAAGACTCATTCCCTGAAGCTGCTGGGAATGTTGCAGCCCACCGCCCTCCAAGCCAGCTTCCTGGGGGCTGCACCGCTAGGGAGACTCACCCTGCCCCAGGGGAACTCCTCCTTGGGTGGAGGTCCAGCCCCTCCCCACAACTCAGGACAAGTCTCAGGGGTCAGCGCTGCTTCAGAGGGTGCCCCGTGGACGCGGCTCGAGCCTGGGTTGAGGCTCTTCCCCTCCCCTCATCCCCAGTCCTGCCTCTGCATCCCTCCCCTTCTCTAGGTGCTGGTCCCAGGCTCTCGCCCTGCGCTTGAATCACCGTGTCCGAGTCAGCTTCCCAGCGTACCCGACCTTAGACGCGTGTGGTTCTTGTTTCCTTTGAAGATGGGTTTTTCCGATCTTGAAATTAGCTTCAAACGTATGAAAACGGTGTAGTGTGAAGAACTGATAAAAAGAGTTAAGAAATTTTCTAGCTTTTATATCCTTTCCAGAAGTTCTTGTATAACACGAATTGTTTCAATTAGCTCCACCATTGCAGCGCCTATAGTGTAACTGAGGGCTGGGAGAAACATCGTGGAAGAAGGATCTAGGTTCTGGTGATGACTAACCTAGAGCTGAGGAGAGCCCGGAGTCCAAGGGGATTGCGATGTTGAACCTGTGTGACTGAGGCAATAAGGATATCAACATACACAAAGAGGCTACACAGGCTGTGCAACTTTTATAATAATCAAAGGTGGGTAGAATGCAAGAACAAAAGTACAGCTGCCGTTCTTCTACTGAGAGGCAGTGGCTTAGAATCTTAGCTCCGTTACTTCTTTCCTGTGTGACCCTGGGGAAGTCACTTAATAGCTCTGTGATTCAGGTTCTCATTTGTAAAATAAGGATAATGATACTTAATATTGCTAGTTAATCGTTTTTATTTCAAACGTGTTCCAGTTATCTTTTGCTGTGAATGAACCTCCCAACACTTAGTAGCTTCAAACAGCAGTGGTTTATTATTTCTTACGAGTCTCACTCAGTCCACTTGTACACACAAGTTTGATGATTATTTGCCTGAATCAGTTATTACCATTATTGTTGTGGAATTTTCTAATTCCATGATTCCTTATACGTTTATTTATTGGAATTCTATGGTAAAGAATAACTTTTTCTGAATATATATATATATATATATATGTAGAAATGAATCTGTTTGCTGTACAGCAGAAACTAACACAACATTGTAAATCAACTATACTTCAATAAAATAAATTAAAAATTGTAAAAAAAAAACACCTTTTTCTTCTCCTTCATTTAGTCATCTATTAAATTATATATCAGCACAAACTCATACTCTTATTTTATTCAGTAGGTTATAATCCATTATTTATTTGAATGTTCAAGTTATCTGACCATTATCATAATAATGTTCAACTTGAACGTTCAAATAATTAAAAATATTTTTTTCAGATTTCCCATATTTTCCCTGTCCACATGCATGGATAGCCTTCCCTATTATCAACATCACCCGCAAGAACGGCACATTTTTTTTTTTTTTTTTTTTTTTTTACCAAGGATGCACCTGCAATGATGCTTCATAATCACCCAGAGTTCATAGCTCATGTGAGGGTTCACTCTAGGTGTTGTGAATTCTGTGGGTTCTGATGAATGTGTCATGACATATGTCCATCATCATAATATCATACAGAGTATTTTCACTGCCCTAAAATTACCCTATGTTCTGCCTGTCAGAGATCAGATGACAGTATTTATAGGGTCTATTTCTGGGCTGTCTATTCTGTTCCATTGATATATTTGTCTATTCTTTTGCCAGTATCACATGGTCTTGATTACTGTAGCTTTATAGTAAGTCTTGAAGTCAGGTAGCATTATTCTTCCAACTTTGTTCTCCTTCAGTATTACGTTAGCTACTCTGGGTCTTTTGCTTCTCCAGGTAAACTTTAGCATCAGTTTGTTGACATCCATGAAATAACTTGCTGGGATTTTGATTAGGATTTAGGATTGCATTGAATCTAAAGATCGAGTTGCGAAGAACTGATGTCTTGACAGCTAAGTTTCTCTGTTTATGAACATTGAATATCTCTCCATTTATTTAGCTCTTTGATTTCACTTATCAGAGTTTTGTAGTTTTCCTCATCTAGATCTTGTACACGTTTTGTTAGATTTATGCCTATTTCTTTTTTTTTGGTGCTAATGTAAGTGGACCTTGTAATTTAACTTCAGGTTCCACTTGTTCATTGTTGGTATACAGTGACCATAATATTTTTAGTTGAGAAAACACTCTGTCCACAAGTGCTGAGCTATCTGGTAAAATCAGAGAAAACTCTGATGTGTGGAGGGTATTCTCAATTTCAATTTTTTCCCATATTGAACTGTTTATGTGTTTCAGCCCAAATATTTTGCAGGGTCTGCCTATGCCTCTTCTCAACAAATATTTTTACAAGACAGAACTTGTTAGTTGTCTCTATTTATGGTTCTTTTGAGTGTTTCATCAAGTTTAGTTGCTGCACCACTATGGGGCTTCTCAATTTCCCTTCAATTCAGTATAGAATATGCCTCTCCCATTAAAAGCAAGAAGTTAATGAACAGAAGTTTCTTCCCACAAATGGAGATGTTCTCAAAGTTTGATTATACAATTTCAAAGTTAAATCTTGTGCAGGTTAAACCCATCTCATATTAATATTTTGCTAAACCAAAAAAAGATCCGGGACAAATACTCAATCAGAATGCGGGGATAACAGTGTGACCCAGACCATTCTGGTGAGGGCTCGCCTGTCTAAAAGGCCTTTTGTGGTCTGGTCCAGCCTCATCTCTACTGCCTCTCCTGCCTCTGGTCGTGTCTCACACAGCTCTTCTCTTCAGTAGACTCCATGCCTTTGCACTTGTTGCTGCTCTGCCTGGAAACTGGTCCCCTCCATTCTCACCTGGCTCGTTTTTCCTTATCCTACAGCCCCAGACTGCATCATTTCCTCTAGGCGCCTCCCGTGGCCCCTCTGAAGTGCCCTCCCCCGCCCCTATTGCAGCCGTTCCGTGTGGACCTATATCTGTTCAATTGTTCTTCCTCCTTCACCTTTTCAAGACATTCTTTGTCCTGTGTCCTAATTATTGAAGAGCGCTGCTCCTTGCTTCCTAGGGTGACAGCTGTTAGATAAACTGATCTGTGCTGTGTGATCAGTGACTTGATGAGTTGCTTATCTGCTTCTGAGAACATACTTGTAGTTCACTGAGGCCCATTCAGGCAGTGGTCAAAGTGGGGTGCACACATCTGGGAGTCACAAGACCATTTATAAGGGAGTAGGTAGAAAATATACTAACTTTTATTTCCATTATTTTATTGAGAAAAACTAAGAAAGTCAGGTTTTCTAATATTTATACTTTGGTTGAGAAAGTGCGTGCATATAACTTTGTAAATCTAACCTGACATGGTACCATGCACCAAATATTCGTATTGATTGAGTACTCCATCATAAACAACTGAAGCCCACTGCCACAGAGGCACACTGACATGCCAGTGGGTGACTCTTCAAGCTTTCTGGCAGTCTAATGACATATTTATCAAGTGTTTCCTACACGCCAGCCACGGTTCTGTACCCTTTACGGGGATTGGCTTACTTATTCCTTACAGCTACCTTGTGTGATTGCCTTCATTTTGTGGGTAAAAAAATTGAACCTGGAGAATCAGGTAACATGTTCAAGGACAGGGCTAGTATGTGGCTGATTTGGGATAGAACCTGTGTGGTCTGATTGCAGAGGCCACTTGCTTAACCCCCGCTCCATACTGTACCTGTCTGTTCCCATGGGGTGGGCACATGTGGCCTCCAGGAGGAGAGGGACCATGTCTGTCTCGTTCACTGTGGTACCCTTATAAGTGTTTCTTCAATGAATGAAGGAACCGAGGGCCTGTCACCATCTCTGAATTCATGTCCCTTAAATGGGAACTTTGAATAAGTACTCTTTTATTTTTAACTTGAAACATTTTTTCCCTTGCAATAAATAGAGTTGATGAGAAATTGACATGGGTTAAATTAGCAGTCTTTTTAAGGAACTTACATGAAAAATGTCTGCATCATTTTAATACCAATGGTCAGTTATGAGTCCCAGCTCACCCCTGATGTGACTAATGCCTTCCTCTTTTCCCTTTATCATGAGTGTATGAGAAATGAACATTAGAAATGAACCTCAGCTTCCCTCTGTGCACTGTACAGAGTGTCCCTCAAACAGGTACAGCCTTAAAAGGGTAACAAGGCAGTAGCAACTTACACATGGAAAAGAGAAGCAGAACGTAACTAATTTTTGGGGAGAGGTTTACCCACTGATCGCCTTTTAAGTCTTAATTCTTTGGCACAAGGATACGTAATAATCTCTCAGGTGTTCTGGGATTTAATAAAATTGTTTAGGTTTGGCTAAATAAGTTTGTGATTCTGTAAGTCTGATTCCCTCTACATCTGAAAGAGTATTAAGAGAGTCTTACGAGTTTTGTATTATATCACTGTATTTAAATTATGACTGTTTTCTTCCCCGTTTTCCTTTTAGGCTCTTTCAAGACACTTACTCTTCCACCCGTAAGTATTTATTAAAAAATTTGGTTTCAGAAATATACACTGCGTCCGTGAAATAAATGGATTAGTATTTTATTGGCTTTTATATTAATTTACATTCCTTGTGAGTTTGATGGAGTTCAGTTCCACCTTCAGATTGTTTAAGAATAATATTACTTCAGGGAGCTTGGATATTAGCCTCTTCAAACTCACAGTGGAGATTTTCCTCTCGTAAAATGGAGAACTTCACTGAGGGGGACTGGCCTGGACTGTTAACATGGGTACCTGGGCGGGTTTGGTCCCGCTTCTGCCTTAACAAGCCTTCCAGTCTTGGGTGTGTACTTAATGCTCCATCCCAGTTTCTTTGTCCTGGAAAAGGGCAGTGCTTCACTGAGCTGAACTGTACCCTGAGGCAAAATAAAACAACAGTAATTGATACTGACCCTGTCTTTGTTTAAAATTTTGATCTTTTGTTTCATAATTTAATTTTTGCATCACGTTTGCTATTTAAAACTATTGAAAATATTCAAAAACTTTAACTGTTGATTACTGAGTTTTTTTGGCACGCTCTTAAATTTTGCAGTTGAGACAAGTGCCTGGCTCACCTCACCATGGTCCCGGTCCTGGAGGAGGGGATAAAGGTATAGTCTGTTTCATAGGGGTTACCTTGGAGGTGAAATGAGATGTGAACACGCTGTAGCATCTGCTACAGAAGTGGAAAGGGTTATTATTTTGTTGAGAGAGTCATAAAACCTGTTTATTAAATATTGTTTGTGAACTAGTCCTGTGTCTCATGGCTTTAATTTGGAAGTTTGTGCTTTTATTACTGTTTTGTTTTGGAGCTTCACACATTTAATATACAGTCGAATAGAACATAGCATCCACCAAGAGGACAATTTGGTGTACTTTTCTGGGACTAGATGACTGATGACTTTGACCTGACACTTATGTAAGGTTGACATTTCCCGATGAGCCAGGTTCCCCGTTAACTCTTGAAGGTTACTTATCAAGCACATTCAGAAACCACATTCATTTTGGGGTTCTTAGAGAATATAGTGCTCCCAAACTGTCCTTTATAAAAATTACTTACATTCTATAACTATTATGTTTCTTACCTATTTTTAAAAAATATTGATTTATTTACTTGGCTGCATCGGGTCCTAGCTGCAGCATGCGGGATCTTTTATTTATTTTTTAAAAAATTAACTGTGTTCTTCCAGTGTCTTTTTATTTTATTTTTTGATATTTATTTTATTTAATCTTTAAAAAATTTTCGGCTGCATTGGGTCTTAGTTGAGGCACGCGGGATCTTCACTGTGGCATGCAGGATCTTTTGTTGTGGCGCACAGGCTTCTCTCTAGTTGTGGCATGTGGGTTTTCTCTCTCTAGTTGTGGCACATGGGCTTAGTTGCCCCGTGGCATGTGGGATCCCTGACCAGGGATTGAACCTGCATCCCCTTCACTGGAAGGCGGATTCTTTACCACTGGACCACCAGGGAAGTCCCAGCGTGGGATCTTTTAGTTGTGGCATGTGGGATCTTTAGTTGTGGCATGTGGGATCTTTAGTCGTGGCATGTGGGATCTAGTTCCGTGACCAGGGATCAAACCCGGTCCCTTTGCATTGGGAGCGCGGAGTCTTAGCCACTGGACCACCAGGGAAGTCCCTGTTTCTTACTTATCATTATGTTTGTACTTACCTTACTAACAAATGTACTGTTGTGATAATAGAAAGTGGGGTTGGGGGGAGGGAAGCCCTGAGCAGGCAGACGTGGGGAAAAAAACCCAATCTTAGTGACAATAAGATGTTAGGCTGCATTAATGTGACCTCAGACATTAGGTGCTGGCCCACCGGTGTCTGTGTCCATAACTCTGTTGAAAAAGTATTACAGTGAGAAGATTAAAATAAATCCTGTGTAATATAATTGTCTGATAGCAGAAGGGGTTGAGATTTCAGTTCAGGAATCACAGCTCAACGCATAATAACTGTCTGCTTTCCTCAAAGACGTCTGCAGTGGCATGGCCTGGAGTGTAGCAAGTCTGGAAGGGGCAGGCATGTGGGCGGACGAGGGCACTCTGGCTGATTCCCGTAATGTGCCTATAAGCTGTACTTGTCCCAATTAGCTACAAATTTGGCTACTATTAGCCTTAAAGTCTTAACCATGTGGAACACTAATCCCAACGTCTTATATTTGTCTTTAATATTATGCCATTTCTATTGTATGTAGATATAGCAATTATTTATTGAAAGATTTACCAGGAGTTATATTTAGGACTAGATCCCTTTTTAGTAAAACAAAATTTTAAAGGCTTAGTCATAAAGTGTCTGGGAAAATTTAATAACTCTTGGCAAAAATAGAAGGTTCTGCATTTTTACGAGTGTTCAGTTAAAATAGACCCATCTTTCCAAGTGCTCTAGCATTCTGATGCTTGTAGATGTAATATTTTAAATTATTTTTTAACGTCCTCCTGAAGTTTTGCTATAAAATATGAATATATTGGCTGCATTAAAACAAATATGTTTTTAATATCTGCCTAGCTCATTGTTTCTGTTTTTGATACAGTAAAATCAGCCTTCAATAAGAAGTAAATAAAAAACAGAATTTACACTTAACATAAAGATTATTGATTGTATAAAACGTGCTAGAAAAAGTTTCTTTTTATTCTCTTCGTAAGTAAATCCAACTTAAAACGAGGGAGTGGTTTTTAAAATTAGCATGCCTAAAAATTTTTTTTAAATTTTATATTGGAATATAGTTGATTTACAATGCTGTGTTAGTTTTAGGTGTACAGCAAAGTGAATCAGTTATACATATACATATATCTATTATTTTTCAGATTCTTTTCCCATATAGGTTATTACAGAATATTGAGTATAGTTCCCTGTCCTATACAGTAGGTCCTTGTTGATTGTCCATTTTATGTATAGTAGTGTATATATGTTAATCCAAACCTCCTAATAAAATTAGAATGCTTTTAAAGTTTAATTACTAATATATTTTAAAATAGCAACTATCATCTTAAATTTCTCAGTTTTATTTTGAAAGTTATTTGAAATTACCATTACTTTTGGTAACTGGAGTTATTAGTGAAATAAGGTAGGCTATTGTGTTGTTTGTTTCCTTAAGACAGTTGATCTTTCAGAGAAGATGGTTTTAGACGGCCCGGATTAGAATAAGGAATCCATTTATTGTCCATCAAGAACCTTTCTGAACATGCCTCTATCATCTACCCGGAGAGTTTGCGTTTATGTATACACAAAATAGACTTAGCCTAACTGAGAATCAACCGTGCTCAACTCAGATGCTCGTTGATATTTTGTTGATCTAAGCCCTGGGTATCGTGTACCCCCAGACTCTTATTCTGCTGCTGGACAGTGTCTGTATATGGGAACTACATCTTTTCCCAGCCCCGTGACCTCAGTTCAACACGTAGGATCCAAAACCTCTGTGGCTAAATAATTGGTTCTTGTGTAAGACATAAGGAAGTCTCTCGTTAGGGAACCCCTTTATTACTAATTCTGGGAATCCTTTTTGGTAATTGTGTCCCCCAAGAAGGTGGAAAGCAATTTACCAGCAGAGATTCAGGAGCTTATATTACCTTCTGGGTCCTCTCTACTGTGGGAAGCAGGTTACAACCCACTGCAGGTGTGGCACAGAGAGAATCTTTCATAAAGGTTGCTTAACATCCCCAGTATTTTCTCCAGTCTCCTTCTCATTATGTCCCTCTACTGTTCCCAATGGATGACCAAGGTCTCTACTGACAGCCAGAGTCCATGGTGACACGCTAAGCTGTGCGGCGATGCCTCATCGTTCATGGGGGCGCACCAGGTCCACTCTGACAAGTCCATATCGTCACCCTAGACTTTCCAGCTCTAGAATTAGCACCGAGGCTCTGAGGATCCCAAATCACCTAAATTTTACATTGGGAGAGGTGGGGTTTCTGACAGGGGAGTGTTGAAAATGAGAATTAGGGTAAGTGAAAGGAGCAGAAAGATAGTACCATCTCCTCTTGTGTCAACTCCCTGAAGGAGGATGGAGTGGGAGACAGAGTAAAATGTTTTGGACACTTTTGTGTTAATTCTAATTTTCTAACTCTTTGACCTCCTCGTGGTTAATAGGTCTCTTTAGTTTCAGACTTCTGCATCATTAATTTGACGTCAGTCTTAAATCTACTCTCTGTTCTGGGGCCTCTGTGCCACTAAAAATGATCCAACGATATCCAAATCGTAGAGAGAAATTCCATCTAATATATTTTTTAAGCACGAACTGTTTATAAGTCTGTGCTGTATACAAGCAAATGATATGCTGGTTCCTGGCATATATATTTTCCTGCTTGCGGTATAAAGGACTCTGTTTAAAAGAATCTGAGGACTGAAGCATCATTTGAGAGAATAGAATATAAGGATGCAAGTTCCAGGCTAGATTCTCAGCCCTCGAGGGCGTACATCTTTGGTTCATGTTGAATCCCAAGCACCTAGAGCAACCTGGAGCCCGAAGGTGCTCAGTGAATGTTTATTTATTAAAGGAAAGCAAACATCAGTACTAGAGGTCATTTGAAGGTGATGTTACTGATTGTTTCTCCTAACAGTTTACTATGAAAGTATCAAATGTCCAAAACACCTGAAAGAGTTTCATAGGGAACACTCCTATAACCACCGCTTAGAATCTGCTGTTAACATTTTCCCACACTTGCCCCATCACATACTTATGCATCTACTCATCTCTCCGTCCATTAATTGATCTTATTTTTTAAATGTATTTCCAAGCAAATCGCAAACACCAGTATTCTTCTCCCTATTTCCTGCTGGCCACTGTATCGGTGGTTTGTTACGTTTCCTTCATACTCTAATCCATGTTGCTGGCTTTTTGGTGGCTGCTATTTCTGGAAAATCTCCTTGGAGCTCTCTGTGGACAACTCTTATTTGCAAAAAAAGGAGGCAGAACATTAGTTTCAGAATCTCAGGTTTATGAGTATGAAAATGAACTAAAATTCAGGTGTGCTAGTGATCGATCCTTGTGGAACCTGTTATCCCCAAACTCTGGCCTGAAGCAACCACCAACTTTTATTATTTCCCACAGTTTCTGTGGGTCAGGAATTTGCGAGCCATGTTGTCGAGCAGTTCTGAGCTGCCGAAGGCTTCACCAGGCCTGGGGGTCCTCAGTGAGGTTGCTCTTCACGTGGCTGGCAGGTGGGTGGTGGCTATTGGCTTCTGTTCCTCCCACTGCGGGCCTCTCACAGGCCTCTTGAGTGTCCTTATCACATGGCAGCTGACTTCCCCCAGAGCGAGGAATCCAAGAAAGAGAGAACCAGGCAGAAGCTATCCTGTTAATGACACAGTCTCATTCTACTCTTGAGAGGTGAGTCACTGGGAAATTAGGCTCTACCTTTTTTTTTCTTTTTAAATTAATTTTTATTGGAGTATAGTTGCTTTACAATGTTGTGTTAGTTTTTACTGTACAGCAAAGTGACTCAGCTGTACATATACATATATCCTCTTTTTTCGATTTCCTTCCCATTTAGGTCACCACAGAGCACTGAGTAGGGTTTCCTGTGCTATCCAGTAGGTTCTCATTGGTTATCTATTTTATACGTAGTATCAATAGTGTATATATGTCAATCCCCATCTCCCAATTCATCCCACCTCTGCCCTTTCCCCCTTGGGATCCACACATTTGTTCTCTACATCTGTCTCTATTTCTGCTTTGTAAATAAGATCGTCTATACCAATTTTTTCAGATTCCACACGTATGTGTGAATATACGATATTTGTTTTTCTCTTTCTGACTTAACTTCACTCTTTATGACAGTCTCTAGGTCCATGCACATCTCTACAAATGACCCAATTTTTTTTTACTTTTTATGGCTGAGTAATATTCCATTGTATATACGTGCCACATCTTCTTTATCCATTCGTCTGTCGCTGGGCATTTAGGTTGCTTCTATGACCTGGCTATAGTAAATAGTGCTGCAATGAACATTGGGGTGCGTGTGTCTTTGTGAATCGTGGTTTTCTCTGGGTATATGCCCAGGAGAGGGGCTCTGACTTTTGAAGGGAGGAGGGTCAGAGAAATTTTGGACATATTTTAAAACCATCACATGAAGGCTCTTGTTAGAGTAGTATATAGTTCATCCCAGGTTTGAATCTCAGCCAGTGACCTGGAGCAACTTCCTTTACTCTTCCAAGCCCCAGGTTCCTGGTGTGTAAGCTGGTATTAGTTAGAGCACCCACCGGAAGGATTGTTGTGGGGTAGAATGACACGGTGTGCGTAGGCTGAGTGTGGCTTCTGGTCTGTTCATGCTAGAAGGGAGGATTTCCACTAGTGACAGAAACAGTAAAACAACGGTGCCATCAAACTTACCGGGACTGTGACACGATGCACAAGATGCAGGAAGAGAGTGCATCCTAGAACAGGTGAGAGGTCCTGGAGAGGGTATGGCAAGAAAGCAAAGCCTGTGCAAATGTGCCTTTCACCCGAGGCACGGAGGAGAAGGGTATTGTGACCCACAGTGACTGTCAGTGCGGAAGAGTTTGTGCTTGGGATAGGAAGTGACAAGGTGACTGCTGACAGAGCTGTGGGACGTGGTTCCTGCAGTCCAGGAACCCTGTGGTTTAACTGGAGAGCAAACTCCAGGATGTCGAAAGAGAGAAAACAAATTGTTTAATTTTGGTGGTTAGGAAGAGGGATGCATTTTTCAACGTCGTGATTACTTTTGATAATCCTATGTATTTAAAATTTCAATTCTCACTTACAGTTACAAACATTTTTGAGGTAAAACAATGAGACTTTGATACATCTGATGTCTTTTTTTCCCGCAGCTACCTCTGAACAGTGGTGATGAGATTTATGAGCTCCGTGTCACTGGACGTGCCCAGGATGAGATTTTATTCTCGAATAGTACGCGCTTATCATTTGAGACCAAGAGAATGACTGTCTTCATTCAAACAGACAAACCCCTGTATAAACCAAAGCAAGAAGTGAAGTTTCGTGTTGTTACACTCTTCTCAGATTTTAAGCCTTACAAAACCTCTCTAAACATTCTAATTAAGGTGAGTGCCAGACAGAAATAAAGCTGGGGGTTCAAAACCATCTCACTGAAGCTCTCTTGGAAGTTCTGCTCGCATTGTTGGTACTGGGATGTCTTAGGATTCACGTGGCTAAGCTTCCCTCCCAAAGTGGGATGGTTTCTCTAGGAAGGAGGATGGTACAGCACTGGGTTAACGGCTTAGGCTCCAGAGTCAAGCCTGCTTGGGTTCCGGTCCTGGCTTCTTCATTGATTAATTCATTTGTCAAACATTTATTAAGCTTCTGTGTCCTCGATACAGAAGGTGAGTCCCTGCTTAAATCGACTTTTCATTCCAGTGGGTAGTGGACAGACAATAAATAAACATACAGATATATAAAAAAAGAGTGTGTTTGTGTGTGTGTGTGTGAGAGAGAGAGAGAGAGAGTGTTTGTATTTGCTGTTTTCTATAGGGTTGTTAGAGAAGTCCTATTTGAACAGAGACCTATAGGAAATAAAAGAATGAGCCTCCACAAACAGAGGGAATAGCATATGCAAAGGCCCTGAGGTGGGAACTTGTTAGGTGCATTGGGGGAACGAGCTTGCAGTGCACTGTTGCCCAGGAAGTGAGGGGACAGATATTAGGGAGATAAGATCAGGTACAGGTAGGTCAGCTGGATGAGGGGCTATACAGGATTTTCTCGGCTATGATATGGACTTTGGATTTTACTGTGAGTGAAATGAAAATTCACTGGAGAATTCTGAGGAGAGGCATGATGTGATCTGAGTTAACATTTTAAAAGGATCACTCTCTGTTCTAAGAAGAATAGGTGCTAGCTCTGTGACCTTGAGGAAATTAATCAACCTCTCTGAGCCTCGGTTTCCTTATTTGTAAAATGTGTAAAAATAATAATACCTTGTAAAGGTTTTTGTGAGGATTATGTGATATGATTCAAGTAAAGCATTTAGAACTGTGCCTGGCACATAGAACATGCTCACTAAACATTAGCTATTGTACTAGGAGCCCCTCTGGCAGGAAATCTTTTGGCGTCCTCTGCCTGAGTACTCTGGGCTCTGGAGGCAGCACGGCTGGCAGACTGAGTGCTTCCAGTGAGGGCCAAGCTGGAGGCGACTGACATCCGGCTGGACCTGGTTTTCTACGTTTAAGCTGAGGAGAGTATTAGACCTTTGACCAATGACATAGAAATAGGGTGACCAGTTTGCTGGGACTCTTTTGATTTTAGTACTGGAAAATCCCCTCAGTCCCAGGACATTGGTTGGCATGGACATACATACACTACCAAATGTGAAATAGATAGCTGGTGGGAAGCAGCCACATAGCACAGGGAGATCAGCTCGGTGCTTTGTGACCACCTAGAGGGGTGGGATAGGGAGGGTGGGAGGGAGGGAGACGCAAGAGGGAGGAGATATGGGGATGTATGTATATGTATAGCTGATTCACTTTGTTATACAGCAGAAACTAACCCATTGTAAAGCAATTATACTCCAATAAAGATGTTAAAAACAAAAAAGAAGATGTGGCACAGGAAAAAAAAATGTTCTGAGGAATAACAGAATGGAAGGCAAATTTAGGCTTTTTAGTTCAGTATCTTCCTATTCTTAGTTTTTGTTGTTGTTATGAGCTAAACAAACACACAAACAAAAATCAAGCAAACGTGTACATATAACTTCAAGCCAAGATGCGTTTATAGCAAATATCACGTTGGTTGGCATGTTTCTTGAATGGAACTGGTATTATTTCAGAGTCAGCAGCTCTGTGAACGTCTGCCTTTGCTGTGTTGGAATAAAGCAGGCCGCCATAGTGAATAGCATTTCTAAATTCATGTAACTCTCTGAGCAGTTTAGGGATGCCATTCATACGGTCCTTCAACATTTATCCACAAATACTGAGAACTTACTAGATGCTATGTGTAAATGGAGGATTTAGAAGTGACTGTCTGCCTGTGTCTGGTTGTTTACAGCCGATCTGCCTCTTTCTGTCTCAGGCGAATAAAGATCAGCCCTGGATCAATTGTCTGTTGTAAGCGTTAACCCAGAACGAACCCTGCTGATTGTGATTTGTGGATTCTTTGGGTTCCTCTCTCCGATTTTGGACTTCGCCTGTCACATCTGGCTTTCCCAGAAGTGCACAGAGAGCCCTTCCTCTTGCTGTTTCTGGTCCCGAGGGATCCCGCTGGCACGGCGGCTGGGTGGTCCCCTTGGCCAGGGCAGGAGAGTTCTACCCGGAACCCACTGTGTTTGGGACCAGTGAGTGAATGCACATGTGGGTGCCGTACTCACCACAGTACTCGTGGGTCAGAGCGTTGATGTGAATGCCCACACCCTGTACTCCTCCATCTGAAAAGAGCCCTTTGGGCCAGGGTTCACCAGACTGTGATGTTTTCTTTTTCTACATCTTTCAGTATGGGACAGGTGGTTTCTTAGAAAAACTTCCCAGAGAAAAGTGGGACTGTAGTGTAACGAGAGCCCCTGACTTGGACGAAATTGTACTCTCTAGCACAGCACCACCTGCAGGCAAGTGTGGAGAAGGCATCTGGGAACTACAGGAGGCCCGCTTTTTGGGGCCCATCTTGCCCAGCCAAGAATGACTGACTGTAGGATGTGGCTAAAATATTGATCATCACAGCATGTTCAGACATGTTCAGTGTTTTTTTTTTGGATCATTGGGTGTTTTCCCTGACCCAGTAACTGACCTTCTCAGGAAGCAAAGGGGCTTCAGGGACTTTTTTATGGTGGAATAAACCTCTTCCCCTAATTCTGGCTTTCTGCAGCCAGTCTGTCCTTACACTACGGAAGTAAGTGTCTCCAACGTGTGATGTCAGCTGGCACGCTGTTTTCTACCCTGGCTGCCCTTCCTGAGAAGTTGTTGCTCCTGGTATAGGTGAGTGATCTTGTGGGCACAGCTGCTAGCTTGGGGTCTGCCCTGTGCCTGTGCTCTGACACTTTGGCCTGGAGCAGTGGTGGCACCTCATTTAAGTGATTTGATGTCTTTAATTCTACATGCTAGGCACACACCTTGTGCATAATGCAGGACTCTGGGGACTGGCAGAAATATTTGCCTTCTCCAGCCAGGGAGTTTATTGCTTGAGGTGGCTGACACAGGCACCTGATGGAGAGCCCAGGCTGTGCAGAGGTGACTCAAAGAGCACGAGGGGCCACTTTCCCAGTGTCTCCAGCCACGTGGCTGTTCAGGCTGTGACAGGGGCACTGTTCATATCATACTTGGCTGTCCTGTGTGCATCCCAGTAGCAGGTGACCACATGCAAATGCTGGGCTCTGCTGTGATGCCACCGTGCGTCACCTGTTCAGATCCTCATGTGCTCTGTAAGGACTTCTGGCATTTCTACATTCTCTGTCTCTTCCTTGTGGGTGATATGCCCAGGCCCAAGACAGGCTTGGGAAACGAGGGATTTATCTCATTCACTCCCAGCCCTGCATATCCTCCAGGTCGTCGAAGACTTCAGTTTGGATTTCCTTTGTTTGTAGGGTTGTGGGAGAAATGTGTACCTTCACCAAAATAATACATCGGCGGACTATGTACCTTTCTTTCCCTACATTTTAAGTGACGCTGGGAATTATTATTATCATTTTTTATTTTTGTCAGCGTGATGGAAGAAAAATGGCCTTTCATTGTTTTCATCTGCGTTCCCTTAATTCTTAGACAGCATATATTTATTAGCTCTTTGTATTTCTTCATTTGTTTTTGATCCTTTGAGCTCCGTAGCCATCCCAGTCTTGACAGGGGCAGGAGAGCCAGCTCTGACTGCACTGCCTGCCCCAGGGCTTGCCAAGGATGGTGACCCGCTTATTCTTGACCCGCTTGTGGTCTTTGGTTTTTTAAAAAATTTATTTATTTATTTTTGGCTGCGTTGGGTCTTAGTTGCTGCATGTGGGCTTTCTCTAGTTGAGGCGAGCAGGGGCTACTCTTTGTTGCGGCGCGCGGGCTTCTCATTGCGGTGGCTTCTCTTGTTGCGGAGCACGGGCTGTAGGTGCATGGGCTCAGTAGTTGTGGCTTTCAGGTTCAGTAGTTGTGGCTCGCGGGCTCTAGAGCGCAGGCTCAGTAGTTGGGATGCACGGGCTTAGTTGCTCCGCGGCATGTGGGATCTTCCCGGACCAGGGATCGAACCCGTGTGGCCTGCATTGGCAGGCGGATTCTTAACCCCTGCGCCACCAGGGTAGCCCCCTGGTCTTTGGTTTTAACAATTAGTTTCTGCCTTCCTAGACCACTTCCTACTCAGTTCTCAGCATTGTACTTACCCCGACTTACACAGTCTCCCCCGCTTGCGGAGGGAGGTTTCCTCTGACTTCTAATAACCAGGCCAACCCACTACCTTGAGTCAGAGGGTAGAGATTAGGAATCAGGGATGGTGGTGGGATGAACTGGGAGCCTGGGATTGACATGTATACACTAATATGTATAAAATGGATAACTAATAAGAACCTGCTGTATAAAAAAATAAATAAAATACAATTCAAAAAAAAAGAATCAGGGAAAAAATTTGATCCCAGAGTTCATAATCCAGGGAACAAAGAAACACCAAAACCAAAAAGTAACAGTGGGGCTTCCCTGGTGGTGCAGTGGCTGAGAATCTGCCTGCCGATGCAGGTAAAAAAAAAAAAAAAAAAAAGTAGCAATGACAAAAACCACCAAAAAACCCAGATAACAAATGATAACCTTACACAGTAGTACATGTTAGGGGGGAAACTCCGGGCGCATTGGGGTTTCTCCAGGGAGTGGCCACTCCTGCCTCTTGGAGGCATGTGTAGAAGGCAGGAGGTTGGAGCTTATTTCACCATCTGGACAAGGAAGGAAGGGCCTTCCATGCAGCAATGGTAGAGGCCTAGGTGCATGGGCGTTTGGGGCGAACTGCAAACAAGTCTGTCTGTTTGGAGGAAGATGTGCGTAGAAACGTAGATGGGGTCAGCTGACTAAGTCTTGTAAACTACGCAGAGGAGTGTAGACCTCATTCTGCTGGCAAACAGAAGTCATCGTCACCTGGTGGTCTGATATACTGGTCATAGCGAGTGTTTACTCATTGCTTGTAATTTGCCAGGAACGGTGTCTGGTGCTTCAGCCACTTTGCCTCAACCACAGGTTTGCGTTTGGCAGTGGGGAAGATGTGTTGGCGGGGGCAAGACTGGAGGAGAGAGGCTAGTTGCGATAGTTAGAAAATGGTGGCTGGACGTGAGATGTTAGAGGGACAGAGTTGACAGGGCTGGGATGGGATTGGATGGAGGCAGTGTGCTCTGGGAGAGCCTGGGAAGACTCAGGTGTTCTTCATGCATCCCCTTGGTTAAGCACCCCCGTGACACAACTTTTGTTGAGTCAAAAGACACGTGGGTTTGAATCCCGAGCTCCATCGTGTGTTGGTGCTGTGACATTGGACCAGCTGTTTGTGGTTGAGGGCTTACCTACCCCCTCTGGGCGCCCGTTTCCTCAGCTGTAATGGGAGGCTAATCCTGTGCTGTAGGGGAACCATAGTGACTGAGTGACGTGTGAGTGGTGGTGATACGGCAGAGTGCCTTTGACACAGGGACCTGTTATCCCTACAGCGGGGTTTTCTCTCAGCAGCACCACCCGCAGCAGCGTAGGTTTGGTGAGGTACACGTTGTAGTGTTTCACGTAGCAGGAAGTACGTCCCAAGATTTAAAAGGTGGAGCAGAGTAAAGATGGTCTCAGGAGAATATGAGAGAAGAAGTAATTTTTATTCATCGTCTTTGGTAGTAGAGAGCTGACATTTTCCAAGAACTCCCTCTGTCCCACACTTTGCATGCGCCTGGGAGTACTGCAGGGCTGTATTCGTAACCAGGTTGGATCCACATCAGACGGGGGGGGGTTTACGTCGTTAACACGCATGGTTTTCGTTGTAGGATCCCAAGTCAAATTTGATCCAACAGTGGTTGTCAGAACAAAGTGACCTTGGAGTCGTTTCCAAAACTTTCCAGTTATCTTCCCATCCAATGCTTGGTGACTGGTCCATCCAAGTTCAAGTGAATGTGAGTATAAATACATTTTGAGGGGGAATGTTAAAATGTTTTAAATAGGTCCGGTGGGGAAAATATCTCTGAAGTCATTTATTTAGTGAACAGAAAAACATTAATCTGAGTATCTAGAGAATTTAAGTGGTTTTATTTTTAATTTACTTTTGTTAGCAATGGGTTAGCCTGTGTTATAACATGTTAGAGTTTTAATCGTTGTCTTTTTATATAATGTAACGTTTGAAGGTTAAGCCATTTCACATTTTAGTATAAAGCTGATTAAATATTTATTGTACTTAGTTATTGTACACATTGAGTATTTTAAAACTAAGTAATGAGTACATAGCAATTATTTGGCAAATCTTATGTCTCAGAGTATTGACTTCTGATGAGAGATTGGTCTAACCTACTTTATCTTTGTTTTAAAAACTCTAGTGACCTTCAGGTCTTTAATCCATTTTGAGTTTATTTTCGTATATGGTGTTAGGGAGTGTTCTAATTTCATAAGGCCAGACACTATAAAACTCTTAGAGGAAAACATAGGCAGGAAACTCTATGACATAAATCACAGCAAGATGCTTTTTGACCCACCTCCTAGAGTAATGGAAATAAAACCAAAAATAAACAAATGGGACCTAATGAAACTTAAAAGCTTTTGCACAGCAAAGGAAACCATAAACAAGATGAAAACACAACCCTCAAAATGGGAGAAAATATTTGCAAACAAATCAACGGACAGAGGATTAATCTCCCAAATATACAAGCGGCTCATGCAGCCAACAAACACATGAAAAGAATGCTCAACATCGCTAATCATTAGAGAAATGCAAATCAAAACCACAATGAGGTATCACCTCACGCTGGTCAGAATGGCCATCATCAAAAAATCTACAAACAATAAATGCTGGAGAGGGTGTGAAAAAAAGGGAAGCCTCTTGCACTGTTGGTGGGAATGTAAATTGATACAGCCACTATGGAGAACAGTATGGAGGTTCCTTAAAAAACTAAAAATAGAATTACCGTATGATCCAGCAATCCCAGTACTGGGCATATACCCTGAGAAAACCATAATTCAAAAAGAGTCATGTACCACAATGTTCATTGCAGCTCTATGTACAATAGCCAGGATGTGGAAGCAACCTAAGTGTCCACTGAAAGATGAATTGATAAAGAAGATGCGGCACATATATACAGTGGAATATTACTCAGCCATAAAAAGAAATGAAATTGAGTTATTTGTAGTGAGGAGGATGGACCTAGAGACTGTCATAAAGAGTGAAGTAAGTCAGAAAGAGAAAAACAAATACCATATGCTAACACATATATATGGAATCTAAAAAAAAAAAATGGTTCTGACTAAACTAACACACCAGTGTAAAGCAATTATACTCCAGTAAAGATGTTAAAAGCAAAAGCAAAAACAAAAACAAAAGTCTAGTGACCGTAACAGCTACATCAGTCTTCTGCTCCCCTATGCTTCGTTCTGCCCAGCTCCCCCGCTTACTTCTTGTATTTGCTGCCAACTCCCATGGCTCCGAGATCTAACAGGGCAGGGGCACTAGAACGCCCTCCATGTCTCTGCCTCGGGTTTTCTCTGGTGCATCACTCTGTGGTCTTTGAAGATTCATTGAATATTTCTAATTTTTTTTGGAATTTATTAAAATGTATATACATGAGAGCTTTAAAAATTCTATTAGAACAGGGCTTCTCACTTTTGACATTACGGTAAAAAATTCTTTGTTGCGGGGCTGTCCTGTGCACTGTGGGACGTTTAGCAGCATCTCTGACCTTAACCCACTAAATGCCAGTAGCAGCTGTCCCCTCCCTCCAAGTCGTGACAACCAGAGATGTCTCCAGATGTCACCAAATGTCCCCTTCGAAAAATGTCCTCTCCCTCCTCCTTCGAGAGCCACTTAGTCATTCATTAGCAGATGGCCTGAGGTAAGATAAAAGTACCAAGTACCTAATAAATTAAAACTTAAAAATTTTTCCTTTAGTTAGCATTTTCGGGGGCCACATTTTAAAAGCAGAACTAGGTCCCCTTAGCACATGTTTTTTGAGTGTCTGCGTGAAGACGAGGATCACGCTGGGCTCGTGGAGAGTTTGTGCCACAGAGGATGTGAGACAGCGTACAAGGAGTTATGGGGGCTGAGAGCGGGGGTGATGAACGCCGGGGGGACCAGACATTGGAGCTTGTAGAAAAGGCGGACAGAGTAGGTGCTTGTGAGACGTAGGAGAGAGGAGGGTTTGTGTCGAGGCAGGGAAGGTGGAGGAGAGCCCCGGGGTCTGGGGACTGGGGAGAACGGAGGGATTGGAGCACGTCGAGGATGCTGGGAGGTGAAGATTAGGAGGCATGTTGTGAGTTTTAAGG
This sequence comes from Neophocaena asiaeorientalis asiaeorientalis, assembly GCF_003031525.2. Lineage (NCBI taxonomy): Eukaryota > Metazoa > Chordata > Mammalia > Artiodactyla > Phocoenidae > Neophocaena > Neophocaena asiaeorientalis. Next base: position 1,860,511 of record NW_020175674.1, on the reverse strand, counting down.
AGTTAGGATTTTATTCTCTGTTCCCACGTTTTGGTTTCATTATCATTTCCCCAGGAATCAGCTGTTTGTCCATCCATCCATCTATCCATTCATCCATCCACCCGTCCATCCATCCATCTAGCATCCTCCATCAAATATGTGTTGAGGGCTTATAGTGCGGTGATAGGATACCAGGAAGCTTAACATCTGATCTCTGTCTTCAAAGACTATTGTGGGGAGATGACAATTATGACAAAGTTAAGTGACGCAAGGGTGACAGAAGAACACGAGCTGGTGCAATAGCAGAGGACTTGTGAGGCGCTCAGTCAGTGAGGCCTGTCAGGTGCCTCCAAGGAGCGAGTCTCACTCAGGCCGCCTGGGGATAAAGATGGTCTGTTGTCAGCATGAGCGCCTGTGCTTTGGGGCCAGCGGCTTCCTCTGTCCTTGTGGTCGGCCCCATTCCCCTCGCTTCCCTCCAGCCCCTAGGGTGTTCTCTGGTCCAGATCTGGACTGAGCGCACTGGCTTAGCCTAATAACCATGTCCTCAGAGTACTACAAGCAAGCCTCTGCATGGGTGGCTGGCAGCCTGCGGATGGGTCACTGGGTCAGATGTCCATCGCTGGCCCATTCCGAGGCCACTTCTGCACAGTGACCAGGTCTCAGCCTTGTGGGTAACAGCCTCTCTGGGATTCCTTTGTTCAGTGAGTGGTACACAGAATATGTACCAGGGGAGAGAGGAGACTAGAATAGTGGAGAAAGGCTGGGAGATGTGAGACTGCAGGGTGAAAAAATTACCGGATTTCTCATGTAGTAGTTTGTGGACTTGACCTGTCCGATTGCTTTAATAGGAAAAAAAGATAAATGCTCTTAAGGAAATTCAAGTGCTTGAAAAATTAAAAAAAAAATTCACAATATCTGGTCATTGCCCACCTCTTTGGCCTTGTTAAGGGCCACCCTTACCCTTGAACTCTATGCTTTAGATGTATTATTCCTTAAGTTTCTTAAACTCGCCAGTCCGTCCTGTCCCAGAGCCTTCCACGCAGGCTGCTCCCTCTGCATGGAACCCTGTTTTTCTGCTGTTTTTCTAGCTCCTTGCTTTTGTCCTCAGGCATTATCTTCGATGGCCTAGCGCCTCTGGACGTTAGCGTAGCACACTGTGCTTCTCTTGGTCCATTGCTGTCGCTTGATTGGCAGGACCTGATACGCAGAGTCCATATGAGGTCTGTAGGCAGTCTTGTTCCCCCGTGTCTTGGAGACTTAGCGCGGTTCTTTGCACAAGGTAGAAGTCAGTACTTGTTAAATGAATGCGTGAAGGCTATACCATAGTCATTGGTCTTGAACTAAATATAATGTCCCCTTTTCTACATTCTATAAACATCTTTATCTTTTTGAAGACAGGCATATTGATCAGGAACCTATTAGTGGTGATATCATGGTTTTTCCTTCCAGCTTTACTGACATATAATTGACAAATAAAATTGTAAGATATTTAAAGTGTACAATGTGATGATTTAATATACGTATACATTGTCAAAGGAGCCCCCCTAGGTGATACCATGTGAAGGCACACAACTAAGGGAAAATAAGCCCCGTTATTAAAAAAAAAAAAAAAAAAAAAAAAAAAAAGACTCCGCCAATGGCCACCAGAGGTCAGTATAGTCAAAGAAATGTTATGACAAGCAGACTGGATCCAGCCTTGGTCCAGATCTGGTTTATCTTTCCTTGACTCTTGCACAGCATTCAAGGACTCTATATTGTTTATTATTAAACTCTTTTCCTTTTAGCTGTGAATAATTAGTATGGAGGAAATATATTTATCATTTAAACTATCCACCATTATAGACCATATTTTTATTTTCCCTAGGCAGTGACCATGCTTAGTATAAATTTTAGGGAGGGGGAAAATAATTATTTTCAGGAGACTGTTTTGAAATCCCATTTTGTCTCTAGAAAAAATATGGCCTGATTTTAGTATTACTACTGAAGGACAATGTATACAGGACTTACCAGGGCTTTGATTTGTAGTGACATGCAGGTAATCAGAGTGGCATTATTATAAAGCAAGTCTTGATGATGATTATTTTTAAGCCCTCTTAAAGTTAGTAAAATTTAGTAAGAACTCTGACTTTTTGGTGTGCTATTTATGCATATACTTGTGTATTTACTAAGGATTAGCTCGCTGTCACCTGGCAGACTGTATAATCTTGGTATTATGAGCCATAAGATTAATTTTTTTTTAATTCTATGACTTTAATTTTTTTTTTTTTAGAGTTGCATCTCTTTTTTTTAAATTGAAGTGTAGTTGATTTACAATGCTGTGTTTGTTTCAGGTGTCAGCATAGTGATTCAGTTATGTATACGTATATATCCATTTTTCAGATTCTTTTCCATTATAGGCTATTACAAAATATTGAATATATTTCCCTGTGCTATATAGTAGATCCTTGTTGTTTATCTATTTTATATATAGTAGTGTGTATCTGTTAATCATGAACTCCTAATTTATCCCCCCCCCATTTTCCCCTTTGGTAACAATAAGTTTGCTTTCTATGTCTGTGAATCTGTAAGAAGATTAATTTTTAAAAGAACTTTTTGTTTGAGGTAGATTCACAGAAAGTGCAGAGAGGTCCTGGATACCCTTTATGCAGTGGACCCAATTATTTTATCTTATTATTGTACAACCTCAAAGGTAGCCACTTGATACTCATGTGATGTGTGTGTAGTCCTGTACGATGCTTACTTGTCAGTGACATAGAGGAGATCTGTAACTCACTGGACTCCAACTGCTGGCGACAGCACACTGGGTACCAAGGTGGAGCCTGAAATGAGTACTGAGGCGCTGGGTGGAGTAAGAAAAGGAGAAATGAGCAGCAAATGGAATTATTTTGCCTCAAGGGTGCCTTTCCCATTCAGTACAAAGCTGTAGCTACACTTCTGCTTTTTCCTCTTGCTTGAGTTTGGTGCCCAAGAAAGCTGGTCATGTTGCATGTCTTTGAAGACCTCAATTCTTTGCACTTTCAGTAGCAACAGAGAGGGTTAAATGAGTGATTTTTGTTTGTTTTTAAAGAGAGCATGCTTCTAGTTCGTACTTTTCTACTAAGGAAACCAGTTTGTCCCTTGTACAGCATAATGTATTTGGTGCAAATGGTGAAACTTCTTAGGGTGTGCATGTTCTTGTGGTATAGGATGCCTGCACCAGGCTCCTTCCACCTGGAGCCCTGTGTCACAGACAATATAGTCTGTGTCTTGGTTGTTGGTTAGATTCACTCTTCCCAAGTCCTCTCACTATGAGTAATTATCGGGTATAGAACAACTTCAGTTCTTCGGATGTTTAGCTCCAGTCTTGATGGGTACCAGAATATTTGTGATTCTTTCTAATGAGGGAAGGAATTCAGGAAAATGCTATCTTCTGGGGAGATTCTGGTTTCTCCATCCTCACTCTCGGTAGATAATCTCCCTTTCTACTTTGTAAAGAAAACACATGGCATCAGATAGGAGTTTCTTTAAATTTCTCTGCCACATTTACAGATCTACCTTGTCTGCACCCATCTCATGCTTATCCTTTTCTTTTACAGAAAAGATGTAATTCTTCATATCTAAGACCAAAACCTTGATCTCTTCACGGGCTTTTTTATCCTGCTTTCTCAAAAACCTTACAGTCTCCCAACGACCACGCTGGAAACCTCAAAATCTCAAAAGATATACTGAAGCATATTAAAAAATTTGAGTTTATTTGAGGAGAAATCGATTGGAATTGGCAGTGCCAAACTGGAAGTGGTTGGAGAGTCCCCTCAGACAAGAGGTGGAGAGACTTTATAGAGAAAAGGTGGAAGCAAAGAAAGGAAATCATAGATTGACCATAGCTTAAAGCCTAGGTGACTGTTTCTGATTGGTTGTCCTTAGCATTTTGATTTCATAACTGTGAGGCATTCACAGGCAGAGATCCTGGTTTGTTTACGTAGGGCACCCACAGCATGAGAGCCCCATCAGTCCAATGGCCTCCTTACTTAATTAACTTAAACCATGGGTCACTTGACAAATGGCTGTGCCTCCTCAGGGTAGTCTGAAGGTTATTTCAGTTTCTTGCAGGAGATGCTGTACAATAACTGAGGCTAATCTGATGAGCCTCCGGTATCAGAACCAGCCCGGGGACAAAATTCAATGCGTTCATTCATTAATACATACATTCATTCAATAAACCTTGAAAGCATGCTGAATTAGGTGCTGTGCCCCCAATGACTTCATAGTCTGTTTCCGGTGATGGGCACAAAGCAGATAATTATAGTATACTGTGTTAAGTAAAGTGATAGAGTTATACACAGGGTATTATGGGAGAGAAGGGGCTCTAACCCAGCACGGGGAGAGGCGATCAAGAAAAGGTCCCTGGTGGAGGCTGAACCCAGATAAAGGAGTTCAGGATGTTCTGTAGAACATTCAGTTAGAGGTGTCCCGAAGGTGGATTTGAGTCTGAATCTCCATCTTGAGGGATGGCCAGAGATAAAGGTTTAGGAGTGTTTAGCGTGGAGATGACAGTTAACACCATGAGCGTTGATGAGCTCACTTATCAAGAGCATTGGGTTCAGGATGAGAAGGGCCAACACTTCAAGATCAGAAAAGAAAGGACCGTTAACGCAACAAGTCAGAAAGATAAGAGTACCAGGAGAACAGAAGATGTGACAGTGTTTACAGACTGAATGAAGGGGAGGAGACTAACCAGAGAGATGGAAAGTCTAGGAATTGTCAGGGATGACTGGTAATGTAGGAGGCAGGAAGGGAGAATTTTATTTCAAATGTAAACTAAGGTAACTACTTGTTTGTTAAATAATTGCCTAAAAGTTGGTTTCAAGGCTGTTGAAAGGAGGCCCAAACAAATTAGTTGATTTTCCACGTTTGCCAAAGCTAGCACTTTTTATTCAGTCTAATACATGTTATTTGAGAAATTTTGGTGTCAGGCAGTCTGTTAGGTTGGCAACTCAAGGGATAAACTATGAAGGATAAAAACACGGTGTAACGTGGACCTGGCTCTCAAAGAACTTACAGCAAGATAAACCATGTACCTAAATATTCAGGATACAGGGTGAAAAGTGACAAAGAAAGGAGGACTAAAGTGCATGGAGGCATAGAGATTACTTTTAGATTGGGGATCCAGAGACGCAGTAATATTTGAGCCAAGTCTTGGAAGATGGGCAGAGGTGGAAGTGTGTGTAAGTCGAGTATAGGGGAGAGTGAGACAAGAAGCACAGTGCATGGAACTCCAGGGCACTGTCAGCCTTGCAGTATTGCACTGGAATGTGTCTGCTCCACCTCTAGACTGAAATTCTGATGCTGAGAACTGTAATTAACCTTTACAGAGCCTCACGTGGTGTTTTACATGTAGTACCCACTTGGTGTTTGCTCTACGAACTTAACTTGAGGAACAGACATCATCGTTGTTAAATTCCTTATTCCACAGCCTTACCTGTGCCTTACCTCACTTGTAAAGCAAAAAGTAATGTAAAGACCAGAATTCTTTTTTTTAATATTTATTTTATTTTTATGTAGTTGTTCATTGGGTTACGTCGGGTCTTAGTTGCGACATCTTTTTGTTGTCACGCGTGGGCTCCAGAGCACACAGGCTCAGTAGTTGCGGTGCATGGGCTTACTTGCCCTGTGTCATGTGGGATCTTAGCTCCCCGACCAAGGATTGAACCTGCGTCCCCTGCATCGGAAGGCAGATTCTTAACCACTGGACCACCAGGGAAGTCCCATGACTAGAATTCTTATGTTATCAGTAAAACAGGTATTAAAGGTAGACTGCCTTCTTGATTTAATTTTTGAGGATGACAAATCAGAACTTATAAATGAATCAAAGACATGTAATTTATAACATTCCTTTATATGACATGAAAACACTTTAAGATAGAAGTGACAAATGTGGAGATTCTTAAAGACTGATCAACACAAGTTCTTTGGGATCTACTTTAAATGCCAACACTGAAGCCAGGTTTTAGACAATTATTTTGTTGGCATATAAGTAGTTATATTTGTCTTATACTTGAAATGAACTGTATCCTTCTTTTAGGATTAAAAAATAGTTTGCTGGTGTACAGTTTATTTATTAAAATTTTATTTACTTTTTATCGAGGTAGAGTTGATTTAGACTATCATGTTAGTTTAGGTGATGTACAGTTACTTTAGGTTAAACAAATATGATTTAAAAAAAAAAAACAATATCTTGTAGCTGCATCTGTGTATTTGCTTTGTTAAACTTAGGGAATCAGAATTGGAATACACATTTCATTGGTGGAATTTCTTAGCTATCTTGAAGTGGTTCTATTTAATGTGTTACGTATGACTAGGAACGGAGAAATAGAAATATGAGGAGTTGGAGAAAAAAAGATATTCTAGGCCACACGTTTTCTTGTTGACACTGGAAAAGGAAATAATTAACAGTAGCTGTTAAAATAGGGTAGAGTGGGCTTCCCTGGTGGCGCAGTGGTTGAGAGTCCGCCTGCCGATGCAGGGGGCGCGGGTTTGTGCCCCGGTCCGGGAAGATCCCACATGCCGCGGAGCGGCTGGGCCCGTGAGCCATGGCCGCTGAGCCTGCGCGTCCGGAGCCTGTGCTCTGCAACGGGAGAGGCCACAACAGTGAGAGGCCCGCGTACCGCAAAAAAAAAAAAAAAAAAAAGAAAAAAGTATACTGATTTAAGGGTTACAGTAGAAAATACTTCAAGGAATTAGGAAGATAAAGGGTGGTGGTCCATGGTGATTTTGCATTCTTGACTCTTTTATATATTCTTCATTGGTTTGCTTTGATAGGGATAGACAAACCAAATTTGAAGTCATTTCCTGTTAGTTTGACATGTGTTACCCTTGCTTGATAAATTCCTAAATTATCTAATTTAATCTTGTTCTCATTTCACAAATGAGGGAAGTCAGGTTAAGCGGTTTGTTTCAATGACCTGCAGTGAATTAAAGAGACAGGTCACCTTGTTATGTTAGTGGATTGTTAAGAAAAACTCATGAAATTCACAGACTGCATGTTGCAGATAACTGAAAATAAACTTCTACGGAGTTAAAATAAATTGTTTCGTTCGTTAAATAATTATAAATGTAATAAAAAATGTTTTCTAAATGTTTTTGTGAGGGAAGCAAGCAAGCAAAGTAATTAAATAAGAACTCATATATTTTCTTGTCTTTTTCTTCTTCTTCCCAATAGGACCAGACATATTATCAGTCATTTCAGGTTTCAGAATACGGTAAGAGTTCTTCAACTTATTTTGATGGAAAACACATTTATTACTTTCCACAGAGATAAGAGAAATTTCTAAGAGATGTATTATTTAAAGTAAAAATCCCAGTGGATTTTTACCAGGTAAAATCCTAGTATTTCCTATAGGTCTGAACATTTTTTCTTTATAAAGAGTAAAGTAGGAATAAGATTGGCTGTAGTCCCATTATCCTGCTCTTTGTATGTATAGTTATTCTGTTTTTCTACTTTGCTGTGATCATAACATATTTAAAATTTTGTACGGTGTTTTTTTTTTAAAGCATAACCACAGTCATTTCCCATATCTTTCACTTGGTCAACACTGGTGAAGACAGGGTTTAACTTGGGTAAATCCTCTTCCTGCAGGTGCCACATTTGTAATATCGCATTTGGAAACACGTAGATGTAAGCAATGTGCGACCGCAGTGTTTTGTTGGTGGATGGAGAGGAAGGAAATCGGAGAGTGAAGGCATAGGACCCACAATTAGTTGTACTTTGAACAGCTGTTTTCATCTGATTTGTGTTACTGTTTGAGTTTGTGTCTCATTCAGGCAGTAGAAATTCTCTGGAAAGTCGTTTGCTTGCACCTTTGTGGCTCCGGTCCGTGAATCCCATACAGCACTGTCACAGCTCAGCCTCACGATCACCTAGAACAGGGAGCAGCAAAGCTTTTTCCTGTGAATTGCCAGATAGTAAAACTTTATGCTCTGTGGGCCACATGGCTCTGTCTTAACCAATCCACTTTGCGGTTGTAGCACGAAGCAGCCGTAGACAATATGTAAGTGAAAGTGGTTGTGATCCAATGCAGTTTTATTTATGGACGTGGAAATTTGGATTTCATATAATTTTCCCATGTCGTGAAATAGTCTTCTTTTGATTGTTTCCAACCGATTGGAAATGCAAAACCCATTCTTAGCTCACGCTGGTCATTGTTTACTGACTCCCCCATCTGGAGCTGTGTTGTCCGGTTCAGGGGTCACTCACCACGTTGGCTGCTGAACACTTAAATGTGGCTGGTCTAAATGGAGATGTGCTCTAAGCATGTAGAATGCGAAATTTTGAAGACGGTATAAGAAAAGTAAGAAAAATAACTCATTAATAATAATTATTTATATTGATTACATATTGAAATGATAATATTTTAGATATATGGCTTTAGGTAAAAATATTACAAAAATTAATTTCACCTTCTTCTTTTTCCTTTTTAAATGTGGCTACTAGAAATTTAAAACTACACCATGTGGCTCAGATTTTGTTTCTTTTGGACAGCCCCGATCTAGAGGAGTAAATCAGAGGTGGCTGAGGCTTCTATAGGCTGTTTTTATTTCACACAGAGGCGGTGCTGGGTGGCTGTATGTTGTTGAAGGGGGTATGTAGTGGAGGGGCAATTGATTGCCAACCTGTGATGTTCGAGGAGGGGACATTTTAACTTCCTTGGTCTAAGAAAATTCCACCTCTGAGTGGCCAGGACCTTGGAGGAGGGTCAGAGTCCTGGAGTGGTCTCGGACCTCAGAGCATCTTGGCACTCCAAGGGTCTTTAGCCTGGAGCTGGAGGTCTGTCCTGTTCTGCTGACTTATTGGTCGTCTTGATTCTTCTCTTGCGTTAACTGAATGGTGAGATGCCTTGTTATGAGATGGATCTATTTCATTGGTCAGTGAAGTTAGAGAAGAGGAATATTTCTATAGATTGGAAGGAAATGCAATTTTTTTTTACTCCAGTGAGGTGCTTTATATTAAATAATATTACTATTTATAAAATATTTCATAGCCTAATTATATAAAGCAAACCAAAGTAGGGGTTTCTAATTTTAGGCTTACCTTCGGGAACCAGTACCTGTTGCACAAGAAAAGCATCATTACTTTGTAGCCATATCTCAGTTATTAACTAGAAATCCTAGGACACAACTTCGTAGTAATCCATCGCGTTAGACTGTCACCACATTTACCTTTGATGGTCTCAAAGGACGTGGATTCTCTGTGACTGCATGTGTGTCACCCTGAAGAAAAAGGAGAGTCTTAGGGTCTCAGGATGTGCTTTTCGTAACCAAATTGGAAAGAAGTCCTAGGGAAGGGGCTGCTCAGAAGTAGCTATTTACCGAGTGATATGGAAGTATTTTAACAAGCAGTAAGTGCACACTGGTGGGTGACAGGTGAGTGAAAACCCTGGCCTTCTGGCACTTAGATGGCTTTGCATGTGGATACGGTTTAGATTCTACCGGTGGGAGGCTTCACAGACCCGAGTGTCCATAGCAACTCCCCCATCCCCATCGCTGTCTAGTTACCAGCCTTGTAGGGTTTCTGATTTTGAGTGGAATGAAATACTTTTATCTATGTGTTAATGTGTACTTGGAGCCTAGTGAATCTAAGTGCCAATGGTACCATTTATCAACTCCCTTAGAGCAGTTCTGTTCTCTAGTTTGTTAAGTTGTAAAATGAGAGGTAAATGGATTGTTTAAAATATCCTTGCTTTTCTTTTCCAGTATTACCAAAATTTGAAGTCACTTTGCAGACACCATTATACTGTTCTTTAAATTCTGTGAGTTTAAATGGTACCGTCACAGCAAAGTAAGTATCATATTGCTTTCTATGACCTTAAACTGTTCTGAAACTGTATGACAAAGAGCTCATTATATACCCCAGAACATTAGCACAATATGTTGTTTATTAAAATACCCCAATGGGCAGGAAACAAGTGTTTATAATAAATAATGAAGCACGGAACATGTCAGCACAGGTCTTTGCACCCATGTCTCTGCTTCCAAGCTGATCCAGTCCTAAAATATTCCCCATAGGCTAGTGTCTTTCTAAGGCTAGTCAAGGGTTTTACCTGATAGATTGTGCCAGATTGAAAAAAAAGCTTTATTTAGTCCTCATTCAGCTGTCTATAATGGAGGTTGAGACTTGGGGGAGGGGTTTGGTTGCCTTATTGCAATTCACAGATGAGTCAGTGATCCACATTCATCATCCATTTCAGCTTTTGGACACAGGGGACTTCCAGCCCCGCCCCGTGTAACTGCTGTCTGGTGGCTTTCATGATTTTGATCCAATGGCTCAAACATCACAGCATTTTGTTTTGCTGACGCAAAAAGCGTCTTCAGAGTTCCAGACCACGGGCTCTCAAACGTATAGGCTGGGAGTGCCCTCAAGTAATTCCAGGACCGATTTCTTGTAGCATTTTAAATTAAAAAAATTTTTTGGCCCTCCCCATCCCCCGGGGTTTGCTAGGACTTGGATGCGGTGACACCTGTGACGCACGTCCCTCCTCGGCCGGGACCTGTCAGTGGGTTGGAGTTGGCCTGGGTGACTAGGCCTCCTCAGGAGAGCAGCCTGCGTGCGGGCTGGGTGCCAACCTAATCCTCTAAGGGGCCAGGACCTCGTGGAGCATTGCGGTGCCCTTTCCCTGCTCAGCTGTCCCTCCTTGGTGTCCCTTGCGCCTCTTCCAACCAGAGAAGGTCTTGCTGTGGGCCCCAGTAAACCTCAGCACACTCCCCGTGACCTCCGCAGCCCTTATGGAGAGGTGCTTGCCTTTTCTTCCCCAGGATGGGTGTGCCTTGTAGCATTTATTTTTTAAAATTAATTAATAAATTTATTTTTTCGGTACGCGGGCCTCTCACTGCTGTGGCCTCTCCCGTTGCGGAGCACAGGCTCCGGACGCGCAGGCTCAGCGGCCATGGCTCACGGGCCCAGCCGCTCTGCGGCACGTGGGATCTTTCCGGACCGGGGCACGAACCCGTGTCCCCTGCCTTGGCAGGCGGACTCTCAACCACTGCACCACCAGGGAAGCCCTGTAGCATTTATTTTTGATGTGTCAATATCTGTGCTGTTTGTGAAATTTATTTAGCTTCAGAATTTATTTGTAATAGCTGGTAAAAACTGGACCCCATTTCACCACTCATCGCAATATTCCTCTCCTGGTGAGGGTTTGTGGCAGTGGCAGTCAATGGGCAGTGAGTCCACGCACCAAAACCTCTGAGGACTCCTGCTTTAGATTCTTTTGGCAAACAAATCATGTGACACCCATGTGACATAAAGGCAAAAATGTGTCTATCATTTGTATACCAAGTTAGTTCAACTAAGAGGTAGCTTACCGTGTGAATTTGGGTTCTGTGGCTGAATTTATGGTTTGGAAAACACATAAATGCCCGCTTTGTCATAATTATTTTCCTGCCCTTGATCTTAGCTGAAGGTCAGGCATTCTGTCTGCGTTTTATTTTGAGTTCTTTGACTAACGCTTATAAAACTTAGTGACTTCAAATCCGCATAAACCATCAATGTCCACATGGATTAGGTTCAAAATTGATACCTTCTTTTTTTCTGTTTTTAGTTTTCAGGGGTGTGCCAGGGATTTAGCAAAACCAGTTAAAACAGTGGTTCTTAAACTTTGGTAACTCTCTAGGAAATTTATTGTACATCTAGGGAATTTATTGTACATTTTCAGGGGGTGTGGATCCCCTGAAGCAACAACATTGACAGCCTCTTCCCACCAACCCCGCAGTTTCATCCTGATTCTCATTTGTGGAGCCCCTTTGAGATGCTAATGGCTGAGAATGACATGGCAATTGTGACGGTCCCCAGGCAGTTCTTTAGGGCTCAACAGGTTGTGTTCTCAGCTTTTTCTTTAGTATGTGTATCAGTCGAGCTATAGCCAGAGAAGTAGAAGCAGCAGGAGGCATATATTAAGAGATTTACTGCAAGGAGCTGGCTTATTTGACTGGGGGGACTAACTAGGGAAATCCAAAATCTGTAAGGCAGGTTGTCAGGAAGGGCAGCTAGAGCTCTCAGGTACGGGCTGACGTTTCTGTTCACAGGCAGGATTTCTTCCTCTTTAGGGAATTCTCAGCTCTGCGTTAAGGCTTTTCAACTGATTAGATCAGGCTGATCAGATGATCTAGGATAATCTCCTCTACTTAAAATCAACCGACTATAGACTTTAATCACACCTATGAAATACCTTCACCTTGACACCTAGAGTGTTTGATTAAGTGACTGGGGACGACGTTAGCCTAGACACATCAGAAAGCCCATCTTAGCGTTTGGTTTGTCTGTTCTAGGTAGTGAGACAATTGTTGCCAATTAAAGTTCTCAGACATGGCTAGTTCTCATAGTACAGGCATACCTTGGAGATTGTGGGTTCAGTCCCAGGCCACCGCAATAAAGAAAATATTGCAGTAAAGAGAGTCACATGAAGTTTTTTCGGTTTCCCAATGTGTATAGAAGTTATTTTATTCTAGATCGTAGTCTATTAAGTGTGCAATAGTAAAGCAGAATCTGGCCTCTGTGCCCCGGCACCGAATTAATTCTCGGAGACAGAGTTATGGGTGAAGTAAAAAAGAATAGCTTTATTCCTTTGCCAGGCAAAGGGGATCAAGTGGGCTAATGCCCTCGGAACTGTGTGTCCGAACCCAGGGGCGTTTGTGAGGAGTTTTATAGTCAAGGGGCGGGGTTGCTGAAAAGGATCAGGGGGCATGCAGGGCTTGCATTCCTTCAATGCAGGGGTCATCTGGTACCAGGTGATGATGGGCGAACTGTGACCTTCTCTGGAATGAAGCGTGCTTCATCGAGTACTTAACATCTTCCATTTGCTGGGGGTTTTAGTTCTGCAGAAGAGCTCAAAGATACTGTTATGTGTATCCTTTGCGGGGGGAACCAGGACCCTGCCCCAAGGCTGCACTATTGTTTCCTGACCGCTCCTCCCTTGTCTCTGCATACCCTCCCTTCCCTGATTAGCAACTGTTTGAACCTGTCCTTTGGAACTCAGTGAAGGGAACACAGAAAGGCTTTTGTGCCCGGCAGTCCCACAGGGTCCTGCTCGGCTTCAGTATAGTTATGTCTAAAAAACCAATGTACCTACAATGATTAGAAAATACTTTATTCCTAAAAAAGGCTCACCACCATCTGAGCCTTTAGTGAACTGTGATTTTTTTTTTTGCAATAGTAAACTCAAAGATTGCTGATCACAGATCACCACAGCAAATATAATAGTAATGAAAAAGCTTGAAATATTGTGAGAATTACCAAAATGTGTTACAGAGACATGAAGTGAGCAAATGCTCTTGGAAAAAGGGCATCAATAGACTTGCTCATCGCAAGATTGCCACAAACCTTCAATTTGTAAAAAACACAGTATCTGTGTGTTTACTGTGCAAAGCACAATAAAACGAGGTCTGCCTGTAGTCCGTTCCGAGTATTTCCTTCCTATTAAATCTTCTTCCTTCAGGTTTCAGTTGCCTAGGGATGATGTCCGCTTTGGGAGCAAAGTAAGGCGGTTCTGTGCCAGGGCAGCGCAGATCTTGTGTGTGAATTCAGATAAGCAGATCCCGACAGGGCCGAGGCCCTTTCCCCAGAGGCCTCCTCCACCCCAGCGTTCATGAGTTCTGGGCCTATCACTGCATGGCTCTACTTCTGTTTTGTAAAGGATGGAACTCTTTTTTTTTTGCGGTTCGCGGGCCTCTCCCGTTGCGGAGCACAGGCTCCGGACGCGCAGGCTCAGCGGCCATGGCTCACGGGCCCAGCCGCTTCACGGCATGTGGGATCTTCCTGGACCGGGGCACGAACCCGTGTCCTCTGCATCGGCAGGCGGACTCTCAACCACTGCGCCACCAGGGAAGCCCCAGGAGGGTCTTTTTAAATTCAGATTGTGGATATAATTTACAACTTTGCAACAGATTCAGGAAATCTTTTGACTAGCAAGGTCTCTTATCAGTCTCTAAAAATCGGTGGAGACCTATTCTATAAATACCGTGTCCTGGAGAAGATGGAAGTGATGATGGTGAGGGTCTGTCTATGTCTCTCCTCCCTTCAGGCTGATCCTTCCAGTTGGGCCTTGGATTCACTCTTCTGTCTGGAGAATCCCAGGCCCACTTCCCCTCTCACCTGTGTCTTGATTTCTTCCATTTGGTATCTTTAACCTTTTGCTCTTTATCTCTGTGTTCAAACGTTTCTGTCATTAAAGGAAACGAGCCCTCCCTGATCTTCATGCCTCCTCCTAGCTGCTGCCCTGTCTCTCGCCTCTTTGAAGAGTTGGAGCTGCCTTTTCCCCTTCTTCACATCCTGTTCGTTCTTTAGCCCCCTGCGTTCTTCCTTTCTCGCTCACCGTGATATGGAAACTGCTTTCACCACCGCACAAAGACCTCCTTGCCTCGCCTTGTGTGTACTTTCTTAGGCTTTTACAACTTTTTTCTCCCTTTGCAGCATCGGACATTGCTGTCCTCTCCCATTTCCTTTCTGGTTTTTCTCCTTTCCCTTAGGCTGCTCCTTTGAGACTCTTTGCAGACAACTCTCTTCTGATCACATTGTAAACGTTCTTGTTCCCTAGAGTTCCAGCTTTGGCTCTCTTTTCTCTTTTTACACATTTACTCGGAGTTTTCTTCTCCATGGCCAGGGCTTCTGCTGTTTATAATTTGATGAAACCTAAATCTGTATCACCAGCCCACATTTCTAGCTTTACAGTCAGATCCCCATGTCTCGCTGCCCACTGGACATTGCCCACTGGATATCCCACAGATATATATATATATATATATAC
>NW_020175674.1:1722692-1845689 GCF_003031525.2 Neophocaena asiaeorientalis asiaeorientalis | reverse complement strand
TTTTGCATGTGGGATCTTCCCGGACCGGGGCACGAACCCGCGTCCCCCGCATAGGCAGGCGGACCCTCAACCACTGCGCCACCAGGGAAGCCCTCCTACAGATATTTTAGTCAGTCATCTTCCCCAAACCTGGTTCTCGGCATCCCTCTCTTGGGTGGACTGCAGGACACTCTCTTTAGCTGGAGTCAGCTGTGCTTGTCTGACTCCCTCAACCCCCATAGCCGGTCAACCTCCAGTGCTCTTGGGTCTCGCTCCTTAATATCTCTCAAATAATCCATCTACCTTTCTCCACCGCCACCTCCTTGATTCAGGAATGTCACCTCTTCAGCTACGGTTGTAGTTTCTTAAAACTTTTTCCTGCCTCTATTTTTACCACATCCAATCTTCCCTCTACTTTGGATCCAGACGTCTTGTTGTTTCCTCTTCTTGTTGGCCTTCTCCGCCTTCTCTCTTTCTTCACCACCTCATCCTAACCACCCCCCCCACCACACCCCCTTCTGCCTTCTTCTTTCAGACCATTGCCTTGAGGGTGAAGTTCAAAATTTTTAGTGTATCTTACAGAGTTCTTTTCTAGCTTCATGTCTTTTGAAACACCTCACCCAGCCCCTCATCTACCTTCCCAAAGTCTCCTCCCAGATCTTACTTGTGCTTCCAAGAATGCAGAATGCTTTTGCTGACCAAGAGGCCTTTACATAGGCAATTTCAAGGCGTGGCTGCTTGCCCCTAACCCTCTATCCTTATAGCTCTCAAAGCACTAAAAACATGGCTGTTCCACCCTTTTGAGGTTGTGTCTGTGTCATGGTTACTACCGCACCTGGGTGCCTAGCACAGTGCCAGTCATGGAGTGGGCTTCCAATAAATGCTTATTGAAAAGAACAAATGGATAAGCAACGTAACTCCTAAGATTTCAGTTTCAAGCTGTGTGTAGCAAAGCAGAGTCCTCCGTACGCAATCAAAAGCCTGTCACTTTGAGTGAACCAAATTAAGGTGTATGGGCAATAGTTTTGGTCCTGTCATGGAATTGGGGGTAAAGAGTAGGACTTGAAATCCAGTTGTTCTTTGGGTGTACTTTGAGAGATGAATTCTGTTGTCTTATCACTTGGATGGTGGTTATTAAGTTATAGATACGATTTTAAATATTTATTTGTATTAGCCATTATGGTCATCTCTGTGAGTAGATGATAACAATTTTGGTTACTTTTGCTAGAAGCCATCTGTCCCATGAAGGCATAGATAATGTGCAGAAGATTACTGGAAATTTCCTGGAGCACAAGGTTAACACGCTCATTTTAGTTTTGAAATCTTTAACTGAGATGAATAAAAATCTGCATTTGTTTATTAGCTTTGATGTGAACGTCTGCTCACTATTCCCACCTCATCAAAATAAATAAAATTCGCCACGGCAAATGCAATTTCAACTAACATTTAAAAATATTCTCCCAAAAAAAAAAAAAAAAAAAAAAAAAAAATATTCAAGAGCTACAAAGTCTCCTGGGCATGCAGTTAATGGGCCAGTCCAGATTTCTAAGAATAAAAGATTTTCATAATCTTTTAAAAATCTTTTGATGGGAAACTGTCACTTCCAATTATGATCAGATTTTCTCTGGAGTCTCCAGAGGCTGGGTAAAGTGTGTATTATGAACTGTTTTTGAGGTATTGTAGTTAAAAGTCTTCTCATTTTGGAGACTTAATATCAAGGATCACCATTTATTAAGCACATTTCTAACTATGTTTTAGTTTTAGAAATTTGTAATAAGAGTATGTTTTTAATATAATTCTTTTAAGCTAGGCCTCGTGTATTATTTTTCAGGTATACATATGGGAAGCCAGTGAAAGGAGACCTAACACTTACATTTTTACCTTTATCCTTTTGGGGTGTGAAGAAAAATATTACAAAAACATTTAAGGTAACTTTTGCAAATATCTTATAACTTGTAATGGGGAAAAACTGTAAGTGTACTTTCTCTAGAAATAAGATTTTATACTGAATTAACCAAAAGCTGAGCATAAGAAAATCAAGAGCTTTCTATCGTTGAACAAATGAGAATTTACCCTTTTTTAAAAAAATGATTAAAGTGGAAACAGAACCATTGTGTCGTTGTGACTTAGTTCGGGTTTTATTTCTAAAATTTGAAGTGCTGAAGTGAAGAATGACATTGAAAATTTTTTTAACAAAACAGATAAATGGATCTGCAAACTTCTCTTTTAACGATGAAGAGATGAAAAAGGTAATGGATTTTTCGGATGGCCTTTCTGAACACATGAATCTGTCTTCTCCTGGACCGGTAGAAATTTTAGCCACAGTGACAGAATCACTTACAGGTTTGTAGACTTTTTTTTTTTTTTTTTGGCGGTACGCGGGCCTCTGGCCTCTCCCGTTGCAGAGCACAGGCTCCGGACGCGCAGGCTCAGCGGCCATGGCTCATGGGCCCAGCCGCTCCGCGGCATGTGGGATCCTCCCGGACCGGGGCACGAACCCGTGTCCTCTGCATCGGCAGGCGGACTCTCAACCACTGCGCCACCAAGGAAGCCCCAGGTTTGTAGCCTTTGAAGTGAAGGTAAAGCTATTTCTGTTGTGCTGCTCTGTCATCTCTTATTATAATCGGTACGTTCATTTGAGGGCACTGTTGCCTAAGGATGCTAGTTAATGCTGAGATTGTCGTGACTGTTAGTCTAACTTGCAGAATGTTTTCGTAATGAAGGGGAAACTTATTTTCTTTGAAAGGATGTACCTCAACCACCTGTGATAGGTATTTATAATTTTTTCCATCTCTCTTTTTTTTTTTTTCCAAACTGAAAACTATATGGAAGGGCTACCTTTTCAGCTGACTAACCATCCTCCTTTTTTTTTTTTTTAAATAACATCTTCTGAAATCTCACCTGCTCCTAGACAGTTTTCTCTTTTAATAATAAAATAAAGGTTAATTACTTGGATCTTTCGGTGGCTGTTTTTTAATGGCTTTCACCAATCCCCGAAAGTGCAAAAAGACTCTTCTGTCAGTGGCCTGATCTCTGGTGCACATGTCATTGATTGGGGGACACTAATGGTGCTCAGAAGGGATCCACAGAGGACATGTATGGTCCTCTTTGTGGCCAAGCCAAAGAGGCTTCTGTGTCCTGATATCCTAACCCCTTTGGGAAGTAGCTCAGATGGAGAGATTTGGTGGATAGAAGCTGTTGGTGATATATTACTTTTACTTTCTAAATGGTGCAATTTCCAAAACAGGTATCTCAAGAAATGCAAGCTCCAATGTATTTTTCAAGCAACACGATTACATCATTGAATTTTTTGATTATGCTACTGTCTTAAAGCCATCTCTCAACTTCACAGCCACTGTAAGTTGGCATATTTATTAATTGTCTAAAGCAGTAAGTTCAGTTTAGTGAAACAGAATGGGAAATAGTACTTTCAATGCTTTTCAAAAAATTTAAGCCCAAGGTAAGTAGATTACTTTTCCCCTTTAGATATATGAGGCACACAGAATTGTTTCTAAATGACCTTTATCTAATTTATTTAAAAAAGTAGTTTCCAAAAAATTTTTCCTCAAAATATATTTAATAAGTAATTCAAGTTAGATTTGAATTGCGACATTGAAGTTTTTATAAATTAATTGAAGGATTTAGATGGTAGTCAAAAAATTTCAATTTCAATTTGATTTTTATAATGACTGATTTTAGTCCTAGCAAAGGTGTAGCATTAAAAAGTATCAACTAATCTACTCAATTTTTTGAGAGAATACTGAATTAACATTTATTGACTGAGTCAATAAGTGGGGCTTACAGACCTAAGAAGGACCCAGTCTCTACCCTGGAGTCACAGTGTTTGTGATGGTGACAAGAAAATATACACATAACTGTAATTCAAGGCAGGATAAATCAGTGTCATGAACACATTCCTGTAGGGATTTAAAACAGGTGTTGGCAAACTTTGTCTGCAAAGGGCTAGATAGTATATATTTTTAGCTTTGAGGGCCATATGGTCTGAGTCACAACTGTGTGACTCTGACGTTGTAGCATGAAAGCGGCCACAGCCCCTTGGTAACCAAGCGAGGGTGGTCACGTTCCAATAAAAACTTCCTTCCAAAGAGACTGGATTTGGCCTCCCTGCCTGTCATAGTCTCTGGCCCCTGCTTTAAAGAAAGGAGGGTCACTTCTTGTTGAATAGATCAAGAGAAGTTTTAGAGTTTCTAGATTGGTGGCTATGTGGAGATTTGGGGGGCAGGGATGTGCTCAGAGAGGGTCCTGTCCTGATACCTTGCCCTAAACATCTCTTCCATCTCGCTCAATATCTTTTTACAATAAACCAGTGATCTAGTGAGAAAAAAAAGTTTTAGATAGCTTCTGATTTTAATAATCTTATAATTTAGACAGTTTGAAAAGGTAGTTAAGAAAACCCCCAGGAATCTGCAAATGG
The DNA here is from genome assembly GCF_003031525.2 of Neophocaena asiaeorientalis asiaeorientalis. NCBI lineage: Eukaryota > Metazoa > Chordata > Mammalia > Artiodactyla > Phocoenidae > Neophocaena > Neophocaena asiaeorientalis. Next base: position 1,841,275 of record NW_020175674.1, on the reverse strand, counting down.
TAACTTGCAAATGAATAGAGGGAAACAAAGAGAGTTCTGGGGAGGAGGAACTGGCTGTAGGACAGGGATGGGGGTCACTCAGGGATGCTTTATGGAGAAGCAGAAGATTTAGGTTATTTGTTACAAGATCTGCAGCATTTTCAGTGTTGGGACGTGTGGGTGGGGAACGAGATGAGCTGAGACGTCTACACAAGGTGAGAGCTTTGGTTGGCAAGCCAGGGTGCCTTCAGGTGACAGTGACTGGACCGGGGCAGTGACAGCAGAGAGCTCGTGTCCAGGAAAGGTCAGAGAGAAAGCAGGAGGTGAAGCTTGGGGATTGCAGAGGGTCCTCCGTGTCTCACATGCTCTAAGCAGTGAAGATCTTGGTCCTTATGAACGTGGGAGGGGTGTGGCGAAAGCAGCGTTCCAGGGGGACTGGTGGGGTCTGTGTGCAGGAGTGGGGCAGCAGCCCGGGCACGAGGCCAGCAGGAGGCTTGCGCAGCTGACTCTGGGTGGAGAGCATGTAAGAGATGTAAGACTTGGTGTGCATTGGATTTGGAAGGTGGGGAGAGGGAAGGGAAATTCAGAGATGTTAAGTCTGACGGAATTGTGGGATTAGCAAAAATAGGAAAGGCGAGGCGGTTTCTCACCTTTAGATGTACTGAATTTGAGATGACAGGGATGTACAAGTAGAAATTTCCTGCAGGGGGTTGGAGGTGTTGAGTATGAGCTCCAGAGCCAGATCAGGATGGCAGCAGGAGTGCTGAGACCTTTGAGGGTAAATGATAATGAGGCTTTGACAAATTCCCACATTTAGGGAGAGGGAAGTGGGATAAAAAAGGACACCGAGAGGATGTAGGAAGAGGGGTATGCAGTGAAAGAGGTGATTGTGGAGCCGTGGAAGGCAACAGGAGGCATAACAGCCAGACGGGAGGGGAGGCCGCCCAGAGAGACCACGGAACCTGGAGGTTAGGGGGCTGCCGATGATTTTTGAGAGTTCAGTTTCATGGGAACAGCACAGATGGAAACTGGATTCAACGAAACTTGAATCCTTTGCTTCTCTTGTTTGCCTGATTTCAAAATGTTTTCTTTTGACAATTAGGTGAAGGTAACCCGTTCTGATGGCAATCAACTGACTCCTGAAGAAAGAAGAAATAATGTAGTCATGACGGTGACGCAGAGAAACTATACCAAGTACTGGAACAGATGGGATGGTAGAAACCAGGACACAGGGACTGTCCAGATCGTAAATCATACTGTCCCCCCAAATGGAATCTTCAAGATTGAATTCCCAATCCTGGACGATTCCAGCGAGCTACAGTTGAAGGTGCCATCTGTTTCCCATCATTATGTTACCGCAGCAACCTTAAAATTGTCATCTTGTGGTAGGCACTCAACCTGTTGGGAGGTCACTTTGGTACACAGGAAGTGGACACATTTTTATTTTAAAAGAAGGGGGGAAAGGGTTAAAAAGTGATTTAATGATAGTAACTGAGAATTAGACTGAATGCTTCCTTGTAAATTCATTTTGAAGAGCAAAGTAAAATAGTGATCCGAAGAGATGACGGAGAAGCCCCCAAACTCCCAGTCTAGGTGATTTTCAGTCATTTGAAATGGTGTTTTGGCAGGAGCTGAGATCAAAGGGGAATATGTTTTTTACATTTACACTTCTTTGCTGGACTGAGGCCCCCAGCCATTCCCGCTCCCTTTCTCGTGGTCACTCAGCCCTGTCAGTGTGGCCTCTGAGTTTTTCTCTCACCAGTGGTAGATTGAGTGAGCTGATATGATTTCTTGCTTATAGTTGAGTTCTGTATTGTGGGGGAAAGGATTCCTTTTCCATTTCCTTCTTTCTTTCAGTGTTTCCTGATAATACACCTTTGTTTCGGAATTAAGTTAGGACCGGCCATACTTTTTTCCTCTTAGATTATGACCATGAAGACCATTTTACACATTTACAGCTATCCCCTTCTTTATAGTATAAGCTGTAAAATGATGAAGATGCCATGTCTGGGGAATGTATTGTTTCCTGCGTGAAGAAAAGTGAAAGTGAATTTGCCTTTCACCGATTGTCCAGCAGGTAACATCCTTTATCAAGGTGTTTCTAAAGATGAAACTTCATGGTTGCCTTTTCTTTTGTTATAGGCCTCTTTTCTTGATACTGTGAGTAGCATGGCTGTTCATGATATGTTTAAGTCTCCTAGTAAAACGTACATCCAGCTAAAAACAAGAGATGAAAATATAAAGGTAATGATTACAATCACTTGTTAATTATAATTGGGCTGTCTTGCCACTGATACGTATATATTAATTAAAATATTTTTTTTCTAGGCGGGATCACCTTTTGAGCTGGTGGTTAGTGGCAACAAGCAGTTGAAGGAGTTTAGCTATATGGTAATCTCTTACAGAATCTAAATTTATGATCTATTGTAGAATCGTCTGAAATAATGTCTACCTGAATTTGAAACTGAACTTACTGATTTTTAAAATTCAGCCTCACACTTAAAAGAAACGATTATATTTTAATGTATTGTATGTTATACAGGCACAATATGTAATATTTACATCCGTTCTTACAGAGTTTTCTTTTTTTTCTTTTATAAATTTATTTATTTTTGGCTGCTGGGCACGGGCTTTCTCTAGTTGCAGCGAGCAAGGGCTACACTTCGTTGCGGTGCGCGGGCTTCTCATTGCGGTGGCTTCTCTTGTTGCGGAGCATGGGCTCTAGGTGCGCAGGCTTCAGTAGTTGTGGCACACAGGCTCAGTAGTTGTGGCTCACGGGCTCTAGAGCGCAGGCTCAGTGGTTGTGGCGCACGGGCTTAGTAGCTCCGCAGCATGTGAGATCTTCCCGGACAAGGGCTTGAACCCGTGTCCCCTGGATTGGCAGGCGGATTCTTAACAACTGTGCCACCAGGGAAGTCCCTCTTGCAGAGTTTTTTATATCTAAGTTATATATAAATTTACTTTGCAAAATTTTACATTTTTTTCCTTTACCACAATGGATTATTATAGGACATTGAATATAGTTCCCTGTGCTATATAGTAGGACATTGTTGTTTATCCATCCTATATATATATAGTTTGCATCTGCTAATCCCAATTCATCCCTCCTCTACCTTCCCCACTGACAACCACAAGTCTGTTCTCTGTGTCTGTGAGTCTGTTTCTGTTTTGTAGATAAGTTCGTGTCGTATTTTAGATTCCACATATAAGTGATATCATATGGTATTTGAATTTCTCTTTCTGACTTACTTCACTTAGTATATTATCATACTAGGTCCATCCACGTTGCTACAAATCAGCCTCACGCCTTTTTAAGCTGTCCTTTTCATATTGAAATCAAACTTTTTTTCTTTCTTCACCCATATTTGCATTTCCAGTTTAAGATGAATAATGAAATCTTGCATTATGTTTAAAATTTTAAATTCTATGAGATAAGCCACGTATGTTCATTCTAGAAAATTATAAAACATAAGGAAAACAAAAACAAATAAAAATGCTCCCCATAAATGGTAGTTTTGCTAATCTAGCTCTCTCAGTGGTGCTCTGCATTCCTTCCACTCAGAAATAGATTCTTGACCATCAAGCTGCTGTTGGCTCAATCACGGTAGCTTTATCTTATCCTTTTCTAATTACCAGCGTGTACTCTCTGTGTTGGTCAGGGAGGTTTACTTTTGTGTGTGTGTGTGTTCAGAAAGGATTTGAAGTTGCTTTAAGTCAAGAATTTGCATGTATGCTTAAAATTATGATAAACATAGCTGCCATTGAGACTCTCACTAGCTTTAACATAAAATAAAACTCATGTACTCTTCTTTTCAGGTAGTGTCCAGGGGACAGCTAGTGGCTGTAGGCAAGCAAAATGCAACAACTTTTTCCTTAACACCAGAAAATTCTTGGGCTCCAAAAGCCTGTATCATTGTGTATTATATTGAAGATGATGGGGAAATTATAAATGATGTTCTGAAAGTTCCTGTTCAGCTTGTTTTTAAAAATAAGGTAAGATTTAAGGTAATGATATTTAAAAGAAAACTTCATATTAGCAAAGTCTGAGAAATGTAATATTTCTTTAGAAAAGTGTCATGAAACCAAATTGGTTAGAAATTTATATTCATTTCTAGAACTATGGATAAACCTCTTCATATTTAATTACTGTGTATCTGTTTTCACCTGTGGAATTATTGGACACTGTGCGTCTTCTTTGTAAGTCGTGGTTCTTGGCTTTAAGACTTTAATTCAAATCCAGGCTCTTTCAGGATTTCCCAAATGGGGGAGTCAATATTGCTCTGGCATGGAATTCCAATGGCAATATATGTGTGGTGTTGCTATTTGTGTGGGAGTGCAGTGAGGGGTGTAGGAGGGAGTGAGGCATCTGCAGTGATGTGTGGAAGCAGAGCTGGGCTTTGGTTTATCCATTTCATCAGTCTGGAAACTAACCCAGGACAAATTTACAATGAGCTTGGCTGCTTTGCATGTGGAGATCTCTGTGGAGTTTTGTCTCCACACACAGCAGTGATTTTTTATAACCAAAGGTGTGTAGCTTGTGTAGGAAACACTCCTGGGCCCCAACTCTGAGAAGTAACCAGATTGCAAGATTGACAGGTGGAGTTCAATTTTCTCATACATATTGAAATGAGCCATTGTTCTCACTAAAGGCTGCTGCCATCTCAGGACCTCTGAAGCAAAATAATCATTATTATTATTACTATTATTTTTAATATTTATTTGGTTGCGCCAGGTCTTAGTTGTGGCAGGTGGGCTCCTTGGTTGCAGCTCCAGGGCTCGTTCGTTGTGGCTCACTGGCTTCTTAGTTGCAGCACATGGGCTCTTTAGTTGTGGCCTGCAAACTCTTAGTTGCAGCATGCATGTGGGGTCTAGTTCCCTGACCAGGGATCGAACCCGGGCCCCCTGCATTGGGAGCGCGGAGTCTTATCCACTGCACCACCAGGGACGTCCCCAATAATCATTATTTTAAAGTAGTGATTTGTAGAATACAGTTCTGGTAGCATTTTCCCCCTGAATTTGTTAAAATTTTAAGAAGTAACAGTTGTCATCCATGCCTTTTATATAGAGAACTGTTAACTCTAACTTTGACTGTCAAAATATAATACAAACTTCTATTTTCTGTCTTATGAAAAGAAATTTTTAAAAGGCAGTGCTGTATTCTGTCAGTTTCAGAGCACAAGTTTTGACTTCTAGTGACTCCATTAATTCCCTGAGAAAGGTGAATTTTTTTTTTAACATCTTTATTGGAGTATAATTGCTTTACAATGGTGTGTTAGTTTCTGCTTTATAACAAAGTGAATCAGTTATACATATACATATGTTCCCATATCTCTTCCCTCTTGCGTCTCCCTCCCTCCCGCCCTCCCTATCCCACCCTTCCAGGCGGTCACAAAGCACCGAGCTGATCTCCCTGTGCTATGCGGCTGCTTCCCACTAGCTATCTACCTTACGTTTGGTAGTGTATATATGTCCATGCCTCTCTCTCACTTTGTCACAGCTCACCCTTCCCCCTCCCCATATCCTCAAGTCCGTTCTCTAGTAGGTCTGTGTCTTTATTCCTGTCTTACCCTGTCTTAGGTTCTTCATGACATTTTTTTTCTTAAATTCCATATATATGTGTTAGCATATGGTATTTGTCTGAGAAAGGTGAATTTTAAAGTAGGAGTAAGGCTTAAACATAGAGGCACACATCTCTGAAAGTGAGAGCAGGTTCTAAAAAAAGTTGCTGTGTAAAGGCTTTGAGGAAGCAGACTGTATAAATAACTTCCAAGAAATTTCTTAGATACGAGAGACAAGAAATTAGTTTCAGTTGTGTTTGCAAAGATAAGTCTTCCATTTTTATATGATAATGTTTACCACATTTACTCTGAAAGAAACTGCATATTTGGAAATAAAATATGTTTCAACACAAGAACATTAATGAATCTTCGTTGATGTTCAGTAATGACTGTGGAATAAATGAATGAGATGTGGAAGGGGCGAGAGATGTAGTTTTAGAAATCATCCACACAGAAGTGCAGGTTGGAGCCAGGGGGTCACTGACGTGCAGAAAAAAGAATGAGAAGTGCGAAGTTTGCATATGATGCAAACTGAGTTACCTTAAACAAGGGGTAAGGAAAGGTATTCTTTCTGTTTAACTCATTTAAGATATAAGTGGAGAAGAGTAAACTAGATACAATGGCTCAAGAGGCATGTGAAAGAAAGATGGCATCAGACAAGTTAAACAGGCAAGGAAGACTTTGTTCAAGACATTTGCAATAGGGGAGAGAGACTGAACTCAACTCCACCGAAACAAAAGGCAGGAGGGTTTTTAAGCACTGGTGTGAGTTAATGGAAAAGTACTGGGAGACCCTGGGGGAGGGGTTGGTCAGCGTGATTAGGACATCTGGTTTGGTAACTGGAGTTTATACGTTAGGCTTCTATTCATCTACAGAGACTGGGAGATCAATCAGGGCTCTTTCTTGATGATTACATTTCAAAAGGATGGCTCCCAGGTCTTTGAGAGAGACATTCCTGCTAGTAAAACTGGCTGGAAGCCGGGAGAAGATTTACATCTCAAAGGGACAGAGAAAACATTAACAATTGCAAATTTTTTAAGAAAAGGGAAATTAGGTGCTTAATGTCAGGAAGAAGCCTGTTTCTAAAGTTCAGGCAAGCTGAGGGGGACATGAAGGCCATCTTGATCAGGTGGTACAGTCACTGGGGCGAGGGATTGTTGAAACAGAGCTGGGCAAGATGAATGTTCCTAGTAGGAAGAGGCCTTATAACAAAGCCATTGGGTTCAGCCGGGATGAGAGGATGGTTGGTCTTTAAGAAGTACAGGTAGGACTGTGCTTTGCTGAGTGTAATGACAGAGGAAGTTCAGGCGGCCACGGAGGCACAGAGCATGGGGCCTGACTGGTGTTGGTCTGATGGCCTCGTCCTGGGGAAAGACACCCCTGCGCAGCCCAGCCAGTTCTGGGAGTCCCCGGGGCCGTCACTTGTACGCACTCACTTCTGAGTCCAGGAGGCCAGTGTGCAGGCACTGGCAGCTTCTTTCCTCTTTCCTGTCCCCCCTCTTGGATACTGGCCCTCCTGACGTACGCCAGACAGTGTCTTCTCTTCAGCACTGGCTGGCGGCTGTGGGGTGGGAGGTGGAGAAAGGGTAGAGAAGTGAAGGAAAACTCTGATTTATGCCACAGTGAGAGGTTCCATGACTGGCCGACACTGTGGGGCTGAGGTTTCTTTTCACTCCTTTTCCTGGAGAAGGCCTGTGTATGGTTTTAGAATGGTCCCCGGGCCAAGGTAAATGTAGAATCTTTGCTAGATTTTGTCATTGATCTGCTATCGGTAAGACGTAAGAAATGCTTTGAAAAAGTGTATCAATCCTGTTTTCTCCCTTTCTTAGATACAGCTATTTTGGAGTAAAGCCAATGCTGAACCATCTGAGAGAGTCTCTCTTAGGATCACTGTGGCGCAGCCAAACTCAATAGCTGGGATTGTAGCTGTCGACAAAAGTGTGAATCTGATGAATGTCTCAAACGATATTACAATGGAAAATGTGAGTTTAGCTATTTTCTCATTACAAAAATACACATTAAAAGAGAAAAAAAGTGGAGGCTTCCCTGGTGGCGCAGTGGTTGAGAGTCCGCCTGCCGATGCAGGGGACACGGGTTCGTGTCCCGGTCCGGGAAGATCCCACATGCCGCGGAGCGGCTGGGCCCGTGAGCCATGGCCGCTGAGCCTGCGCGTCTGGAGCCTGTGCTCCGCAACGGGAGAGGCCACGACAGTGAAAGGCTCGCATACCGCAAAAAAAAAAAAAAAAAAGAAACTTTGTGTTACTTCAGGTATCTAAAGGAAATTTCATTAGTTCCTTTTCAAGTATAAGTCAGTAATCAGTAAAGCTTCTGAATGAAAAGGATCTGCATTCCAGTTGTTAATGTTGGAAAGAGGCTATTGTGGTCAAGTGTCTTTGCTGTCTTACATGAGAAATGCCACTTAGAGTCTTCCCTCATTTTCATACTGTATTTTAACTGAAGACTCTTGAGAAAGTACTAGGAGATGGACTTGTACAATTCTGAATGACGTTGGAGAGAGCTTTAGGTAATTATGAAGTACTTTCTATTTTGCTTGTATATAATGGTTATAAATAATTACAGTCCCCACTGAATCAGGAATTTGCAGTATATTGAGGGAGTGAAAAATCATGTTAGCCTGCAGGAAACTTACAAACCAAGAAATATATGAACATCTAGTGTTATATAAACTAATCACCTATTCCTTAGTCATTTCATTTTTATTTGTAAGCTCTTTTGTTTTGAATTTCATTTTATTTTTATACAGCAGGTCCTTATTAGTTATCTATTTTATACATTAGTGTATATATGTCAATCCTAATCTCCCAATTCATCCCTCCCTCCCAACCCCCCTCTTTCCCCCCGTGGTGTCCACATGTTTGTTCTCTACATCTGTGTCTCTATTTCTGCCTTGCACACCGGTTCATCTGTACCATTTTTCTAGATTCCACGTATATGCGTTAATATGTGACATTTGTTTTTCTCCTTCTGACTAACTTAACTCTGTATGACAGTCTCTAGGTCCATCCATGTCTCTACAAATGATCCAATTTTGTTCCTTTTTGTGGCTAAAATTCCATTGTATACATGTACCACATCTTCTTTATCCATTTGTCTGTCGATGGGCATTTACGTTGCTTCTATGACCTGGCTATTGTAAATAGTGCTGCAATGAACATTGGGGTGCGTGTGTCTTTTTTTTTTTAACATCTTTATTGGAGTATAATTTCTTTACAATGTTGTATTAGTTTCTGCTGTATTACAAAGTGAATCAGCTATATGTATACATATGTCCCCATATCTCCTCCCTCTTGCCTCTCCCTCCCAGCATGTGTCTTTTTGAATTACTGTTTTCTCTGGGTACATGCCCAGGAGTGGGATTGCTGGGTCATATGGTAATTCTATTTTCAGTTTATTAGGAACCTCCATACTGTTTTCCAAAGTAGCTATATCATTTTACATTCCCACCAACAGTGCAAGAGGGTTCCCTTTTCTCCACATCCTCTCCAGCATTTGTTGTTTGTAGATTTTCTGATGATGCCCATTCTAACTGGTGTGAGGTGACACCTCATTGTAGTTTTGATTTGCATTTCTCTAATGATTAGTGATGTTGAGCAGCTTTTCATGTGCTTCTTGGCCATCTGTATGTCGTCTTTGGAGAATTGTCTATTTAGGTCTTCTGCCCATTTTTTGATTGGGTTGTTTGTTTTTTTTTAATATGTAGCTACATGAGCTGTTTATATATTTTGGAGATTAATCCTTTGTCCATTGATTCATTTGCAAATATTTTCTCCCATTCTGAGGGTTGTCTTTTCATCTTGTTTATAGTTTCCTTTGCTGTGCAAAATCTTTTAAGTTTCATTAGGTCCCATTTGTTTATTTTATATTTCCGTTACTCTAGGAGGTAGGTCAAAAAAGGTCTTCCTGTGACTTATGTCAAAGAGTGTTCTTCCTATGTTTTCCTCGAAGAGTATTATAGTGTCTGGTCTTACATTTAGGGCTTTAATCTATTTTGAGTATATTTTTTGTGTATGGTGTCAGGGAGTGCTCTAATTTCATGCTTTTACATGTAGCTGTCCAGTTTTCCCAGCACGACTTATTGAAGAGACTGTCTTTTCTCCATTGTATATCCTTACCTCCTTTGTCATAGATTAGTTGACCATAGGTGCGTGGGTTTATCTCTGGACTTTTCTATGCTGTTCCATTGATCTATATTTCTGTTTTTGTGCCAGTACCATATTGTGTTCATTAGTGTAGCTTTATAGTATATTCTGAACTCAGGGAGTCTGATTCATCCAGCTCCATTTTTTTTCCCTCAAGATTGCTTTGGCTATTCGGAGTCTTTTGTGTCTCCATACAAATTTTAAGATTTTTTGTTCTAGTTCTGTAAAAAATGCCATTGGTAATTTGATAGGGATTGCATTGAATCTGTAGATTGCTTTGGGTAGTATAGTCATTTTCACAACATTTATTCTTCCAGTCCAACAACGTGGTGTATCTCTCCATCTGTTTGTGTCATCTTTGATTTCTTTCATCAGTGTCTTATAGTTTTCTGAGTACAGGTCTTTTACCTCCTCAGGTAGGTTTATTTCTAGGTATTTTATTCTTTCTGTTGCAATGGTGAATGGGATTGTTTCCTTAATTTCTATTTCTGATCTTTCATCATTAGTGTATAGGAATGCAAGAGATTTCTGTGCATTAATTTTGTATGCTGCAACTTTACCAAATTCATTGATAAGCTCTAGTAGTTTTCTGGTGGCATCTTTAGGATTCTCTATGTATAGTATCATGTCATCTGCAAACAGTGACAGTTTTACTTCTTCTTTTCCAGTTTGGATTCCTTTTATTTCTTTTTCTTCTCTGATTGCCGTGGCTAGGACTTCCAAAACTTTGTTGAGTAATAGTGGTGAGAGTGGACATCCTTGTCTTATTCCTGATCTTAGATGAAATGCTTTCAGTTCTTCACCATTGAGAATGATGTTTGCTGTGGGTCTGTCATATATGGGCTTTATTATGTTGAGGTAGCTTCCCTCTTTGCCCACTCCCTGGAGAGTTTTTATCATAAATGGGTGTTGAATTTTGTTAAAAGCTTTTCTGCATCTATTGAGATGATCATATGGTTTTTATTTTTCAATTTGTTAATTGAAATGGTGTATCACATTGATTGATTGGCATATATGGAAGAATCCTTGCATCCCTGGGAAAAATCCCACTTGATCATGGTGTATGATCCTTTTACTGTGTTGTTGGATTCTGTTTCCTAGTATTTTGTTGAGGATTTTTGCATCTATATTCATCAGCGATATTGGTCTGTAATTTTCTTTTTTGTGGTATCTTTGTCTGGTTTAGTATCAAGGTGATGGTGGCCTCATAGAATGAGTTCAGGAGTGTTCCTTCCTCTGCAATTTTTTTTCTTCTGTTTTTTTCCTCTGCAAGTTTTTGGAAGAGTTTGAGAAAGATGGGTGTTAGCTTTTCTCTAAATGTTTGATAGAATTCACCTGTGAAGCCATCTGGTCCTGGACTTTTGTTTGCTGGAAGATTTTTAATCACAGTGTCAATTTCATTACTTGTGATTGGTCTGTTCATATTTTCTATTTCTTCCTGGTTCAGTCTTGGAAGGTTATACCTTTCTAAGAATTTGTCCATTTCTTCCAGGTTGTCCATTTTATTGGCATAGAGTTGCTTGTAGTCGTCTCTTATGATGCTTTGTATTTCTGTGGTGTCTGTTGTAACTTCTCCTTTTTCATTTCTGATTTTTTGATTTGAATCCTCTCCCTCTTTTTCTGATGAGTCTGGCTAAAGGTTTATATATTTTGTTTATCTTCTCAAAGAACAATCTTTTAGTGTTATTGATCTTTGCTATTGTTTTCTTTGTTTCTATTTCACTTATTTCTGCTCTGATCTTTATGATTTCTTTCCTTCTACTAACTTTGGGTTTTGTTTGTTCTTCTTTCTCTAGTTCCTTTAGGTGTAAGGTTAGATTGTTCATTGGAGATTTTTCTTGTTTCTTGAGGTAGGATTGTATTGCTGTAATCTTCCCTTTTAGAACTGCTTTTGCTGCCTCCCATAGATTTTGGACCATAGTGTTTTCATTGTTATTTGTTTCTAGGTATTTTTTAATTTCCTCTTTGATTTCTTCAGTGATCTCTTGCTTATTTAGTTACGTATTGTTTAGCTTTCATGTGTTTGTGTTTTTTACATTGTTTTCCCTGTAATTTATTTCTAATCTCATAGCGTTGTGGTTGGAAAAGATGCTGTATATGATTTCAATTTTCTTAAATTTACTGAGGCTTGATTTGTGACCCAAGGTGTGATCTATCCTGGAGAATGTTCTGTGTGCACTTGAGAAGAAAGTGTAATCTGCTGTTTTCAGATTGAATGTCCTATAAATATCAACTAAATCTATCTGGTCTGTTGTGTCATTTACAGCTTGTGTTTCCTTATTAATTTTCTGTCTGGATGATCTGTCCATTGGTGTAAGTGAGGTGTTAAAATCCCCCAGTATTACTATGTTACTGTTGATTTCCTCTTTTATAGCTGTTAGCATTTGCCTTATGTATTGAGGTGCTCCTATGTTGGGTGTATATATATTTATAATTGTTATATATTCTTCTTGGATTGATTCCTTGATCATTATGTAGTGTCCTTCCTTGTCTCTTGTAACATTCTTTATTTTAAAGTCTATTTTGTCTGGTATGAGTATTGGTACTCCAGCTTTCTTGTGATTTCCATTTGCATGGAATATCTTTTTCCATCCCCTCACTTTCAGTCTGTATTTGTCCCTAGGTTTGAAGTGGGTCTCTTGTAGACAGCATATATAAGGGTCTTGTTTTTGTATCCATTTAGGAGCCTGTGTCTTTTGGTTGGAACATGTAATCCATTCACATTTAAGGTAATTCTTGATATGTGTGTTCCTATTACCATTTTCTTAATTGTTTTGGGTTTGTTTTTGTAGGTCCTTTTCTTCTCTTGTGTTTCCCACTTAGAGAAGTTCCTTTAGCATTTGTTGTTCCTTTAGCATTTTTTGAGCTGGTTTGGTGGTGCTGAATTCTCTTAGCTTTTGCTTGTCTGTAAAGCTTTTGATTTCTCTGTTGAATCTGAATGAGATCTTTGCTGGGTAGAGTAGTCTTGGTTGTAGGTTCTTCCCTTTCATCACTTTAAATATATCATGCCATGGCCTTCTGGCTTGTAGAGTTTCTGTTGAGAAATCAGCTGTTAACCTTATGGGAGTTCTCTTGTATGTTATTTGTCATTTTTCCCTTGTTGCTTTTAATAACTTTTCTTTGTCTTTGATTTTTGTCAGTTTGATTACCCTGTGTCTTGGCATGTTTCTTCTTGGGTTTACCCTGCCTGGGACTCTCTGTGCTTCCTGGACTTGGGTGGCTATTTCCTTTCCCATGTTAGGGAAGTTTTTGACTATAATCTCTTCAGATATTTTCTTGGGTCCTTTCTCTCTCTATTCTCCTTCTGGGACCCATATAATGCAAATGTTGGTGCGTCTAATGTTGTCTCTTAGTCTGTCTTCATTTCTTTTCATTCTTTTTCTTTATTCTGTTCTGCCCCAGTGATTTCCACCATTTTGTCTTCCAGGTCACTTATCCGTTCTTCTGCCGCAGTTATTCTGCTATTGATTCCTTCTAGTGCATTTTTCAATTCAATTATTGTATTGTTCATCTCTGTTTGTTTGTTCTTTATTTCTTCTAGGTGTTTGTTCTTTAATTCTTCTTGGTCTTTGTTAAACATTTCTTGCATCTTCTCAGTTTTTGCCTCCATTCTTTTTCTGAGATCCTGGATCATCTTCACTATCATTATTCTGAATTCTTTCTGGAAGGTTGCCTATCTCCACTTCATTTAGTTGTTTTTCTGGGGTTTTATCTTGTTCCTTCATCTGGTACCCTGTCCTCTTTCTTTTCATTTTGTCTGTCTTTCTGTGAATATCGTTTTCATTCCACAGGCTGCAGGACTGTAGTTCCTCCTGACAGGCTACAAGATTGTAGTTATTCTTGCTTCTGCTGTCTGGTGGATGAGGCTATCTAAGAGGGTTGTGCAGGCTTCCTGATGGGAGCATCTGGTGGTAGCTAGACCTTGGTGTTGCTCTGTTGGGCAGAGCTCAATAAAACTTTAACCTGCTTGTCTGCTGATGGGTGGGGCTGAGTTTCCTCACCATTGGTTGTTTGGTCTGGGTGACCCAGCACTGGAGGCTACAGGCTCTTTGGTGGGGTTAATGGTGGACTCTGGGAGGACTCTTGCCAAGGAGTACTTCCCAGAACTTCTGCTGCCAGTGTCCTTGTCCCAGCGGTGAGCCACAGCGATCCCCCGCCTTTGCAGGAGACCCTCCAACATTTGCAGGTAGGTCTCATTCAGTCTCCTATGGGGTCACTGTTCCTTCCCCCTGGGTCCTGATGCGCACACTACTTTGTGTGTGCCCTCCAAGAATGGAGTCTCTGTTTCCCCCAGTCCTGTTGAATTCCTGCAATCAAATCCCGCTAGCCTTCAAAGTCTGACTCTCTGGGAATTCCTCCTCCCATTGCTGGATCCCCAGGTTGCGAAGCCCAATATGTGGCTCAGAACCTTCACTCCAGTGGGTGGACTTCTGTGCTATAACTGTTCTCCAGTCTGTGAGTCACCCACCCAGCAGTTATGGGATTTGATTTTATTTTGATTGCGCCCCTCCTACCATCTCATTGTGGCTTCTCCCTTGTCTTTGGATGTGGGGTATCTTTCTTGGTGAGTTCCAGTGTCTTCCTGTCAATGATTGTTCAGCAGTTACTTGTGATTCTGGTGCTCTCACAAGAGGGGGTGAGCGCACGTCTTTCTACTCTGCCATTTTTAACCAATCTCTGTAAGTTCTTTATATGTACTTGTCAGTGAAATCTAGACTGTATAACCCACATCCACTGATTGATTAACTACAGTGATTAACAACACGTCAGAAAGAAAGATATATATGTATAGGCGAATTTGGTCATCTTGTTGTAAAATCAATCCATTTGAGAAAAATTATACATTTTTCTTCAGTCTATGCAGCAAACTTTTCTCATTCCTTTTTTAAAAAAACTCCTTTAAAACCAATTGGTCACTTTTTTTCTCTTGCCTTCACTTAAATTCACATTATATTCTAAAAAGTCTGTAGCATTTTGCATTTGATTTAAGTGAATGTAGCATCCTTCATTTTACAGCTTGCTAAATATCTTAATAAATATATTATTTCATTTTTCCTTCCATATATATGTGTACACACACAAATACACACACACACACGCTCTCTTTGTCTCTGTCTCTATATCTCGCTGTACGTTTACATTAAATTTTGTCAGCTGTTAAGATTGCTATCCCAGCTTTCTTTTGATTCAAATATACTTGGCTGGTATATTTTTCCATCTTTTTATTTTCAACCTTTTGTAAGTTTTTGTTTTACCTATATCTTGTAGATAGCATATTATTATATTTTGCTTTTGTTTTTTTTAATCTAATCTGATAGTGTCTTTTAATAAGCTTATTTAACCCACTTACAAATTAGTCCTTGCTCTAATTAAGACTTATTTCTGCTTTTTTATTTCATATTTTAAAATTTAGACTACTTCCTTTTTGTTTCTTTTTATTCTTTCTGTGGTTTTGGAAGTTACACATTCTAGTTTTATTTCCATGATAGATGCCCTTAACTCATGAATTGTGCTTATATTTATTTATCCTTATTGATTTCTTAAGATTATCAATATTTGTATCTTCATCTGAGAAGGCAAGCATTTTAGTGTGCTCTCATATTCTTATGCATTCTTTTTGTGTCTCCCTGACTGCACCTCCTTCCCCAACCCTGGCCAGGTCATGTTGCTGTTGTACAGAATTTTTGCCCTTTCAATATATACTCTCCCTTCATTTTTTTTTTTTTTTTTTTGCTGTACACAGGCCTCTCACTGTTGTGGCCTCTCCCGTTGTGGAGCACAGGCTCCGGACGCGCAGGCTCAGTGGCCATGGCTCACGGGCCCAGCCGCTCCGCGGCATGTGGGATCCTCCCGGACTGGGGCACGAACCTGTGTTCCCCGCATTGGCAGGCGGACTCCCAACCACTGTGCCACCAGGGAAGCCCCTCTCTTAGCTTTTTGTTTTATGTTTTTTGTCTCTTTTGTCTTTTATTTATTTCTTTGGGAGGGTTCCTCAATTGACTCTTTCTGCTCACTGATTATTCATCAGCTGTATCTGATGAATAATCAGATATCATTGATTTGATGGATATCCTACTTTTATATCAGCTGTTATACTTTTAATGTGTATTATTTTCATTTGGTTCTTATATTTTTTCTTGTTTTATATTGCTAATATTTTATCTTACCTATATTTACTATGTTTATTTTAAAGTCTTGAGCTGACTTTTCAGTATTCTGCTTCATACGTTGTATGTTGTCCAGCTGGATGTCTTTTACGGAAATTATACTCATTGGATGGCTAGTTGATTTGGCTGCTACTCTGATAATGTCTGTTGGGGAAGGCTGAACACCAGGTTCCAATCTGTGTATGTCTTGTGAATTTAAAGAGAGGCGAGAGGTTGAACTTCAGGGACTTGAGAACTACTCTTGATCCTCCCAGTGTGCTGTCCCCTTCCACTCAGCGGTTCACTTTTAAGCTCTTAGGGAAAAGCAGCCCAGGAAGCCGTGGTCTCCTGAGGTGATGACCCCAGCTCTGAGGGTTTGGAGGAGTAGAGGAGGAAGAGTGAGTGCTTGAAGGCCAGAGGTCTGTTCACGTTTCCTCACCCTCTCACACCAGAAGGGCAGAGGTGCTCACCTGGTATTATCCTGGCCACACTGCCTGCCTGCTGGCTGCTGGTTTTGGCAGTGAAATTGCAAGGAATGATTGTCCTGAGGCTACCTTCTGAAGAGAAGCACGAGCAGAATTTAAAAACCTCCCTCCAACCGTCATCTGACTGCTATTTGTAGCAGCTTTCTGCCATCTGCTTCCTCCAGCACTCCAAATCGAGATACCCTTCCCTCTCCTGTGGGCTTTCTTGTTCTACTCATCCAAGTTTCTTGCTTGCTTTTATTGTTTCTCCAGAGTTGGCTCTGGAGGAGGGAGTCAAGAGCCTATGATAATAGACTGTTTTGGTTTCTTTCATTCTTGTTAAATTTATAGGTGATACCCAGAGACTCTTGAATGCCTTGGAATAATTTAAGTGTCCTAGATCTTCCAGGACTAATTTTCAGATACCAGACTTCTCTTGCTGCAGCTTTGACAGTGCCTTTTACTGAGCCAGTGAGAAAAGGAGGACTTCTTTATGCAAGAGATGCTTCTTCCTAGATAATTCCATAGATTTGCACCTGAGTGTCAGCAGAAGGACATCTTGCACATATTGGTGTTCTGTGGCAGAGTTGGAGTTATGGAACGAAAACCTTTTCTCTCCATCCTATCTGGCTCTGGCTCTGTTGTCTATAGTTGAGCTAACTATATTGGCTAGCTTGTTGAGATATTATGAAATTTTCTGTTTTCTCATTCCGTTATTTTCTCCTTGGTACTTGTTCTAGCACCATGTTTACTTAACATGGATGTAGCAGTGGTATTGTTAGTATAGCAGAAGCAGTGGTTTGGGTGTTTAATTTTAAACTTGGTGTGTTTTTAAACTTACACTTAGAACCTTTAGTAATTTTCCCCCTGTCTTTGTCTTAGTCTGTCAGTCTTAATGCTAATGTAAATAAGGGAAATGTATCAAAATAGTTACCAAAAAGTGTATAATATCTTAACTTTTTTTACCGTAGTAAAATATATATAACATAAAATTTGTCTCTTTAACCATTTTCAGAAGTACAGTTCAGTGGCATTAATTACATTCATAATATTGTACAACCATCATAACTGTCTATTTCCAAAACTTTCATCACTCTAAACAGAGACTCTGTGACCATGAAGCAATAACTTTCCATTACCCGCTTCCATTAGCAACCCTGGTAACCGCTAATCTACTTCTGATTTTCTGAATTTGCTTATTCTAGATATTTCATATAAGTGGAATCATACAATATTTGTCCTTTTGTGTTTGCCTTATTTCACTGAGCACAATGTTTTCAAGGTGCATCCATGTTGTAGCATGTATCAGAACTTTATTTCTTCTTATGGCTGAATAATATTCCATTGTGTATATATGCCACATTTTGTTTGTTTATTCTTCTATTGATGATGCTTAGGTTGTTTCTACCTTTTGGCTATTGTAACTAATGCTGCAATGAACACTGGTGTACAGATATCTCTTTGAGTCCCTGTTTTCAGTTCTTTTGGGTATATATGTAGGATTGGAATTGCTGGGTCATATTCTTATTCTGTGTTTATATGTACCAATTTTACTCACTCTTTTAGCCTATTTTACTCACTCTTGCTAGCAATGAGTACTGTTCTTAAAAAGTAGCATTGCTAATCAGATACATGCAAGTATCTCGTTATTGAAGAGCTATCTCATTGATGTAATTTGCATCACTTTGATTATCAATAAGGTTGAATATTTTTCTGCTTATTCATAATTTGCGTTTCCTCTTTTGTGAGTTGTCTCTTTGTGTTATTTTAAAGAATTTAGTTAACTGATTTTTTTAAAAAAAATTTATTTATTTATTTTTGGCTGCATTGGGTCTTCATTGCTGTGTGCGGGCTTTCTCTAGTTGCAGCGAGCGGAGGCTACTTTTTGTTGTGGTGCGTGGACTTCTCACTGCGGTGGCTTCTCTTGTGGCGGAGCACGGGCTCTAGGTGCGCGGGCTTCAGTAGTTGTGGCACGCAGGCTCAGTAGTTGTGGCTCGTGGGCTTTAGAGTGCAGGCTCAGTAGCTGTGGCACACTGGCTTAGGTGCTCCATGGCATGTGGGATCTTCCTGGACCAAGGCTCGAACCTGTGTCCCCTGAATTGGTAGGCGGATTCTTAACCACTGTGCCACTAGGGAAGTCCCTAACTGACATTTTTTTAGAACTTATGTTAGCTATCAAATTGAACCCATTTATCTTTGTCAAAAGTATAAGTCATTTTTAATGCTGATCTCTACGTGTTGGTCTTGTCAACAAGCCCACACTTCTTAGGCATTCTGGAATGCTGAACAGAATAAAAACAAGTTTAAAAAAGAAGTGTAATTTTGGCTGATTGAATTATGAACATGGCAGTTACATATTCATTATTCCTCCATTTGTGTCATTTTCAAATTTGATAAGCATATGGGCTATCTCTTACCTAAGGTATATATCAGAACTGTTGAGAGGGCAGAACACGTTGATACGATTGCATTCATTCCGTATATTTTATCTTTCCTTAGGTGGTCCATGAACTGGAACTTTATAACACAGGATATTATTTAGGCATGTTCATGAACTCTTTTGCAGTCTTTCAGGTATGTTTAGTTTGCTATAATTTGAAAAGGTATTAATATATTTTACTGCTGCAAAGTTAATTTCAGAATTAATTATCTAAATTTTGAAATGTTAGCCTCTTATTCAATTTATTTAATTTAACCTTTTATTAAGTGTGTTATATAAGTGTAATTTGAAATGGAAAGATAGTCACCCTTCTAAGTTTTAAAAGCAAATGAATAAATTCACCATTAGACAAATAATGGAATTTGTCATTATAATTTCTTTCTTTTATATCACTTTCCTTGACCTGGAAGTGTCTCTTTTTTCATGTGAGAGAGAGAGAGAGTGTGTGTGTATGTGTGTGTGTGTGTGTGTGTGTGTGTGTGTGTGTGTATGTCTGTGTCTGGGTATGAGAGAGAGAATGTATACTCATGTATGTACCTAAACTCTCAAAAATGAGCAGGAGTTAAAAAAGAAAGGGAACTACTTTCACATGCTACACAAAAACAAATGAGCAAGGGTGAGTTAGGAGTATGGGAGTCTGACAATTTAGAGGACATTTAAACTTTTATTTTAAAAGAAAATTAAAATTATTCTTTCTAGGAGTGTGGCCTCTGGGTGTTGACAGATGCAAACCTTGTGAAGGATTTCATTGATGTTTGTAAGTGAAATCTGACAAAGTGCTTTTAAAGTAATTAAGTCTTTCATCTCAAGTGTTTATCGTTACTTATGTAAGTATGAATACTTTCTGGCTGAACATGAATATTGTAATTTTCATTTTCTGTTCTCTTATCCTACAGTGTTTGCCGTTTAATGTACTTGAAAGTACATCTGGACCATGACATGGAGTGTTTTTCACCTCCTGTCTAGATCTTTGTAATGAATGCTTTCCATTTGCTCTCTGTAATTTTTTGACATGGTTATATTTTTGGACATATTGGAAGATCTTATGCCTCCAATTTGTGTTGTAAACTGTGGTGTTATTTTGGAATCAGTTAAAAGGGGCAATGTAGTTTTGAAACATTTTTGTTCTCTAGCTTTTTATTGTTCACCTAGAAAATAGCCCAGATGTCATAAAGTGTGCTGTTGATACACACACACACATACACACGCCCGCACGCACTTGTCTCCTCAATCTGAGTTCTTTGCGGGCAGAGTCACATCTGTACATCCTAGTTCCCTGGATTGCTAAATAGAGTTGACCACCCAACTAATCAAAAGAAGTGTGCTTTTAGGAAGGAGTCGTAAAACATTTTGACTGAAGGAAATGTATAAATGAGGATGATTAATTCTAGAAGTTGTTCTCTTTTCTTTCAGGTAAAATCATACGAAATCATCTTGAAAGGCCACAGAACTATCATAGTTTCTATCCATGAATTCCCCGTTTCTGTCACATGTTCCCACTCATTCTATTGTTAGTAATACTTATTGTAATCTTTACCTTTTCTGAGACCCTTCTACCTTCTCACTGTAACAAAAGAAGCCTGATACTCTTACTAGCATATTATCTTGCTAGAAACCTTCAAGTGATTGAATTCTTCCCTAGTCCCTGCATGACACCTTTCCCATTAAACTCAACTCTGGAACACCCTGACTGTTTACCTTACCCCTGTTTCTGCACCCTGATGCCCCCAAAATAACCTTAACTTTGATATGTCACAAAGCATCACTTTTCCCTAATATGATTTGGCTGATATATGAGCTCTTGAGTTGATATGATTCCACATCTCTGTTAATGAAATTATCATCTACCCACATGTCTGCATCAGAAACCTGGAACTCATCTTTAATTCTTTCCTCTCTCTGTCAGATGTGGAACAGCAGAGTGGTTAAGAAAGGAACTTGCCATTAAATACTTCTGACTTTGAATTCTGGCTTTGTGATCCTGAGAAAATTCATTAAGGTCCCTAAACCTCAGGTGTCTCCCTGAATTAGAGGAATAATAATATTACCTAGATTACAGGGTTGTGAGGAGGTTACACCCAAAAGGATGTAAAATGCGTAGCACGTGTTTGGCACTCACAAGTCTGCAATTACCTATTGTCTTATCCCTCAGATCCAGTTTGTTCATTATTCAGTAGATGATATTAATTGCATGCCTGACGTGTAGGAGGCAATGGAGATTCCAGCTTGGTCTAGTGGGGCAAGCCAGCACACAGAGGAGTATGCTGAGGTACAGCCTGCCCGTGGGTGCACACAGAGGCCATCCAGCTGAGAGGCAGAGCACGGTCGTTTCTCAAGGCTGTCCTTCCTCTCCTCTCACTCATCAGCATGCCTCCTTGGGTGCCGCGGGAGCCCCCTGTTTCTCCTGCCTCATTCCCCCCAGCTCTAAACCACTGTTCGCACTGAGACCAGAGTTACCATTATAAAACATGGGTTAGATCGTGCTTCTAATTTGTTTCAAAACCTTCAGTAGGCCATCATTACTTAAACGATCAAGTCCAAATCCTTCAGCGCGGGATAACTGATATTTAAAAATCTGGACCCAAGCGTTTGTTCTGTTCTCATTTTATGCCACTCTTCCCTAACACACATTGTCATATTCTGGACATGCCTTGGTACTTAGCTTATTTTTTTTCTCTTGTATGAGATACTCTTTATCCGGAGGCGTAAGGAAATGGAATGTAGAAGACAGCGCAGAATGGGTTTTCTCCCCTAGCCGTACCCTGTCCACTGTGCAGAGGCTGTAAAGTCACCTGTTCTCTGCACGGTGGACACTTGGCCTGTGTGCGCTATCGCTCTTAGCATGTATTTGTCCACCTCCTCCATAGACAATGGGTGGAGCTCATCACTTTCATCTTGGTATCTTTGGTACCTTCTAGAGTATAATTTTCTTTTTACACTTCATTTTGAAATAATTTTAGGCTTATAGAAAAGTTGAAAGAATAGAGATAGGTATGTCTATATGTCAGCCTGCCTCTTTTATAAGAAAGAAGCTAATAAACTGGATGATTTTAGCGTCTTGTGGATGGTGTAGCCAAAGGCAATCAGCACTGGGGATCTAAGAAGAGGAGAGTAGCAGAATTGGAGATAACTTTAAAAATGTGATTTAGGTTATTTCTTAGCAGCTGAACTGTAGGTAGTTTTTCAGGTATTGGTTGTAGGGCCATCAAACTTTTTTTTTTTTTTCTGGCTCTTTCATAGTGGCCATGTGACTAGGGTAAGTCACGTGACTTCTGTGGGTCTCAGGTGCCTCTGTAAAACAAGAAGATTGGACAAGACAAACTCTAAAGGCCCCGTCAGCTGAGAGGTGCTGTGATTCTGTGGACTGGGTTTATGAACACTGTCTACAGTGACTTTTTCCTGACAGTTGTCTGTGTTTATTTTTAGATGACCATATAGCGTTTTTGGAGGAAAATGAAGGATACTTGGTAGATTTTCATGACTTCTCTTCAGGTAGCAGTCCACGTGTCAGAAAGCATTTTCCAGAGACTTGGATTTGGCTAGACACCAGCATGGGGTAAAAGTTTATAAAGTTCTTTGCCCATATATATTTTGTGTGGCCTTAGTTTTAAGTAAGTTTTGCCCTGTTTCTGATGCTTAGGTACAAACATAGAGTGGTAAAGAACTGAATGGACCAAGAGTTTTTTTTTTAGAACGATATTTATTGTATTTAAATATAGTACTTAATAAAGCTGCATGTGAATTGTGGCAGTGAGAGTACCATCGTGGAGAAGACTGGCCTTTTGCTGATGAAGGGTGATTTTAACTTCCCTGAAGTCTTGTGGTTCTCTTTGGGGAAAGATTGCTGAGAATCCCTTTGTTGCCTTGGGATGGGAAGCGCTCATGGTTATTCCCCCTGCCTTGTTGCTCCTCATAAAACATCCCCGTGAGCCACAGGAAGTAGGGGTGTGGATGCTGAAAGGAATTCAGCTTAGCTGACAAACTCTGTGCTACCTGGCGTGATGACTGAACGGTAAATCATGAAATCTACACATATCGTGAGTCAACTATTTACAGAAACTCGAAATAAGTCAAACCTCAAAAAACAAATAACAGCGTAGACTAGGATACAGAGGGGAACTTTTACGCATATCGAGAGAAACAAATTGGAGTTAAGTTTGAAAAAGTATATTTATTATCTATACAAAATTTATGAAAAATGATATTTATTCTGAAGATATAGACATTGTAGAAAGATTTTATTGGAATACGGATCAGTCTGCAGTGTTATGACCTTATTATGACCTATTCCTTGAGAACTTGGGGTGTACTGTTTTAGGCTTAAACCTTTAAAAAAAGTTAGATATGTAAATGATTTGGAAAATTAAAATTCTTCCTAACCATGGTTTTAGGTTATGTTGGCCAGTTTTGAAATGTGTCAGTTCTCGGTTTTGTGACTTTTATGTTTATCTTGGCTTCAGTTCCAGGACTTACCAAGAATTCGAAGTTACTGTACCTGATTCTATCACTTCTTGGGTTGCAACTGCTTTTGTGATCTCTGAGGATTTAGGTCTCGGACTAACAACTGCTCCAGTGGAGGTAGTGTATTAAAGGGCTGCTGATAAATGGTACAGTGCCACGAAGCGAAGAAAGTGTCGGCTCCTCGATGGATTTAAAACAAGTGATTGCTGATGATGTAGATCACAGTTTAGAGATTCCTTGGCGTTTCCTTCTTGTTTTTCATCTGTTTTACACTTTAGAATGTGAGCTGTATTAAACTGCTAAACATGCTAGCTCTGTATTAAGATTTGGATACAAAGTTTATTATGGACTGAGTCCAACCCCTTCCAGAGGCCAAGAAGAGAGAGAATATTTCCGTGCATCCCTCTTTAAGGACAAGCAGAACTTCTCAAAATGTCCCCTAGCAAACATTTCTTCACATCTCTTCGGTCAAATTACATCTCATGTCGCTTCCTAAACCCGTCACTGACAAGGGGAATGTAATGACCATGACTGGTCTTAGATCAGTAGCTTTTACCTCTGTCATACCTGAAGCCAGCTTTTTATAACAGCTATGCTTTTCATCCCTCTACCATCTATGCAAAATGAAATGCATAGAAAATATAATATACCTGCACACTCAATTTTTAAAAAATCAATAAGATGCCCTAAGTGAAATAGTGAGGAGAAATAAAAGGAAAGTAATGTATAATAAAATAATATACTTTTCAGTATGTAAGTGACCAGGCCTAGTTGCACTAGAAGGCATAGTAACATATGTGAATATTTACACCATGCATAGAATCACCCTCTGTGTAACAGTTGTACATCCAGTTTGATATACGTGTATTGTTTTCGCAACTCAAAAACCTTGAGTGGCGCTGCCTGAGGTGATGTAAAGTTTTGAAATAGTGAACAAGTTTTGATAAAGTTCCAAAACAAAGTGTAGTTTCCTCTTGATTTACCAAATAGTTGTACATTGACAGGTGTTTTGGGTTTACGTATATGTTGGAATTAGTTGTAAGCCCAGGTCATTATAAGCAGGTACTTCATCTACACGAAGGAACATTCAAGAATCATGAGGGACACGGAACAATTCTTCCTTTTCTGGGACTGTCCTGAGCACGCAGACCTTCACCCACTAAGTGCCAAGAGCCCCCTATGGTGACAGTCTGACACTTCCACAGATGTCCAGATAAACCTCTAAGCGGGGATTAACTGCTGTCAGTGAGAAGCTCCGCCGATGCTATCAGAGTTGGGTGACCAATGAGGAAGCACAGGGTAGCAGGCAAACCATCGGTTAGACTTTTCACATGAGTCTAAACCAGATGCTGTTTCATTCGGCCAGTGGCTTTAGAAGAAGAATGGTAGAATCAACGTGGCAGAGTAGAGGAAGAGAGACTTAGCTGTGGCCTCAGACATGCTGGGATCCAGTTCTGGCTCCTACACTTTGCAGCCGTGTGAACTTGTACCGGTTACAGAGATGTCTGAGCTTCAGATTTCTTTTCTGTAAAATAGGATCAAAACACCTGCCTACATAGGTGTAATGACTAAAGGAAATAATTTGTGTAAAGTCCCTGGTTCCTAGTAGCCATTTCATAGAATGTAGTGGGTACTGTGTTAAATAACATAAATCAGTGTGCCCCCGTTCGTTTGGGGTAGGTTGCTGTTTGCTTTCTGTTGGTAGGCAAGTGGACATTTCTATGTGAAGTTAGTCATAAGCGTCACAGGTTTTGTGAGATTTGCTTTTAATTGCGTAAAGCGTGAAGCACTTGGACTTGAATAAAATCTGTATCCATTGTGTTCTTTTCAGCTCCAGTCCTTCCAGCCGTTTTTCATTTTTTTGAATCTTCCCTACTCTGTTATCAGAGGTGAAGAATTTGCTTTGGAAGTAACCATATTCAATTATTTGAAAGATGCCACTGAGGTAATACGCTAATCATCATTTACACTTCAGGAAAAAATGAAGAAAACATGCGGGGATTGGGTTACGTAGTGTTTGGGCATCTAAGCGTTCTATACATTTCTGGGAGATTGAAAATAGCCATACTTTGCCCACAATTTCTTCTGCTTGTTAATGTCGAAGGATATAGCTAGCGTGCCCAAGCATCCTTGCCTTAATTTCTAGCACGGGTTCTCTGCTTTAGTCATGCAACTTCATCTCTGCGGCATGTCTTTCTCTTTCCTGCCCGCCTCCCCCTGCATTTTTCCCCTACTCTCCTCCCACATCTACAATGTGTTGCCGCTTCTCGCTGCTGTTCTGTGCCCACTGCAGGTGGCAAGAATGGATTCCTTTCAAGACCCGGTTTGAAACTAAGGTGTCTTTCCTGAGGAATCTCACCCATGCTGTTGTGCTTATCCCTGTGTTTATATCTGTTTTCAAGGCTTTGTCTTTTGAGTCACGGCCCGGTGTCTCCTTAGCCAAGTCAGTTCCCTGTAAGGCAGGGGTAGGCCCACTGTTTGTACTGTGCCGGCAGTGGTGTTAACGAAATGATTTTTCCTCCCGGAGTAGGGAGGGATTGTAATTAACCTTATTACCTGAAAATGCCATAATCTCTTTAAGCACTATGTCTAGAGAGTAAACTGTTTCTTATTTTCTAATTTTATTGATTGATTTATTTTTTTTTTTGCGGTACGTGGGCCTCTCATTGTTGTGGCCTCTCCCGTTGTGGAGCACAGGCTCCGGACGCGCAGGCCCAGCGGCCATGGCTCACGGGCCCAGCCGCTCCGCGGCACGTGGGATCCTCCCGGACCGGGGCAAGAACCCGTGTCCCCTGCATTGGCAGGCGGACTCCCAACCACTGTGCCACCAGGGAAGCCCATAACTTAACTGCAGTTTACTCATCTGTCAGGTAGGAAATATTTTGAGAAACAGATGAGAAAATAAACGGGAAAACAATTCATAAAATCTAAGACCCAGAGAGATGGGATTCTTGATAAGCCTGGCAACTTTGACATATTTTATGAAAGTTTACAACCGACATGTGTTTCAGGACTAGTGTCTGAGTCATACTTTTCTTGGAATAATTTTAGCAGAGGCTCTCAATGAATGTAATACCGTTTCATCCTGTTTGCCTCAGCCTTTTCTGATGGGACTAGTGTCCCAGGATGACTTAGATGAGTCAGGCTGGTGGCAGTACCATGACATGAAATAACCTTTTTGGGTACACCCTTACCACTCAGGCTTTGAAAAATGAGAGAATGTAATGTTAGTGGGAGTTTAATGTTAGAAATGGCACTGAAGAATGCCATTTCCCCACATGTCTTGAGGTAGATGGAGAAAGCGTAGGAAAGAAACTAGGTTTTTCCTGACACCCTTTCACCCTCTCCTTGGCTGAACCTTTCTGTCTTATTTTTCTCTAGTTTCAGGCCTCATAGATTTATCTGCACTTAGAGCCACATTTTACTGGGGAGCAATTTATTATATAAGACCTTTGATGGTTTTTTCTTCCAGGTTAAGGTAATCATTGAGAAAAGTGACACGTTTGATATTCTAATGGCTTCGAATGAAATAAATGTCACAGGACATCAGCAGACAGTTCTGGTTCCCAGTGAGGATGGGGCAACTGTTCTTTTCCCGGTCAGGCCAACACGTCTGGGGGAAATGCCCATCACAGTCACAGCTGTTTCACCTGCTGCTTCCGATGCTGTCACCCAGAGGATTTTAGTGAAGGTAAATACTTGAAGTCTAAATAAATAGAATGGAAATATATAATTGAAAAGGCAACAGAAGGTGGTTTTTCTCTTGGTTAAATTTGTTTTCAAGACTGACTAGGTCATCTTTTCCACCCTCCTGGTAATGCCTAATGGTTTTCTCATCTGAAGGTAAAAATATATCACGTATGTTTTTAAAGGTAATTGTCAACGTCTTCTTTAAATTTATAGTACGAATCTAAGGCAAGTTACATTTACAGTCTGTGTGACATTGGGATCCTATTAAATCATGCCAAGTTGATACGTAGATTTTGAATTTTGGAATTCCTCAGTACAGGTAGAAGAGGTTTTGGTAGGTTTTTACAGAGAAGACAGTATGCACAAAAAGACAACTCAGCACAGTAGATAAGCACTTACGTTCCGGAGTAAGACAGCTCCGGGTTTCATCCCACCTTTGTCAAGGGTGCCTTTGCACAAGGTACTTAACCTCTGTCTTTGGATAATAAAAGGACCTACCTCAGAGGGTTTCTCATCGCCTTTTCATCTTCTCCTTTATCATTTCCATTGCCATTCTATGAAATGTTTTGACTAATTTAATGAGAAAGGGAACATTTGTTAACAGATTTGAAGCGATAATCCACTGTAGGTACTTACCTAACCATATACAGGCCAGATGATTGACTTATTATCTGCATATAGTTCTCTGTAAGCAGATGAGTAGGGACCATGTTAATTGTGTTCCTTTTTATCAACAGGCTGAAGGAATAGAAAAATCATATTCACAATCCATCTTATTAGACTTGACCGACAGCAAGCTACAAACTACTCTGAAAACTTTGAGTTTCTCCTTTCCTCCTCATATAGTGAGTGGTAGTGAGAGAGTTCAGATCACTGCAATTGGTAAGAACAGATTATATCACCGTTGCCACTGGTTTATTTGTATATGATACTGTATATTTTTCATTTATTTGTAGGTATATTTTCTTTTTTTAAATACTTTTTAAAGTTGAAGTATCGTTGATTTACATTGTTTCAGGTATATAGCAAAGTGATTCAGTTATACATATATTCTCTTTCAGATTCTTTTCTGAAAAAGAGTAGTTTATTACAAAATAGTTGATAGTTTATTACAAGATATTGAATATAGTTCCCTGTGCTATAAGTAGGTCCTTATTTAGGTGTATTTTCTTATTTAATCCTAATGAGAAGAAGTTGCAAGAAGTTTTAGTTGGTGCCAACCACTGATTACGGTAGGAAGGCAAGTGAGATATGTGTCCTGGACCAGTTCTTCTGTCTTCAAGGTGCATGTGAATCACCTGGGGAGCTTGTGTGAAGGCAGATTCTGGCTTGGTAGGCCTGGGGTGGGGCCTTGGCTTCTGCATTTCTAACAAGCTCCCAGGTGATGCCGATGCTGCTGGTGTGCAGACCACTCTTTTTTTTTTTTTTTTTTTGGGTACGCGGGCCTCTCACTGTTGTGGCCTCTCCCGTTGCGGAGCACAGGCTCCGGATGCGCAGGCTCAGCGGCCATGGCTCACGGGCCCAGCCGCTCTGCGGCATGTGGGATCTTCCCGGACCGGGGCACGAACCCGCGTCCCCTGCATCGGCAGGCTGACTCTCAACCACTGCGCCACCAGGGAAGCCCGGAAACCACTCTTTTGAGTAGCCAGACCACACTGTCGTATGGCTGTTCTGTCTCTGTGGCTCTCGACCACTGGTGAATATCCCTTCTGTGGAGCTTTGGAAATACACAAATATCTGGGATCCACTCTCGAGCTACTCAGTCAGAATCTCTTGGGCTGTGGCTAGGGCATGTATGTTTTGAAAAGGTTCCACGAGTGCTTCTGGTAACCAGAGGTTGAGGACCACTGCCTCTAGCAGTTCCCTGTGCAGACACAAATACCCTTTACAGTTTGAAGCTACCCACTGACTAAGTCACCCTCTCCTAGTCACCTTCTGGTAACCCCAAAGTCCTTTCAACTATTAGACAGAGCTTCCACACAAATGGTTTATTTATGTGGTTGTGCTTTGCAAATAACTGAAAGAAATATTTAGATGAATGACATCTAAATATCGGGTTGGCCAAAAGGTTCGTTAGGGTTTTTCTATAAGATGTTATGAAACTTTTTGGCCAACCCAATAGTTTAGATCTTTGAGGTGTCAGGACCTAAGGCACTTTTTCAGAGGTTCTTTTAAATCTCCCCTGCAAGTGTAATGCTTTTTATTATAACCTCAAACAACCAGTTCCTCTAGAGAGGACGTTTTTTGGGAGACTTAGATATAATTCTTAAAAAGAATTAAATAAGCTTTCTATTTAGGGGAATACATTCTGCCTAAGAATCTCCCACAGTGCCAGGATGCTGGGAGATGATGTGGTACACACACACACACACACACACACACACACACACACGGAGGGAAGAAACCTTGAAGTTTAAGTGTGTACCATCGCTCCTTATGTTGGAATGAATCTGCTATTGTTGTTGAAGTGCTCTTAGGTTTAATCTTAAAGCTTGATTTAGATAATGGTTTTTCAAGTGTTTTTTTTTTGTTGTTGTTGTTATACGCGGGCCTCTCACCGCTGTGGCCTCTCCCGCCACGGAGCACAGGCTCTGGACGCGCAGGCCCAGAGGCCATGGCCCATGGGCCCAGCCACTCCACGGCATGTGGGATCCTCCCGGACTGGGGCACGAACCCGTGTCCCCTGCATCGGCAGGCGGACTCCCAACCACTGTGCCACCAGGGAAGCCCCTCAGGTGTTATTTTTATATGGTATTTATATATTTAAAAAAAACTTATTTGGTAGCCCAGATGTATGAATATTAGCTTGCTTCTTTGGATTTTGAGAGTCTAAGTTTATGTTCACTTTGAATATTAAAAACATAACCTACAGTTGTAATAAAAATAAAAAACATAACCTGCAGTGGTATTTATTTCTCTGTGTTAATATCTAAAGTTTGAGACATCATACGCTAGCATGGCTGTAGCCTACCCACCTGAAGATCTTTTTTGGATTCATTTTTTTTGGAGCAGATTTTTACTAGGTATTTGGACTTTGGTGTAAGTTTCTAAAATAAACCACATTGACGAATATTCTTCCCTATACAGTTCAACCGTAGTGAAGTCAGAATTAGAACTCAGCCTTTACATTTCTAAATTCTTACTTATTTTCTTGAGTTATGGTGTTAGACTGTGGTTAGAGGAATGTGGGTAAGCGTGTGTTTTGTTTCGCTTTATATTACTAACTTTGAAGAATATTTTTAACCCTTTTGATCCTGAGATTTATTGAAACGCTTATACTTGTTAGTTCTACTTTGTTGTTGATAAATAGAGCACATTGAAAAATACCACAACCCTGCCCTGAAAAGCATCACTTCTCAAGAATTTGTAGTGTATTAGTAAGGAAATCAAAATAAAGTTCTATTTCTGTGGAGAATATTAATAATAAAACATTTCTTTCCCATGTAAGAACGATGGTTTCCTAATGCAATTCCTGACATTTTTGTTCCGAAATTTTATTTTAAACTTGGTTTTTGCTTATCTGTACTGTATCTTTGAGCTAAGAGTCTCCTAATTTGTCACATAATCTACAAGTTCAGTACCACTGTATTGTCGTTTATTTGACCAGTCTTCCTAAAAGCTTGATGTAAAGTTTCTATAAATACTATGTTCCACACAGTGGAATAGTAATATTGCTTCAAATGCTTTCTGCTCTCAGTGGACACCTCTCTGCCACCAGGAGGTACAGTTACCGAGGATTTGCTGAATGTAATGAACATCTTGTGCTTTCAGGAGATATTCTTGGTTCTTCCATCAGTGGCTTAGCCTCACTCATTCGAATGCCTTATGGCTGTGGTGAACAGAACATGATAAATTTTGCTCCAAACATTTACGTTTTGGATTACCTGACTAAAAAGAAACAACTGACTGAGAATTTAAAAGAAAAAGCCCTCTCATTTATGAGGCAAGGTAAGCATTTTAGAAACATACTTTTATGTGTAAAAATACATTTATTCTTTACTTTTTTTTTTTTTCTAGACCGTATTTCAGCATAGACAGCTTTTGCCTTTGCTCTGTGATTGTGGCACTAGATGGTGTGGCATGTGCTAGAAGTGTGAGCCGTGGGACGTCGTCGCCACTTGTCCTCAGCTCAGGGCTCACTGATTGCTGCTAAGATGTTTGTTAAGGATTTTGTTCCTGGAGGGGTTTGTATTTTCATAAGGGATTGGAAATTTAAAGCCACTTAAAGATCTGAAGAAATGAGTATTCATTCCACATTTCTAGCGCATCTCTTAGGGCCAGGGTCACTTCCAGTGCTGAGGAAGCAGGAAGTCAGGCCTTTCCTCCCAGAGAAGTCCCTGTTCAGTGGAGAAAGTCCACTGGTAAACACACGAGGCTTCCTGTGGTGGGGACCTTCTCAGCGCCTTTAACATTTCAAGTAGTTGGGGGGGTTAGGAGAGAAGGGTGTGTATGGGGGTCCCTGCTGGCCACTCGGGAAACGCCACACCGGTGAGGACTCTGCCCTGGCTCCTGGAGAGGCTGATACTGTTTGCAGACGCCAGGCTCTGTGTCTACAAGTTGCTAATAACAACAGATAACATCGGTGGATGCTTACTGTGAGGCAGGCAGTGTTCTAAGCACCTTCCATAATATCTCACTTACTGGTCGCAATCGGTATATGCTTATCATCCTCCTATTTTTACAGAGGAAGCAACTCAGGCACAGAAAAGGTACCTAACTTGCTAGGGTCACGTAGCAAGTGATGGCAGAGCTAGGATTTGAACTCACTCTCTGGCCCCAGAGTCCATGCTCTATTTGTGTCCATACTTAGGAGAAAATGGACCGTTGTGAGGCATTTTTAATAATAATAATAATGTAGACTTGATTTCCTCGAATATTCCAAAAGCCAGCCACCCAAAGTCACAGTTTGGAAGCTTTGTGCTTCCATTAGGGGACCTCTAGCAAGATCTCTGTGTGGCTGAGTTTACCATTCTGCACAGTCTGGGGTACCTGCTCTCCATCAAACTGGTAAAGATTCGAACGGTTCAGGCAATACGATAGGAAAATGCTTGTTCAGTATAATCTACAAATTGAATCAACACTTTCCACCCTAACTTTTAATTTTGTTTTATTTATTTATTTTTACAATGAATGGGTTAAATGCCAATAGAGGCAAGCTGTTAGTGGTTTGGCTAACTTTTCCACAGTTAAGAAGGAGAAAACTTAGTAAAGACATTATTTTAACGTGGCCTTTTTTTCTAGGTTCCCTCATTATCCTAAACTAAATTCTATGTAATAATGATAATAACTAGCCCTATTTGTTGTACAAATGTTTTCATTTAATTCTCACAAAAACCCTTGGAGCTAGGTGTGCTGTTATTATTTCCCTTTTGCAGGTGAGGAAACTGAGGCACAGGGAGGCTAAATAACTTACCCATGGTTCCCCTGGTGGTCTGACTCTGTAGTCCATGCTCAGAACGCCATGAGATAGCGTTACTCTGCAACATTCTTAGGTTGTTGGAAGCAATAGGGGAGGACGTAGGAGGAGTCGGAATTGGGCCAAGATGCTTCAGTGTGACCAAGGCGCAAGAGGTCTCAATGGGTGTTCTGATAAAATAGTAAGAGAGGACCATGGGTCCTGTAGGGAAGGAGAAACCAGACGTTAGAATCTGGGTGTCAGGTTAGACCAGAGGGAGCTGTAAGATGTTGGGTCCAAGGGGCTGAGCTGTAGTCAGTGTCCTGAGTGCCCCCTGGGCTAGGCTGGCAGACAAGGGCTGAATGCAAGTAAGGGAGCTGCGAGTCAGGACTCGCCTTCTGTGTGGGAGGCCAGCGTTGGGATCAGGGCTGGGTGTGACCCGAGTTCTGCTGTGTAGGAGATAGTGGTATAGTTTCCCTCAGATTAGAGCCAGGCCCTGCAGGCATTTATGACATCTCAGGCCCAGGTCCTTAAGTCCTCTAGGAAATTCTCAAAGATCTAGCAATCGGTACTTTCTATACTGAGCTGCCCATTAAAAATTATTCTCCTTTCTGCGTATGTTTGTGAATCAGTCATTTTTTTTTCAGTTTAGCTATTAATTTATTTAAAGAGAATGGTAAAAAATCAGATGTTTTATCATATTCGTAGAAAACATACGTTATTAATTTTTCGAGAAAAATGGTACTTATGTACTAAGATACTTCCCCTGTGATTTCCAGGTACTCATGTCTTCATATAATGCACCTTTGCATGTCCTCTACCTGGAATGGTCTTCATGAACTGTGAACTATGTTTGCTTGATAAAATCTACTGATTATTAAAGCGAATCAGTCATATTTTAAGTATGTAAATACAAGAGCTGCTTTTTCCAGGTTTGGTTATAATTAAGTTTAAGCAGTGGTACCAGGGGCTCTGTTTGGTGTGGTGTGTGCCATGCTAAAATCAGGTGAGATCTTGGCACACTGCCATATATTTAAAGAGATGAGTAAAAAATATTTTCACAGTTTAATTCAGCACCTTTTTAAGACAAGATTCTGACTTGTATTTGAAATTTAGGTTGGCTAGTTTCAGGTAGGGAGTATGTAGGACCTAGACTGGTGCTTTATAACTTGATACACATCCTTTGGGATATTTTAATCAAATAAAGTAAAATATTTTAGAAAATGCCATTGATTGCATATTTTATATGCTTTATGAACTATATTTCAGCAAGTAAATTCTGTCCATTCTATCTCTAAAAACAAGTGTGAAATTTCCCCACTCTCTCTATCCCAGGCTGGTTGATCTACTCTGACTTGCCATTGCTGACCTGGCTACTCCAGCAGCTTCCTAAATAGACCCTTTGCCAATATACTCACCCTCCTTCAATATAGTCTCTGCATATTTTATAATAAAAGGGATCTTTTGATAATGTCAGAATCATCACATCACTTCCTTAAATTCTCCAGTGGGTTCCTCACCTGGGCCTGCAAAGCCCTGAGTGAATGCCAGGCCCCATCTGTCACCTCACCTGAAGCCGCCCCCTCAGGGCTCTGTCAGCCTGCGTCTGGCGTGCTCTCAGCTCCATGGCGCTGAGGGCCTTTGCACCTGTCCTGCTTGCTGGATACTCTCCCCCCAGATCTTCCCAGGGTTGGTTCCTTCTCATCATCCAGATGGTGTTTTCCTCAAAGTGGCCTTCCCTGACCTTTTAGCAGCTCTCACTTAAATTGTTCCATCGTATATTCCTCATCACACTTAACAGTGTTTAAAATGTTCTTGTTTTTCTGTTATCTGACTGTCTCCTGCCCTAGAAGGTAAGCGCCCTGA
The DNA here is from genome assembly GCF_003031525.2 of Neophocaena asiaeorientalis asiaeorientalis. NCBI lineage: Eukaryota > Metazoa > Chordata > Mammalia > Artiodactyla > Phocoenidae > Neophocaena > Neophocaena asiaeorientalis. The sequence continues at coordinate 1,807,116 of NW_020175674.1, read as the reverse complement.
CAGAGGGGACTGTGTTGAATCCCTTCTCCATGGGATCACCATATGGGCCCCTCAGTAAGCGAAGAATGGGTGAATGCACTCGTATCAATATTAAATTCTTTGGGCTTTAGGTTGATCGTCCTAATGTGGAGATCGGGTCTAGACGATCTCTCCGGTGTTTCCACGATGCATGGCTTTTTCTCTAAACACCAGAGTTTCTCCCTGGCTTTGGCACATTTTCAGGAGCTAGGAAATGTGACCTGAGGTTTCAACATGTTACCTTTTGAGCTGGTGAAATGGCTGATGGGAATCAGTCCAATGAGCTCCTCAAAATGTATCTTTTCACATGCAGAACTCAATTATATTTCAAAGGAGTGGACAAAAACTTCTCAGCGTCATGATTTTCATTATGAAATCGGTGTCTCATTTCAGAGACTCTGTTTTTTCTTTTGCTATCACATTTGCCAAAGTTTTTTTTTTTTTCTTCAAATATACTGTAATTGTTTTTATTTTTTAAGGAATTGAAGTGGCTTTGGCGCAAGTCATGATTTATATTACTTAAATGTCAGTTGTGAACAGCGCATGGTTTTCCTTAAATCATGCTTGGCCCAGGAGCCCAGTAACCTAACTTATTGTTTTTCTGGTCAAAACAATAGCTACATCATTGAATGAAGTGTCTTTCACTGTCAAAAAGAAAAATAGAACCGTAACATGGAAACTCTTTTTGACAAGGACTGGAAATCCCAGACCTGTTAATTGGAGATTTTAAACCACTTGTTTTTCTCAAATATTTAAATTGCAGTGCATGTGGCTCAGTTTTTCAAGTAAGACTCGGACCAAACTCAGCTGAAAACACATTATATTTTCTCTATTGGAATAAAAACAGGAAAAAAGTAGGTTTCAGAATTCTGATGCCGCATTTGGCCATCACGAGAATGGCTAGAGGCAATAGTGAAGATGCTGAAAAAGAAAACGTTGGTGAAGTTCTCACTTTCCATTCATGTCAGAGGGAGTAAGGAAGTTGATAACAAATACTCTTCTTTTAGTACAGAGAATATTTTTATCAGCTTTTAACCAGAGAAAGTGATTGGGCAGCCAATTTTACTTAATTTATTTGTATACAATGTTGACACTTGTGGTAAACTAAGTCAAATTATGTTTAGAATGTTAGTTTTCTATGTGTTTCTATGAGTGCTACTTGCCTCTTTATTGTGATAAATTGTAAATATTTTCCATTCATGGCTATTTCAAAGAAAATGCACCACCCACTAAGTATGTATCTTGTCCGACTCTTTATAAACAACATTTCATGAATCATTATTTTAAATTTTAGAAGTGTCTGTTAATTCTGATTATGCTGTTACTTTGTAACTCAGGAGCTATTCATGAGACTATGAACTTGAAGGCAGTACTCTAATTTCCTCATAAACTTTTGGAGAAAACCATCTTTTTGCCTATCTCGTCTATCATGATGCAGCCGAGGGTTCTCTAATGATGCATGTCTGGCTTAAGACAAGGAAGGACACCTCACGGGAGACCTACTTGGTTTGGGTTCCCTCCTGTTTTGCCCAGGGAGCAGAGCTGGAGGTTTGGATTTTCAGTTTCATCTAAACCAGCTCAGGAAATGTACTCCGTACCTGGAGACTGTGTCTGCAAGTCCCCTTCTCTGGGCTCGTCGCTCCTGGTGGAAGAACTGTGCTAATTGTTGATATTAATGGCAACTCTTGGAGGGCAGCCACCTGAAGGGTAATTTCCATAAACACTGATCTCATCTCCATGATCTCATCTCTCTGAAGGTTTCACAATAACTCATACTTGGAACTGCCATTGTTGATATGATTCAGGGCCTTGGAGGCACTTGGTCCTCACCTGAGGTTGGTCCATCTTCTCACAGAAGTACCTCCTCTAGTGATGGAGGGACCTGGAGCTTCCCTTCCCTCCCCTCCCCTCCCCTTCCCTTCCTCCTATGTCAGATTGAGTTCACACGTCAGCTCTGCTACCTGGTAGATTTACTCCTGAATTGGAAATTGAGGGAGAATGTCTTGGCCTCTTTTGCTCACTTCCTTTGTGAACATTAGAAAATTATTCTGCTTCTCTGTGATCCTTGACCAGCTCTGACAAAGGAAGAGATTATATGTTCAGTTTTCTTCAAGGTTAACTAAAACATGTTAGAGTGAACTAAGGTTGTGTTAATAGTGCCTGTCATTGAATTTTTTCCATTCTTGTTTATTTTACTTTTTGAATATGTAAAACATTAACGTGCTTCCAAAAGTCAAACTTATTCTAAAAGGTGTATGCAAAGGGGTATCTTTCCCTCTCGGATCCCTTCTCCCTACCCTCTGGGGGTAACGTTCTGCGTTACTTTCTTGTTTAGCTTCTCTCTCTCTCTCTCTTTCTTTTTCTCTCTTAGCAGAAATTAATGTATGTTTTCTCTTTTTCTTACACAAAGGGTAGTACACTACGTGTGCTATTTTAGACTTTGCCTTTTTCACTTAACAGTATATTCAGGAAATTGCTCTTCATCAGTTCAGAGAGAGTCCTCATTCTTTTTCACGGCTGCATGGTACTCCATTGTACACGTGTACCACAGTTTATTCAACCCGTCTCCAATTTGGTGGCATTTAGGTAGTTTCCAATGTTTTTGCAGTTACAAATAACGCTGCAATCAGTAGCCTTCTGCATATATATTTTTGTGTTGTTGGAGGTATATCTTCAGATATATCCTTAGAAGTAGGATTACTGGGTCAAAAGTTTTAGACGTTCTACCGCACAGGGGTTGTACCATTTGGAATTCCCTCTAGCAATGGATGAGTACTGGTTTCCTTACAGTCTCCCCAACAGGAAGAATGGTCAAGCTTTTGAATCTTTGCTAAAGTGGTGGGTAAGAAATGGTATCTCAATATGTAGTTTTCATCTGCATTTCACCTATTATGAAGTTGAACATTTCTTCCTGTCTTAAGGTCTGTCTTTCTCTCTTTGTTTTTTGTGAAATGTCTGTACTTGTCTTTTGTCCATTTTTTCTCTATAGGAGTTTTTATCTTTTCCTCTAAATTAAAAACATTCTTTATATAATCTATGTGTGAAGATATATAGTATTAATATATAAAAACATATACATAGACTTGTATAGTATTAATGTTAGGAGGATTAGCCATTTATCCATCTTATATGTTGCAAATATTTTCCTTTAATTTGTCATCTGTTTTTCAACTTTGTTTATAGCGTTTTGCCATGGAAAAGTTTGAAACAATTTTTTTGTAGTCAGTTATTTTTTCTTAAAAGTTTGGTGGTTAGAAAGTCTTTTTCTACACCTATGTTACGGAGTGATATCTGTTGTTTACTGAGAGAATGTAAAAGGTACTGTGCGAAGAACTTTTCATATATTAATCATTGAAAGAGCTCTATGAATTAGTAGGAAGCAGCAGCTTTGGAGACAGATTGACCTTGGCTAATGCCTAATTTCAGTTCCTATGAGCTGTGTGACCTTGCACATGATATATTCTAAGTTCAGGTCTCTTCATCTCTAAAAAGCAGATAGCCTCTACATCATAGAGTTGTGGAATTACCCGAGTTAATACCTGAAAAGGGCTTTGACCAGTTCCTGACACCTAGTCACAGTTGGATAAAAGTTGGCTGGTTAGTTACCATGCTGTAATATTTCAGTTTTAAACATAAAGAGTGTAACTTAACGCTCCCTTCTTCAAATTAAGAAAACTCTCTCATCACTTAAATGCTGTTTACATCTCTTTTACCATAGGTCTTAAAGATCACCGTGAAACAGTGTCTTGTTTTTTTATGCATTTTGTCTTACTGTAGCTTAAATCAGATACTCAGATCTGGCTGGGGTTTCTTGTGGAAAGGCTCAATGAGAAAAGTTTGGGACCTGGCAAGAGCAAATTCACGAATTTTAAATGACTAATACTCATATTTTCTTAGTCAAATATGAATAATTAATTATAGTTATTGATGCTTCTAAAATGTGGTATTCATAAAGTAAAATGTTTTTGTTACTAGAGTTTATTGGGGATTGAATTCAACATTTCACCAGTGAGTATGTTTGCCAGGCACTACATGGCCATGCTGCTGGGTTCATTTTGTGTGCCCTCCCCTCCTGTAGTAGAATCCTGTAGTTTTCAGGAGGAATTCTTGGTTATCAGAGGATCACTGATAAAGCCTTGAGTTGGAAATGTTTCTGGCTTCTGCTTCTGCTTACTTTTTATTGATAAATTATGGCTAATATCATTTTTAGCGAGTTGGTTTGTTGGGCTTGTCTGGTGACTCTTTCAGTGTTTGGCCTATGATTTCTCAGTCACTGGACTTTGAGACCTGCACGCATTGCTTTGCAAATATGAAACATCTGCCTCTATTTGCAACCATTTATTTGCAAATATGAAACATCTGCTTTTATTAAAGCAGATCTGTGAGCCATAAGCGCTCCCCAATTTAGTTCTATACTGAGACTTCATTACCACCACCATGGTCTTTTTATTTAGTGAGAACTTAGAGTTGACGTTTGGGCGGACAGGTCAGTTTGGGGGTTTACCTCAGTTGGTCATGATCAAAAAATTCTAGAGCCACTGTGTTAGATTATTTAGCAATTTTCTCCCTTCTGCTGGTGGTCGAAGAGTAGAAAGTATTTTTACTTCTCGTTTTAGCTTTAAATTTTAATTATGATACTGTAGCTAGTATTTTTCTTAGGTAGCAAACAATTTTAGATGACTGAGCATTGAAACCATTGTAGTTTACACTACAGAGTTAAATACTCCGCTTTTTAATTTACTTGCTTTTGAATGGATAGAATTGTTGTCTGTGTGATGGTATTCTTCTGACTTTATTCCAGTTTGGGGCTATCGTGGTTCTTATTTTATGCATTCTACTTGAAACGTCCTGATGTTCTTAATCTCCCACAGCACACGATATAGAAAATATTCAACGTTAGTTGATTTCATGTCTTCTTTCCCATTCTCTGCCCATGTTTCCTCAATATGAAGTCATGATTAGAAACTTCCATTCATTGCAACTTGATTACATTGATTATCTGTCTATTTTGGTGTCTTCAGGTTACCAGAGAGAACTTCTCTATCAGAGGGAAGATGGCTCTTTCAGTGCTTTTGGGAATGATGACCCTTCTGGGAGCACTTGGTAAGTGTTTTTGCTAATGGAACAAATCCATGTCACTGAATGGGCTCTCACTAGGTCACGATGGCCATGAAATTGACAGATGTGTCTCTGTATCAGCTTGGAGGCTGCTTTTTCCATAGCCTGGCTTTAAAAGAGATTCTCCTTTTTAAATATGGTTTTAAAACACTAGTACATCAGACGTTTTTATTTAGAAAAGATAAGTCATAAATCCCCCTCTTTTTTGGTGGGAAAAGAAGCAATAAAATATGATGGTGCAGCTGGTAAGAAATCCGGACCCGGGCACGAACCCGCGTCCCCTACATCGGCAGGCGGACTCTGAACCACTGCGCCACCAGGGAAGCCCAACATAGGTCTTTTTTTAATCGGACACAATCAACACTAATTTTGTATTAATACAGTCAATGTAGTTTCTTGCTTTTTTTTTTTTTTTTGAAGATGTTGGGGATAGGAGTTTATTAATTTATTTATTTTTGCTGTGTTGGGTCTTCATTTCTGTGCGAGGGCTTTCTCTAGTTGCGGCGAGCGGGAGCCACTCTTCACTGCGGTGTGCGGGCCTCTCATCATCACGGCCTCTCTTGTTGCAGAGCACAGGCTCCAGACGCACAGGCTCAGTAGCTGACGCGCAGGCTCAGTAGCTGTGGCTCACGGGCCCAGCTGCTCCGTGGCATATGGGATCCTCCCAGACCAGGGCTCGAACCCGTGTCCCCTGCATTAGCAGGCAGATTCTCAACCACTGCGCCACCAGGGAAGCCCCAATGTAGTTTCTTTAAGGTTATTTTTTTGTGAAAAAACGGTGATGAGGTTAAGTAATGAACCTCCAGAGTTTCCTCCAGAATGAAATCTCCACATGGCTGATTTTGGATGATTGATTACTCTCTCCTTGTACTATCTTCAGTTCATTTTCCACCCAGAAAAAGATTGGCTAATTGTGTCAGTAGGGTTAGATAAGGTGCGCCGTGGTAACAACCCTCTAAATCTCCGTGGTTTATTAACAAAGGTTGTACTCATGCTGCACTTCCACTGTGGCTCAGCAGGGGGCTCTGCGGTCTTTGTTTCAGCCACCAACTCACCCTGAGCCTCTAGGCTTGCTGCAGCCTGGGGACAGAGGGCTGGAGTATCCAGCAGTGGCGGTTAGAAGCTTCAGACCGGTATAAGATTTCTTATCACTTTTCCATGACGGGAGCTGGCCCCATGGCCACGCCTCACTTCAAGTGGGCAAGGAAGTGAATTCTTCTGCGTACCCAAAGTGCAAGAGAACTGCATCATATTGAATATTAGTAATGTTTGCCACACTAAATCTTTTATAGGATGAAACAGATCTGCTTCATATTTTCTTTTGGCACAAGTCAGGATGTAGATCCATAAATAGAAAGGTTTCAGTGTTTTATTGCCTGATGTTCTTTTCACCTCAGTAGCAGATGTTCTGTAGCAGACATTGACATACTTTTTCTTTAAAGGGTCAGATAGTAAATATGTTAGGCATTGCAGGCCCCATAGAGCCTCTGTTGCATATTTTCCCCTTTTCCCTCCACCCTTTCTTTCTTTTTAAAAAATAAATGTATTTATTTATTTTTGGCTGCGTTGGGTCTTCGTTGCTGCACGCGGGCTTTCTCTAGTTGTGGCGAGCTGGGGCTACTCTTCGTTGCGGTGCGCGGGCTTCTCATTGCGGTGGCTTCTCTTGTTGCGGAGCATGGGCTCTAGGCGTGTGGGCTTCAGTAGTTGTGGCTCACGGGCTCCAGAGCGCAGGCTCAGTAGCTGTGGCTCACGGGCTTAGTTGCTCTGCGGCATGTGGGATCTTCCTGCGCCAGGGATCGAACCCATGTCCCTTGCATTGGCAAGCAGATTCTTAACCACTGCGCCACCAGGGAAGTCCCCACCCTCACTATTTTTCTCTGTTTAAAAACTGTTCTTAGGTGGAGGTTGGGGGCTGTGCAGTGGGGAGAGGCACATATAAACAGACTGTGGGCTGTGTTTGGCACAGGTAGATTTGGCCTACAGGCTGTAATTTGCTGATTCCTGTCCTATAGGAGAGAAAATATCCATTTCTTCTACTCAAAAGCACGACAGTTTGATTGTGAACTAAACATACTTCATCCACTGCTTTAGGGTCGAGCTAAGTGTGTGATGAGATCTTCCTTGGTAAATACCCGGAACAGTCCAAAGATGAATAACCTTGGACAGTTTAACTCTCTCTGAGTTTCGAATTCTCAACCTTTAAAATCAAGAGGCGGGATTAGATGATTTCTAAGTTCTTACCAACTCTGCTCTTTTGTGAGTTGACCTGGAATTTCCCAGCCACACCCAAGGGGAAGCCGTGCCCACTGGCCCAGCTGAGTTGTTCACTTTGTTGTCTCTTTGTCGTCTTTCTTCCTTTTGTTCTATCTTCAGTGATTGGCCCTTTGGTGAATCTTCTGATGGGGGAAAAGGGTTGTTATTGCTGGTGTGTTTTATTGCTCAGTGTAATTTGGAGGACTGTATAAAGTGTATTTTATGTAATTTTTCCCCCCTTTTCACCAAGGTTGTCAGCTTTTGTTTTAAGATGTTTCCTCGAAGCTGATCCTTACATAGATATTGACCAGAATGTGTTACACAGAGCATATACTTGGCTCAAAGGACATCAAAAATCCAATGGTGAATTTTGGGAGCCAGGAAGAGTGATCCACAGCGAGCTTCAAGGTGGCAATAAAAGTCCAGTAACCCTTACGGCTTATGTTGTGACTTCTCTCCTGGGATATAAAAAGTATCAGGTATTTAATCTTTAATAAATAATGGGTGGAAAATCACAAGGAAGGTAGGTCTTGATGGGTCAAATACATGTCTGGAAACTTAAAGGATTTTGCAATATTCCATCACATTTGAAGTCTCGAATTTGAGTACTCTTCTGCTTTGCATCTGTGGCCACATCCCAAGAGCTGAGAATATATACTTTCTCCTCAATTTAGAGCTTCAACACCTGAGGTCATATGAGAGAGGTATCTTTCTCAGGCTATATTTTATGCCCTCATCTTAGTTCGTGATAGCCAATGGGAAAAACACTAGCAAAAGCTGCACTTCTTATTTTTTATTCCCTCTACGGAATGGTGCCTATTTGCTTGTAGAACCTGAAAAGCAATGTTATTTTAAAAATACATGGCAGATCATTAAACGTCAGTGATCGGGGGTGATTCCCATTGCCTAGGACAAAGGCGGGTGCTTAATAGACACGGAAATGGTTTATTTTTTTATTTTTTTGCGGTACGCGGGCCTCTCACTGTTGCGGCCTCTCCCATTGCGGAGCACAGGCTCCGGACGCGCAGGCTCAGCGGCCATGGCTCACGGGTCCAGCCGCTCCGCGGCATGTGGGATCTTCCCGGACCGGGGCACGAACCCCTGTCCCCTGCATCGGCAGGCGAACTCTCAACCACTGCGCCACCAGGGAAGCCCTGAAATGGTTTTTGAATGAATGTTTGAAAATACTTTTTATTTAAATATGTTGGTGACAGGTTATTCTGAATAGTAAAATATATATTTTTTCTTTCCAGCCTAATAGTGATGTGCAGGAGTCTATCAGCTTTTTGGAGTCCGAATTCGACAGAGGAATTTCAGACAATTACACCCTGGCTCTTGTAACTTATGCGCTGTCATCTGTGAGAAGCCCTAAAGCCAAGGACGCTTTGAATATGCTGACTTGGAGAGCAGAACAAGAAGGTAACGTGTGCAACCCGTTCTGCGTTATGAAATGTGTAAATGATATGAGAAAGTTTTGAACACCAGGTGCGAAGTTGATTACATTTATGTCTTCTGAATGGGATGAAAATGAGATGCAAGTAAGATCAGGAAGGGTTGACATGGCCATTCTGCTGCTACTCTCCCCAAGAGTTTTCTAGAGAACTTGGGGCCTTGGGTTTTTCCTTCTTTTAGATATGTTCTGCCATGTGTCAGTTACCCTTTGAATCGTCTGATGCCATTTCTGGTTTGGTGGCCTTGAGTGATCGTGAAGGCCTTGGTTTTTGGAGAGACTTGGGCTCAAATTCTGGTTCCGTTAGTTACCTTTAGGAGCTTCAGTTTCCCTGTCTTAAAATGGGAGTAACAGCTGCTTTAGGGTTGCTGTGAGGATTAAATGAGATAAGGTGCAGGGCTTACTTACCACGTCGTAGGTGTTCGAAAATGTGAATTAAAATGCTGACAGAAATGCAAATGTCAAAAAATGCTGTTAGTGAGCTGTATGATTTTTTTTACAGTTTTGGAATGGGCACTGTGATTTTTTAATCATACAGCTGCTTATGGGCTACAACAGGACAAAAAGTACAGGTGTTATTACTTTCCAAATGGCCTCTGTGGGGCAGAAGGGCTGGGTGGGCAGAAAGAGTTTTAGGTCATGTCAGTTTATTTAAAGCTCTGTTAATTCAAGAAGGGGTGATTATGGAAAGTGCTTAGAGACTTCTGAGACTGTAAAAAAGAGTGTGTTATTATTAGCAGTAAGTTAGCTTACATCCTTTTTACCTGTTGCAGTGCTGGGGACTAGAAGATTACTGCATCGAGGCTGAAGTAGTCCTTGACATTTCTGCTTCTCTGCTTGGCTGAGTGGTAGTTATTTCACATTCCACTGAAGTGCAGTCATCATCTAAATAGTAATATTTGAGAGAATGGGGAGGGGGTACCACATAGCATGTTCATCTGGGGGCTAGCAGGAATATCTCTAGGAAGGTTGTTAGGGTGGCCAGGGTCCCTCATTTTTTCTTGGAGTCTTGGATTTTTGAACTTATAACACCACCTTTCAGATAATGAAAAAAGGAGTCTTTCCCGTTAGGGCTGGTTAATGGCAGATTCCCAGAACAGGGTTCTTTCCAATGTGTCCTAATATATTTTGGGATGGTCTGGAATAGAGTATGGTTTTTAAAAAAAAATAATTTATAGCTTTTTGGTCTTGAGCCAAACATATGGAATTTCTCTTGGGAAAATATTTTTATCAAAATGTCCTCAAATATAAGTAAAAGGACAAGGATGAAATTTTATAAGTCTTAATAGTTTAAGAAGTGACATGTAAGTACGTGTGTGTGTGTGTGTGTGTGTGTGTGTGTGAGTATGTGTATATTTGCTTGGCATCTATATACACATGTAGAGAAATATGTATACTTTTATGCTAGTCAAGGAGAACTTGGACCAGTGTAGGAATGTTTAATGGTATCAAGTGTAATTTTTCTGTATTGGGCCAGACCATTACTACTTTTCTCCCGCAGGAGACATGCAATTCTGGGTGTCACCGGTGTCCAGACTTTCTGAATCCTGGCAACCAAGCTCCCTGGATATTGAAGTCGCGGCCTATGCAATGCTCTCACACTTCCTGCAGCATCAGATTTCTGAGGGAATTCCGATTATGAGGTGGCTAAGCAGGCAGAGAAATAGCTTGGGCGGTTTTGCATCTACCCAGGTGAGTGATGATCACTTTAAATTTCTTTATGAAAATAATTGTGTGTGTAAAACTATTTATAAAATTAAATCTCTCTCTCTCTATATATATATGTGGTTGCTTTATTTCATGACTTCATACAATTACATGGCAGTTAAAAAGTTTAGTAACTTAAATCAAAGGTTTAAGTTACTAATTTTAATTTTTTCTCACCTTTGACATAAACATCGTATCTGATACCCATATGGGATAAATTAGTTCCCTGTCTCACTAGCCATTTGTCGTCTCCGGTACCTGGTACAATAGGAGCTCAGTTCTAGTCAGCAGGTGTTTTCTGAGTCTTCCTTGGACTCCAGGTCAAGCAGATTCAAAGGTGAATCGAGGAGGGTTCCACTCCCAAGGAAGGTGGATGAGTATACAGTGGTATCCTACACATGGTATCCTTTACTCTTTGGCGGCCTTAATATAGCCTTATGTGCACACATCTTTTTCTTTTCCCAACAGGACACCATTGTGGCCTTGAAGGCCCTGTCTGAGTTTGCAGCCCTAATGAACACAGAAGAGACAGATATCCAAGTGACCATGGTGGGGTCCGGTTCACGGAGTCCTGTGAAGTTTGTGATTAGCACACAGAACCGCTTTCTCCTCCAGACGGCTGAGGTGTGGACAAGGGCGTGCCTCTCCGAATGTCTGTGTAGATGCTTCCTTCTGCCGGAGTACCGCTTTATTTCCTTTCTGTTGACTTCAACAAAGACTTGTTCCCAGAGCTCTGTGCTGGCAGGAAGGAGTACCCTCCTTTGGTTGAATTTGCCGAGCTGGGGAAGGGAGGAGGGGTTGAGAACTTTGGACAGGTTTGGAAAAGGAGGAAACGTGGGCCCTGTCTCACTGGGAGAGGAATGAATACCCATTGAGCTCCTATTCTTTGCAGGCCCTGTGCCAGATTTCTTGACATGTGCTATTTATTGCATTTACTTCTCAGACCAAGTACCTCTATCCCCACTGTACATATTATAAAACTGAGGCTAAGAGAGTTTAGCTAACTCTCCCAAGATCATGGTGCTAGTAACAGTAGAGCTAGGATTTGAACCCATGATTTCGAAGACCATGTTCCTTTAGGCTGCATCACATGTCCTCTTAGGTGAATTGATAGAACCAGTAGTAGAACTCTTTCTTTAAAATGGAATGAAGGGCTATGCTAAACCCTAACTTTTTTCCCTTGGTTAACTTTGTAGGAAGTTGAGGGTAATGGGTGAAAGCGGTAACTTTAAGGCTAGAACCTGAGGGAGAGGGGTGATGGCAAAGGAAGAAGAAGGAGGAGTGTTGGTTCCAGTCAGTGATGGTGTGCCATTGTGTTCTCAGGAAGGCCAGCGACTTGGATGCTGAGGGAGGCTTGAGGAGGGAGGAATGACTTTCATTTCTTGTCTTTCATGCTACAGCCCCTACAGAAGGGCAGACCTGTCCACAGCACTAACGTGTACTTCCTCAGCCTTCACCCCCCTTATCTGGTTGACCCATAACTTTTGACATGTGAGGCATGTAAAGTTCTTAGAACTTCACAGCGCACACAGCTTACACTCCCAGTGAGGGATAACAGCGGTCTCTCGTGCCGGCTGGAAGGACGTAGGTATGGACAATTAGCCTTATTCACCTTTTTCCACCTTTATTCAGCTTGCTGTGGTACAGCCAACTGCAGTTAATATTTCTGCAAGCGGTTTTGGATTTGCCATTTGTCAGGTATGCAATAATGTTTATTTTTGTTTTGTTAAATAGGACTTGCTATACTAATTCTTTGGTTTGGGGCACTGCTAAATCTTTAACTTAGATGATATAAAATTCGTAATGATTTACTTCTATGACTTAGACAAGATAAATCACTATCTTTAACAAAAAGTGTTGGAGATGTTACTAGCTAGTGAGTAGACAGCAACTATATAGTTTGATAATCTATAATTTGATAATAATCTATAGTTTGATAATATTTCTTGAGTATTATATGCTTTTTGAAGTAAGGATTAAAATCCTCCAATATGATTCATGTGAATTGTTGGGAACTCCCACCTTTTGTAAAAATACAGCTTAGAAATTGTAATACTGGGTAGAGTTTCTACTGTGACTTGATAACCATATAGCATTTTACTTACCATTTCTTAATATTCATTTAACGATATAAAGGTCAACATGGTATTATAAGTAATTGACTTGAAGATAGGAAATGTGTCCCCTTGCTGTAAAATTTTATATTGTAGTAAATAAAACAATTAGAGCATGAGATGTTCAGTGCTCTGCTCTAGGAAGAAAATCTAAAGAAATCTACCCTTTATGGTGTAATTGGGATACAATAACATGGAAGTAGTATATAAAATACTGAATGGAAGTTACTATGCTTAATAATACATGAAAATCATGGGGACCTAAAACCATGTTATTGGGATGCAAAATAATATGTGATAGTACTAAAAAAGATTATGTGCTTGGTTAGAGAAAACAAACCAAACAAATCCTGAAAGATTTACTGAGAAAGTTAAAAAAAAAAAGGCTATTATAGAGAAAAAGTACTTTTTCAAAAACCAGTACAACTATTCTAGTTGAGAGAACAGATGTACTTTCTAAGGCACAATGTGAAGGGTACATGGTCAGGTATAATTTGGAAACTTAGAAATAATGTGAAGATTATTTTGTACGATGCTCAAAACACAGTAAATGTTTTTTAAAATCAAGGAAAACTCACAGTTAAAAAGAACGGTATTCAATGAAAAGGACAGAAAGACAAGAGTGAATAATTTGTATTGGTCTTTTTTTTTTTTTAAAAAAAGTCTTTGTTGAATTTGTTACAATATTGCTTCTATTTTATGTTTTGGTTTTTTGACCATGAGGCACGTGAGATCTTAACTCCCCAACCAGGGATCAAACCCGTACCCCCTGTGTTGGAAGGCGAAGGCTTAACTACCGGACAGCCAGGGAAGTCCCTTTGTATTGGTCTTTACTAACAAAGACCATGTGAAAATTCTCACTCTCAAGCTGTCTTTTTATGTGAAGAGTAAATCCAAAAGTAAATACATAAGATATTTTAGATACGATTGAAAAATTTTATGTACTTAAACCACCAAATTGGTTGGAACTCATTCTTGATAAACCAAGTGTAGATAAGTTACTGAAGTCAGATGATTTTTATTTGAGATTTGAAGGACACAGCAGTAAATATGGTACCTAGTGGTCAGAATGTTCACCAGTCCTATGTTGCATTAACATGCAGAAAATGAAACGTAGGGACCAATAGGTACTTCTTGTAATGGAGAAAAAATTTGCAAAAAAGCTGGTCATCCAGAAATAGGTATTGACATTTCCTTTAGTTGATATTTTTGTAAGTGCTCTGGAAAAAGGAGGGCAAGGAAAACTCTCAGGTTTGCAATAAATGATAAAAAGCAAAGCTATTGGAAATAAACTGCAAGATTTCTTGACGTTCTCTGAGTGAGAAGTTCAGCTCTGTTGTGGACCAAATATAAATGCTAACACTTAGTTATAGATGAATATTAATTATGACCCAGGGGACAAATCTAGTAGTCGTGTTTGTTCTGTGATGAGATTGGTCTCTAAAGGAAAATGCGTGCCACGGGAAAGGGGGTAATGAAAATCACGGAGACTGTCTCTCCAATTGATGGAACCATTCTTCAACCGCTCCAAGAACACTCTACACTTTTAATTGTAGCTTAAGAAAAAGTTGGAGAATGTCCAGACTGAGATATTCCAGAATGATCAAGGGGAGGAAGGATTATATGATGTAGGTGTGGCAGAATAAAAAGTTGGAACTCTTAGGTTTGAAAGATGATTTGAAAGATGAAGGCTTAGAGAGAGGATTTTTTTTTTAAGTATGTAAATTCACAGTAGATACTACACGTTTAGGTCAGAGGGGCATGTGTGTGTGTGTGTGTGTGTGTGTGTGTGTGTGTGTGTGTGTGAGATTTAAGTATTAGCAAAAAAAAATACAGTATTACATATAATAGTAAGGTTTATGAACCTTAGTATCAAAAAAAGCGGAAGGGGTGAAGAATTTAAATAGATCCCGATTTGACTTGACATGAGGCAGACCTAGGAAATTTAGAGGACATTCCCAAGCTTCTGATCTTAGGGTCCCTTTGAGGAAAACACTGGTCCTCACACCTCCTCAGGGTCCCCACAGTGCCATTCACATTGGTCGTGGGCACAGAGTATATGCTGAAAAAGACCCAGTTGACTTGAAATCCATCATTTGTTTCATCCTCTTTGAAAAACATGGTGTGATCGAAAAAGGCGGCTTAGCAGTTGAATAGGTTTTTGTTCCACCAAGGCTCTTGGGCGAAAACATTTTGATTTATCTTACTGATAGTTCTAGCTTGTGAAAAATAACTCCAGTTGGGCAGCAGAGCTTAGAAATTAGTGGATGCTTTCAGGAAACTTGGCAATAGTTTAACTTTTTCCCTCAAGGGAATGTTTTACATTATTTGAAAAAAAAAAATGCCCATGAATATGGTCCACGATGGTCTCTGATACTTGGGATATTACCTAACAATTTTCTCAATTTTAAACATCATCGTTTATAAACTTTTATAATTATATTTGTTAATGATACTTCATTAGCTAGTAAAACTAATTCTTTTTTAGGTTGAAGATTACCAGTCTAGTTGGGTTTATCCCAAAGAGAATCATTACCTAATATTTAGGATACATAAGGAAGGCAATTTATTGCTAGTAACTTATTATTTATGCTTATTTGTTATTTATTACAGCTTAATGTTATTTATAATGTGAAAGATTCCAGATCTTCCATAATCCAAAGATCTATCCAAGATCAAGAAGCCTTTGATTTAGACATTGCCGTAAAAGATGATAAAGATGATATCAATCACTTGAATTTGAATGTGTGCACAAGGTTGGTATCTAAGTCCCTCCTTTTTCTCCTTCTCCTTAAAAAAATAGATTTGAAGGCTTAATTAAATATATATGGTTGTTTATATATTTAATTATATTCAATATAACTCTGTATAGTTATTGAACTATATCAACGTAAGGCGTTCCATTTAACAAACATTTCAGTTACGCATTACACTTCAGATTACAAACTAGAAATACTGCTAATTGCATTTAAGCATTTCTCGGCATGCCCAACTTGCTTACAAGTTTTCCTTGTATTTATAACAAGTCTGAATATAAAAGTTTAATAAAACTCAGGTTTAATTTAGAAAAACTTTAACGAATCATGTTGAATACTGCAAAGTTGATTATTTCTTTCTGTTGCTCATTTTTCTGTGAAGTGATTATTCCAGGTTCATATTTAACGTTTAGTTTTGTGAACTTAGCTCAAAACTTCATAAGCGTGTGCAGGTTCGATGAAGAGCATAGTATTTTTTTTCAGACACAGTGAAAAGATTCCAGTTTAGAAGACCCTTGCATTGGATAATTAGGCACTTAACAGCTTCTGGGAGTACTTAATAAGGTGGCTCTGTGTCCAGAGCATCTGAGGATCTTGTTAAGTCATAAGAAAAAGGTATCCGTTTCAAGACTACTGACTTCATAGATTCAGGGTCTGTGAAGCCGCCTTCAGCTTTCTTGCTTATTCTAACGCACACATAAGTTTGAGAGCAAGTCCTTCAGAAAGTTCTTGAAGCAAGAGACTAAAATTTCTTCCTTGTCAATCTCCCCTCTTAGCTCTGCATGATTTGGTGTCCAGCTGGGTGTTGCTGCAAGATGCACTGATATTGGGGAGCTGCTGCCTGCCCTTTTTAAATATCCCGTAGCGTCTGGTTGACCTTGGGCTGTTGTTGGGCTGGAGGTCACTGATGTGGCCCTGAGCTGCCAGATCCTCCCAAGGTCATCTGTAGGTGTTTCTCCAGATGGTCAACCTTCTTAGCCATTGCCTGAACCCAGTCTCCTCCATTGCTGCTACCATCCCTACTATCTTGGGCCTTTTTGTTCCTTTTGTTTTTTGGAAAGTATTTTAAAAAATATTATTTATTTTGGCCACGCCAGGTCTTAGTTGCGGCATGCGGGATCTTCTCTGAGGCATGTGGGCTCTTAGTTGCAGCATGCGGGCTTCTTGGTTGCAGCATGTGAACTTCTTAGTTGCGGCATGCGGACTCTTAGTCGTGGCATGCACGTGGGATCTAGTTCCCCGACCAGGGATTGAACCTGGGCCCCCTGCATTGGGAGTGTGGAGTCTTACCCGCTGGACCACCAGGGAAGTCCCAGGGCCTTCCTGTTCCTGATTTTGGTATAAATTGTCAGTGTGTTTGCCCCTTTCCTCACCTGTTTGGGCATTTTGAACCAGCAGCTTGAGGATATCAGAATCTCTGCAGTAGCTTCCTTTTCAGCTGAGAAGAAAGTAGGACTCCCATTATACTTTACTAAGATTGCAACTGGGCTCTGTTCCAGAATAACAACATCAAGTTATTATTATTTAAACAGCAACCACCTACATTTATCACAAACTTACATGCCAGGCATTGTATCAGTGACTTGCACACATGTCTCATTTAGTCCTTAGAATTACTCTATAAAGTAAGTGCTATCATTATCCCTGCTTTTCTCATTTGCTCCTTCAGTCATTCGTTCGCTCAGTAAATATTGGTTTAGTCTCCATTCTGTGCCAGACACAGTGTCAGGATCTGGAATATAATGGTTAGCCAAAAAGACACAACCTTGTCTTCACAGAACTTACTATTTGGAAGAGGAGACAGAAATTAGTAAAAATAAATCCTGAAAACGACGTTACCGAACTGAGGTCTGGCTGCTTGCCGCTCGAAAGTCAATAACTGAGAGGCAGTTGTTGGTAGAAAGGAAAGATGCTTTAATCAGAAAAGCCGGCAATCTGGGGAGAAGGTGGACTCATGTCCTGAGATCAACTCTGAAGATTCAGTCCAGCTGTGACAGTTTTTAAAGGGAAAAAAGAGAGTAATCTCAGTTAATCGTTGAGATGGGGGGTCAGAGCCATTGCCATCCCCCCCCCCCGCCCCCGTTTGCAGGCGTGTGGACTTCTTGTGATCTTTCTTTAGATGTTATCTTGTTCACACAGTTTGTGTATAAGATTACTAAAGGGGAAGCTGGGGAAGAGATCTGGTCATCTGTTAATTACTTATTCTTCATTTCTACTTTTTTGATCTACAGAAAGAACCAACAGGTTAGGCAAGGTATTGTGTGATCAAAAGATTTGAAAAGTGTGCTTGGGCTGGAGATGAGTAGAGCACGGGGGCGCCTGGTTTAAGGTTAGTTACAATGTAGCTTTGCTAATGTGGCAGGAAAAGGGGTTTCCTTGTGAGAGTGGTTTCCTGCAAAGAGCTGCTTATAGCAAGTCTAAAATTCTACTTTTGAAAAGGGCAAAGAAGAATAGCCTTATGGAGCAATGAGAAGGATTTTACCTCTTAGGGAGGTCAGGTAAAGACACAGAGGAGGAAAATGAGGTGAAACTGAGATTCAGACCATAATGGGGTTTCACTGTTTATAGGGGCTCATGTAAAGATGCAGGATTCCAAATCTTAATCCAGCATCAGGGAATCAGACAGGCAATAGACTTTGCTAGGTAGAGGACATCTATATCTTTTTCCTTCTTTCTTTTTTTGGAGGACCTGGAGAAGGGAAGTGTTTTAATGTCAGGGTTGGGAGCTTTATAAAAAGGATTTAGATGTTGCTACTAGTTTTCTGAGAAAAATCTGCTATGAAATACAAACTACATTTTAAATGAATTCTTTCAGTGGCACTTTATAAAAAGAATAGCTGGTGTTTCAGGTACTTTATTCTCATCAGTTGGGTCCAGGCCCTTACTCACCTCAGAAAAGGTTTCTCTGTGGCCTAGTAATTTAACAAATTCTGCCCCTGGCTGGTGGAAAGACCAGGTCAACCAAAGCACTTCTGATGAGGCACTAAAGTCATCATATCTAAGCAGGTGGGCTGTGGGAGAAGAAAGGGAAGGACCTTGCCTACTGGTCTTCTTTTTTCTAAAACCCGATGAAGAAGAGGTTGTTGATGACTTGGCCGCTGTCTCCGGCTAAGTGGTCAAGCGATGCCTCTTTTTCGTTTCCTAGCTTTGAGTTGGAGAGCTTAGTGCCATCAGCTTTTGGGAAAATGAAAAATGCAATGTCGTTTGGTATCAGCCGCTAGAAAACAGATTTGCCCACCGAAGGGGCAAAGTCTGCCTTTCTTAAACCCAGGGGCCCAAGTCTGCTGCACTGCAGGCATTTCATGCTGACTGACAAATGGACCCGTTGTTCTGTTCCTCATGTGGTTGAAAGTTCTAAGAAGTTCAGACTGTAAGGAAAGGATTTTTACCTTTTTACAGTTTTCTGTAGTAATTTTTTATTTCAATGAAATGGTAAATATTTGGAATAACACTTGGCGGTTTTAATATTTATATGAAGATAGTTTGCCAACAGCTTTAGGTTTTTCCTAAAAGGTTCTCTTCTCTCCTCTCCTCTTTGATTTAGGTTTCTAGGCCCAGGTAGAAGTGGCATGGCCCTTATGGAAATTAACCTCCTCAGTGGTTTTACCGTGTCCTCAGATGCCATTTCCCTGAGTGAGACCGTGAAAAAAGTAGAACACGACCATGGAAAACTCAACCTCTACTTAGACTCTGTAAGTAGTAAAACCTAAGTTTCACATTGGTAACCACTGACAAAGCCACTATTTATTGTGTTCAAAATTACCTTTACTTTAAACGTTTTCTTTATGTCATTATTTTGGCTTTTTGTGTCCCTGAACAACTTTCACATGGCAACTATCTGTTGTCCTCACTAAAAAGACATTATTATAAAATTAGTTTAAGGAGAATTACTATGAATGGTGAGCTTGATGAAAGTCTTGATAACAAAATTATTATTTCATACCAGATGTTCAACAAAGAGAATTGCTGTGATATAATTTCCAAAATGCAGTCCAGATGTCAACTGGAGAACTCCTTAGCTTCAGGGACTTGCTAAACATATTTGTGTAAATGCGGCTGATGAAAAAAAAAATGCTGACGGTGAAAGCTGTAATTACATGTTTTAAAATGCTTTCGTAAAAAAAGGCTTTTAATATATCCCCAAAGGGTTAATATTCCTGCATTGAAAAGTTAGGTGCTTAAATCATAGAATATTCTCAGAGGTTTGGTCCTTACACAAAATTATTATGTAATTTTCATGTACTCTTCCCATTACTGTGTGAAAGCTACTGATCCAAGAATAAGGTGCATAAAATATGTGAGAGAAAGGTTAGGGTGGAATTTAAGACTCTACTTGTTATGTCTCAAAACTGCTGGCATGTAAGTTTATTCTTCTGACATCTATATGAAATTCATATGTGGAATCAAAATTGAATTCTAAGTGTTCTTAGGATTTCATGTTACATGGGGGGAATATGTATGTTTCTTACTCCAGTTTTGCCAAGTGTGAATCAATCATATTGTTTCAGCAGTGAATCTACTTTGAAAAATCTAGTTCCTTAATGTTCTTTTTGTTTTAAGACTTCAAAAACCACTCTGGTTAAAAAGCTGGTAAAACGAATTCAAAGTTTCTAGATTCTTTTGCTGTTCAGTGATTTGCATATATTAAATACTGTTTGATAGCCATGGGCCTAATTTGGGGTTTGAAAAATACATTTAAGGTTTTTTTAAAATAATGTAATTAGGTTTGGAGTGTCCATTACATTTTGACTGACTAATTTGTCTTTTCACTTACTGCTAATTGGTATGTAATGGAATGTTTAAAGGAATTTATCAATTTCAGATTCCTTAACCAGTATTATTTGCCAAATTGGCATTAAGTGTCCTTCCTGGAGGCAAGGAGGCTGGCCTTGTGTGCCCATATCAGTCAGTTATTGGTTGTGGGCCACACCTCCCACTCTGAGGTTACTTCACTTACTGGATGAGGTGACTCCCGTGAGCTGAGGGTGATTCTCCAGAGAAGGGGGCTGGTGTGAGTCAGTAGCAGCAACCAGGATGGGGTGCAAAGCTGAGACGGGGGATTTTGGTGAAGCACCAGGGCCAGGGACATGCACTTCTGGGCTCCTGCTTACTTCACCACTCTAATTCTCAGTATCCATTTCAGTAAAATGGAAGTAAGGACAATACCGATCATGCAAGGACTGTTTTACAAGATAAATGATGTAATTTCTATACAATGCTTACCCCAGTACCGGGTGTGTAGAAATGCTCCCTAAGTGTTCATTTCTATAGCTGTTTGATAAAAGGATAAGAGATAGAAATGTCTTTTACTTTCTCTTGAACGCATAATTTGCCGCACCCTTAAAAGTCTTTTGTATTTTTCAAGGTAAATGAAACCCAGTTCTGTGTTGATATTCCTTCTGTGAGAAACTTTAGAGTGTCAAATACACAAGATGCTTCAGTGTCCATAATGGATTACTATGAACCAAGTAAGTGTGTCCTGGGGTTCGTGAGACTTTGGGAGTTACGCCAGGCACTCATTCATTCATTCACTCATTCTTTCATTCCTTCATTCAGAGTGGTCATCTGCTGGATTGGCTTTGTGGGGGGCGGGTGTTGTTTGGGGTAGTGAAAGAGGTGGCGGAGCAGAAGGTGAGCTTTACGTTTAAACGAAGACAATTGATAATTTACAAAAAAATAATCACATGGTAGCATTTAGCACATATTAAAAAATGATGTTTTTGCTCATAATGTTTTAGGTTTTTAACTCCCAGCTACAAACTTTACAAAGAAAAAGTGGCACAGAGAGTCCATTTATGTTCAATTTCCAAGGTTCTGCTCCTATTCCAAGCACCCACTCTATCAGGTTCTGGTTTTAAAACAGGGCTTCTTCAGGAGAGAACATGAACAGCGTCTGCAGTGGATGAGCCTCAGCTGGGTTTAGCTGTTTCTTCACTGAGGGAGTCTTGTTTTGCTAAAATTTATTTATTGTAACAGATTTCTTTTATCATTTCAAGAAAACTATAGTCTGTTTGGAAAATAACTTGAGCTTCTTTGACTTTACTGGTAATTTTTTACTTTATAAAATGTTAGAAATTTAGGATGTGAAAGTAGAGATCTAGTCCGGAGATCATCTAAGTTGATCAGGACGAATCTCTGTTCAATCACAGAGTGACTTTTTGTCGGTGTGTGATCGTCAGGCTAATGTTTCTACTTGTCATCACATTCATCCTGAATAAGCACTCCTGGGACTCAGAATCGTTAGAACACATGAGAATCATTAACATTTTCATGTCGTAGGTAGTTGTAGATAATTACACTTTAATTATCTGTCCTCGTGGTTGGGAGTGTTTGGTGGAGTATTCATGCGAGACAATGGTAGCACCAGCTCTCTCTCCTAAGTCAACAAGCCAGTTCCTCTCATCTTTTGCCTCCTGTTGGAGTTCACCCCCAGTTCTTGTGGGACATTTTGGGGACACACTGATGTAGCACTTTTTTTCTGGTGGAAGGATAAGATCCACTGTGGAGACTCAGTGACAGTACCTAGTTATCCAACTTCGTTACATGATTGTTGAAACATTCTCCAATTTATGTTTCTTAGGTGTGTGGAGAACGTTTTAAACATCTGAAAAGCAAAAAAGATTCAGTCTCTGAGATTTTTTTGTGGAAGACAACTTATGTATGAGGGGGTGCATTTAAAATGAAAACATGGGAAAGGTCGGAATAAACCAACCAACCCATTTTGAAGAACCCTAGAGTTAGAAAACGTACTTAAAATATTAAAAAAGTCAATGAAAAATTGCAAAGAAATTTGAAAATAGAAATTGTATTTTTTACAATTTTTTGTAAAAAAATACAATTGTATTTTTTACAATTTTTAAAAATTGTAAAAATAAAAATCATTTATGCTTTATAGTAAGGTTACTGTAGTGCTATTGGTGCTTTATATAGTTTTTAAAAAATATTAGCTTGTACTATAAAATTTACCCAAGTTGGATAGTTTTAGAGAGCTTAACGTTTTAAAACACTGAAACAAGGCATCACATAGGTAGAGTTCTCTTCACACTTTTGCATTTTTAAATGAAGTCCATGGTAAACATTTCTCTTCAGTAGTTCCAATGAGTAGAACCTTACTTGAATGCATAGAAAATGTCACCCTAAAATAAATTCTCAAGGAGGTTAAAACATCCTCAATTTACAGTCTTTCCCGTTCCAGGAAGAGTTTCAGTTTGTGGTTGAACTGCGGCATGCAGCTGTGGTCTATTTTCTCTCTTTTAATGCTGGCCAGCTGCTGGAGGTACAGAAACTGGACTCAAAGCATTGTTTCTCTCTTGGACTTGGTAGTCTGGGCCCCTCTTGAGTATTTCAGTTGTTTCTTGTAAAGAAAAATAAAATTATGTGAAGAACGGAAAACTCAGAAAAGTGTATCGAAATGCTCTTAAGTTTTGGCAAAGTAAATGCTTCTAAACAAAGGAGGCATGTAAACCAACATCTGCTTCTTTGAACAGGGCGGCAAGCGGTGAGAAGCTACAACTCCAGAGCACAGCTGTCCTCCTGTGACCTCTGTGGGGATGCACATGCCTGCGGCCCCTGTGACAGCGTGGCCTCGGCCTCCCTTTCTCACCCTAACGCCTGTCTCCTTGTCTGCTTCATGCTTCTGTTCTCTTTGCAGTGTTGGCTGTGATTTATTTTTTTAAAGACTCCGCCTAACACTTTCATTTCTAGAAGTCACATGTGATTGTCTTGTTTTCATAAGCAAATATTGCCTCTGCTTTGAAAATTAATGTTTTTCTTTTTATGGGATGGGATGGGGGTGTACAACTGGTCCTTGTATGTGTAGCTGCATGGAGTTCTTCCCCTGACTTCTGTGTGGAACAAAAAATCAGAATTATTGCAGCTGTATTCTTTTATTTCCCCCTCTTAAAATCTTTTAGGATTCTTTTGGAGGTGTTATTTTCTCCAGAATAAATGTGTTATTTTAGATGATTCTTTTCATTTTCTAGAGGAAATGAGCCTGGGTTCTTAAGCACTGCTCTACATCAGTGTCTACTTTAGTATTAACGATGGATTTCCTGGGAACTGGGAGGAAACAAACCCATGGGAGGAGCTTGTTCTGTCCCTTCTGTATCCACCCTAACCCTCCACCTACACCACCCACCCCAGTGGTCTCAGTACATCCTTCTTAATCAGATATAATTTCTTTCTTTAGGATGGAGGTGGTGATTTTTTTTCTTTTAAAGGGAAATGGTGTTGTTCCACTCCAGATGTAGTCACACACCCCAGCCCTTACTCTTCCTCTGTTTTCCCTCTGGAGAGAAGCAGAGAGAGACCGGCTTCTCTGTGTTGCCGGCGGCTCAGAGGTTGAGGTTGTTGGGAAGTACCCAGAGGGGCCCCGGGTGCCCTCCTCTGCGTCCTCAGCCCCACATGTGGGCTCTGTTCAGGCTGGGGGTCAGAGGGCATGGCAACACGTGCCTTACGTGACTTGGACCAGAAGATCCTAGACCAGGAGGCACATGTGAGTCATGGGGGATGCTAAGCCAGGGGCACAACAAAATCCTGTATGAGATGTAGCAGACTGGACCTCCCCATGGTCTGGGAAAGAAGCTGGGGTTTGACAGGGATCAGAGAGATGTGAAGTACTGTACGGTGTTGGCCAGGGTCCTGTGGAACCTTCTAGATTCAGGTGTCAGACCACCAGCTGTCCAGTGACATCTAACGCTTGCTCTGAATCTTATAGAAGGTTCTTGAATTTTGAGCCCCTGTGTCATGGGTTACCCTGTATTCGGAAGGATAATATTCGTTTATCTGGGTGAAGTTGTAAGGAAAGATTCCTTTCTTCCCCCTTCCCTGTTTTTCCTCTTTTCTCACCTTTGTTTCATCCTGCCTTCCCTTCCCTTCTTCCTTTCTTCTTTTCATTTGAAATACATTGAAATATTTTAGATATATCCAAAAAATTTAAAGATTTTTTTACTAAATCTAAAAATTGGTTTAATTTCACTCCTGAACTCCGCATTTGTCTCAAGGGGATGTAGAAACGTAATCGTCATGGGCTCCAAAGAAGCTGCATTGCAGTATTTTCAACTGTTTAAAAATAAATCCAAAAATAAAATATGCAAATAATATATTTTAAAGTAAATTTTAAAAAGAATGTTTTTACTTTAGTAAACTTAAATTACAGTGGAGTGGATGTTCATGGAATGCTTATGGATATTTTGGACACAAAGGTAGGAATGACTAACATTCAGGTTTTTAAAGCTTGAAACCTAAATGTAGAAAATAGATCCTCAGAGGGTGGTCTATGGAGAGAGAGCAGTTGAATATCAAACACATACTTTTCTTGTATTTACTTTCAAGTGGGGAAAAGTTTTTCATTGTGTTACACCTTTGAAACAATCCGATCTGAAAAAGGCACTTGGGTTTGGGCTTTCCTGTGCGGGGTTTCGGCTTTTATATGCTTAGGACTTGTTCGGAGATGAAAGTATCTTAGAACGAAGTTGGAGGAGTGTGTTGGCAAGGGATACCCCCTCGCTGCCCAGAGAGCCTCAGACAAACCGTAAATAGTTTATATTCCGTAGCTTATATTCCGTTCATACCGGACTTCTAGTGTAGTATTTTAGGAAACGCCAGAATGGAAAGCCATTGGAAGACAGTTTGTAGGTTTTTTAAACCATGTTTGTAGCTTTTTAAAACCATATTTCCTCATTTAAAAACTAGAACTCTAATAGTTTTTGTGAATTATTTCAGATGAAAAATTCACCTTGTAACTCATATTGTAATAATGCATCTCTTTTTATTATAAATGTATTGAAAGAGAGGACAAGGAAGGGATTGAGGAAGAAGAGAAGAAGGAAGGGGGAGAGGGTCAGCGCAGCTGGAGGTGCATGGGGCATTGCGGACGCGGGCGTCTTCCTCTGTCACGCCTCTCAGAGCGCTGGCTCAGCTGCAGCAGTGCGCTTGGATTAAAAGGGACCAAAAAGCCACAGGCATTAGGCGGAAAGGAAGACACATAGTAGTAATAATTGACAGTATCGACTTCTTTTCTTCACATGCTACGAGTAATAATACTAAAAATCTCTTTTTACCTTTAAGTTTGCTGATGTTGAAACTTTCCCTTTAGAATGCCATCAGTTTCACTTTCTGATATGAACTAATTTAAAGTCCCCACTTCTTTTCCACTGAGTGGGAACCTCATTAAGACAGCAGCGTGTGTGACTTCCAGTTTTGACTGGCCAATGATTCCAGACACGGAACTTTAGGAATAACTAGTAGCCACGTAATTCAAGGACAGAGCAATGCTATTATATTTGGTTTCACCATCTTAATTGCTATAATTCTAAAAAAGAAGTTAAAGCCCATTAAAATACGCTGGGTCAATGAAATGCTTCCTTTTATTGTGTGGTCCTGTTATACTTTATGTTTTTTAAAATATTCTAACAATAACATCTTTGGTTTCGTATTTTGGTTATATTAAAATCCGTGGAGCATTGTGTTAATATAAAACCCAGATATACGCTTATTGCCTCACAGTTTGTTACTTATATATGCAATGCTGTATTCCACACGTGGGAATTTTCAGAATCGTACATAGCGTAATTCTCCCTGCTCCCATTTTTTTTGAGTCTGGGTGTCATTTTTTTTTTAAAAGTTGTATTTAACTGTAATTTCTTTTTATGTTAAATTTAGTTATAAATATTCTGGCAATATAATGCCAGTTATCTTTATTTTGATACAATTCAATTATTTTGATATAATTCAATTTGATATCATTCAGCATTTCTGGCTGTCCTATGACAATTGGAGCTATGATGTTTCTTCGTCATTCTTTTTTTTTTTTTTTTTTTTTTTTTGCGGTACGCGGGCCTCTCACTGTTGTGGCCTCTCCCGTTGCGGGGCACAGGCTCCGGACGCGCAGGCTCAGCGGCCATGGCTCACGGGCCCAGCCGCTTCCGCATCATGTGGGATCTTCCCGGACCGGGGCACGAACCCGGGTCCCCTGCATTGGCAGGCGGACTCTCAACCGCTGTGCCACCAGGGAAGCCCATCTTTGTCATTCTTTAAAGGAGCCATTATTAGCCTTCCAGCATGTAATCTGGAGTTCTTTTTAACAGCCTCACTTTTTCTAATTTGCTTGATTAAAGTTTAATACTGTTTTCTATAAAAATATGTTGTAAATACCTCCTTGACAAGGTTCCTTAACGTAAGGACAGTACTTAACTTGGTGTTCATCAAGTGGCTCCCATGGGTCCAGGTGCCATTACATCTTCTTGGCTGCATCATTTACTTGCACTTTTAAAATCTGAGGCACAGTGAGTGGACTCACTCTTGGATAAGATTCAGGACTTTATGTACTCTCAGTAGAGGCTTCTGTTAGACAGAAGAATATTCTGATTTTTTTTTTCTTTCAAGTTCCAGTAAAGCATAGCACCTTTAAGAACTTAAAAAGTTCCTATCATCTATTCAAATGATATTCGTGTTAATGTTAAATATCTTAAGTTGCACCGGGAGTCATTTGAGGTACAATTTTTTTTTATCACTACTTTGAATAAAGAACCGTTATACCACTTTCTTTAGGAAACTAAACAGTAAATATACATTTTTAATTAAGTGTATATTGGTGGTGAGTAGGCTTGTTTCAAAACTATTTCTAGCCATTGAGTTGTGTTTTCACGTGCCTCATCAAAAGACAGTGCCACATTCACTAAAATGTTGCCATTTCATTTCAGTGGTTGTAATACAGGAAAACGTATTTCCTAGATGATTTCCGAGTTTCGCACTTCACAGGACATTTACACATTGGTATGTGTGTGTCTTTGTAATAGGGATGATATTGATGTATATGTTACTACATATTTAAGAAGAATTCTGTCCATGTTGTCACGAGGCCACGGTTTACCTCTCTTCTGCCAGGGTATTGAATCTGTGGTATAGGATAGTTCCATGTTCCATTTATAGATCATTAAGATTTGTCTTTGATAGATTTAATAGAATGTGGCTCTGTTCTGGTCCTTCAAGCCTTTATTTTTTTTGGACTTTTACTAAGGTGCAGTTGATACAGTAGAGTTGATTTCTTTTGTACACAGGAAGCTTTATAAGATTTTATTCACAAATCTTCTATTTTGAGAAGCTGTTTTGCATATAAGAAGGATACTGTTGAAATAAAACATCATTTTCCCAGAAACTAAAGCTTTGTATATTGAACCAGGGTGATTCTGAATGTTTAAATTTTAAATGTTAAAGTGTTGTTGTTAATTGTACTTGATGATCTATTCAATAGGAAATCATGGTTTATCAATAAAAATGAAAATTTCCATCGATTACTGCCAGTGTTGTTTTTATTTTAGCTTAAATCACATCTGTAGCACATCTCCTTTACCTAAACCTATTTAATGGTGAGGCATGGGATGTCTGAGGGTAGGTTTGAGGAGGGATTATTATGTTCAAGAGTTCGACATGAGTGAGAGGAGAGAAGCTTGACCACCAGCCGCTGCCTCACTTTTGTGTTTTTTAAAGAAGCTTTAAATTTCAGAATAGATTTAGATTTACAGAAATGTTGTGAAAATACTACAGAGTTTCCGTATACGCCACACCTATTATTTCCCCTATTATTATTATTTTTTTATCTTTTGGCCACGCAGCATGTGGGATCTTAGTTCCCCGACCAGGGATTGAACCCGCGCCCCCTGCATTGGCAGCGCAGATTCTTAACCACTGGACCACCAGGGAAGACCCTCCTTCCTCGTTCTTTGTGTTTGGTGTTGGAGTGGGGTTGGTGGAGAGGTAAATGATACACAAGTGAGACATGTGAGGTGAGGGGCCCACTCAACTTCTGGAAATTGTACAGAAATATAGAACGCACAGTTTGTGTACCCAGGAGAATGGAGGCATGGACTCTTGTAACCACAGCCTAACCTTTCAGGTATATTTTCTTGATTTTCTACTAAGTGTTAACACTTTTCCTGCCATGAACTTTCTGAGCTTCTGTGAAATGTTAAGGAAAGTATGGTGGTTCTCAGTTGGGGTTGATTTTGACCCCGGGTGACACTTGGCAGTGATTGGAGGTAGCTTTCGTTGTCACAGCTGGAGGTAGTGCTACTGGCATCTAGTGGGTAGAGACCAAGAATTCTGCTAGACATCCTACGGTGCACGCCCACAGCAAAGGCCAAGTATCAACAGGGGCAAAATATCAATAGTTCCGAGGTTGTGAAACTCCTTGGCTAAATGATGCTGGGTGGGCACTTCTACATCACCTGGTAATGTCAGTTAATTTAATATGATTAATTTAATGACATCCTTAAACAAAAAGTCATTGGAATCACCGGGCAGATATTGAGATTAACAAATCTGTTATCTCAACCCTAGGAAACTTAGGTTGGAGACTGGGGAAAGATGTAGTGACTATTTTTTTGAAAATGTCTATAACAGTAGTTTCCAAACTTGAATGATTATCAGACTCCCCTAAAGGACTTGGTTTAACCAAAAAACCTTGGTCTTCTAGGAAATCCTAATTCAGTAGGTGTAGGATTAGGTTCTGAATCGGATTGTTGAACTCCCCCTGATTGATGATCATTTCAGGCTGGGAACCACCGGAATATGTAGTGGTTTTCATGCCATTGTGGACCTTCTACCCTTTAGTGTGAATGTGACTTGTGACTTGCTTCAAGCCAACAGAGTATGGCAAAGGCGACAGGATGTCTATGTGACGGTAGTGTCCCTCTAGCTGGAGTCTCTCCTGCCTTTTCTGAAGATGTGAGCTGCCACGTTGTGGGCTGTGATGGTGGGAGGCCCAGACACCAAGGAACTGAGAGCAGCTTTTAGGAGCTGAGGGCAGCCTCCAGCCTCCAGCCAGCAAGAGAGTGAAGCCCTTATAGCTGTAAGGACCTGAGCTCTGCACACAGAAGCGGATCCTTCTCCAGTTGAGCCTTAGTAGAGATTGCAGCCCCAGCTGATGCTTCGATTATAGCCATGTGAGACTAGACAGTGAGTCCTGCTAAGTGCCCAGACTCTTGACTCACAGAAGCTGAGAACAAATGTGCGCTGTTTGAAGCCACTAAGTTTATGGTAATTGGCTGCCCAGCAATAGGAGACTAATACACAAGTTTTAAAGTAAGTTAATTCTATTATAGTCAGCCAACTTCTTCCTAACTGGTGCACCTGGTGTCGCCATCTTCTCTGCAGTTCAGGGGCTGTGAGCACGGTGGTGTCGGCCCTGGTGCCCAGCATGCCTCCATTGCCCCTGCCACTTCTGTCACTGAACCAAAGAGGAGCTGTGTTCTCTGGAGTCCTCATCGCTCCAAAGCTACACTCATTTCCACACTGAAGTGGGGAGTTTTTCTCCCTGACTCTGTGCTCTACTTTGTCCCTTGGACGGAGAGGGTCTGCTTGTGGCGCTGAGCTCCCAGAGTGTTCAGTAGAAGCTGTTCTTTCAATGTCTGCTTGTAGCTGCCTCTCTTTCTCACTCTCTGGCTCAAACGTAAGTCCAGGCGGCTGGGCTGCACGCCGTGAGGTACAGACACCATACTCTCCTCCCAATGTACCTTCCTTCTGACATACACAATCTCTTTCTCTCATCTCCCCAAAATCTTCAAGCAAATGGACTCCTGGTAGCCCTCCCTGAAGTAGTTTGTTAGACACATTCAGATATAGATACACAGTGGTTAAGAGCATGGGCTTTGGTGCCAGGCAGACCTGGGCTCCAATCTTGGCTTTGCCTCTTGTCAGAGGGGAGACTCTCTTCCCCTCTGGTGTTTATGGGGTGGAATTTTCCCTAAATGTTCTCAGGTTCTCTCTTTCCCTAAACTCACTCCACCCCAAAGGAGACAGAGATCTTTCTGACCTGTCATGTTAGGAAGAGTGCACCGGCCACAGTGGATGCAGCCCACCACTTCTCCACCTGGGGTCCCACACGGACACCCTGCTTGGTTCCCTTGCGCTGACCACGTCTTGCAGGGCCCAGTCCTGCCTGGGATGGGGGAGGAAGTCCAGCCAGAAATGGTCTTCCTTGGGCAAGTCCACTCGATTCTTGCACCAAGCTGTGTCCTCCAACTTGAACTTTATCAGGGATAGAGTGGATATTTTGGTTCCTCCATCGGCTGACTTTTGTCCCCACCAAATGGCGATGAAGGATGCTATGTATTGCATTCCCAGAGACCCCAGCACCTGTACCAAGAGTGTGATCTTGGGCAGGTTTTGCAATATCTGGTATGTATGAGGTGCTTAATAAGTTATGGTCATGACTCTACGTCTGTATGTGTCAGTGGATAGCTTTGGCTGTATTTACATGCATAACTTTGGGTAGGAAGGAAGAGGATTCTCCAGCCGAGTTGTTGCCTCTGGGTGGGTCCCTCTGAAGCCCACAGCCTGCTCTGATATCATTTCTGATGCTCACAGTGGACCGGAGGGAGTGCTTGGCTGGGATTGATGGGTTCTCTTCTCCTTTCTGCTCCTGCTTGGTCATCATTTCTGCTAAGGCGATTCAAAATGGGGCCTCGAAGAAGGTTCAAGTAACAACGTATTCAAGATTACCAGTGTCGAATCCAGATTATGGAGATTCAGATATGGGGGACTTGTGCCCCTTGATCTAGTTACGTTGTCCCATCAGGCTGTACAGGAAGGAGAGGCACCACCTCCCAGAATTTGCATTGTCCCCACGAGGACACTTCCTGTGCTGGCGGAGCAACTCGTGGCTGGATCCCTGAGGCTCTCTTTAGGGCATCTCCCTCTTCTTCTGCAGCCTTTCATCTCTGTTCTCCATTCCGACGTTCCCACCATCTCCACTTTGTCTGTCAGTGACTCCCCCTCAGGAATTAGCAAGTACTATATCTCTCTTTTTGCGTTCAGCTTCCTCTTTGTCTCCCATGAGCTGGCAGTCAGAGCTTTCTCTCTTCCGTCTGTTCTGCTCTGAGGTCACGTCCCCAGGGTGGAGGAATGATGAGAGGACTTTGGAAGATTCTCTGCTCTGATTGGTAGTTGGCTTTTATTCCCTTTTGTTTTCTCAGTCTTCTCAAAGTTTAGACAACGGCATGAGTTTAGGATGAGGGAGACATTAACTGGCAGAACACGTGAAAAAGCCCTGATGGCTAAACAAAGTATGAGTCAGTGGCAGGAGAGAAGAAATGCCTCCAGTTTCTCAACAAGGGAGGTGATTCGCTTCAGTAGAGCCTACACGTTTCAGGGTGTTTTGCCCGGTTACCAATGTCACAGTTTAAGAAGGAAGACCAACTGGAGTCCATATGGGGCAGAGAAGCCACAAGGGTGTCAGGATGAAAGATGAACGGATGCGGGGGACACATAGCTGGTGAAAGAAACCACGTAGACTCTAACACTTTTCTTCCAATTTCCCAGAGGTTGCCAGCTTCCAGCTCATGTTGTAGAATTGTTACAAGTGGGTAGACTTTGGCACAATATCGAGGGGAATCAAATAGAACATCCCTAACTCAGATGCTGGTGACTACATGGTCCCTAGAGTTGTTAAGCAAGGCTCATGATCATTAGGGGCTGACACTTTTTAAATTGGTAAAAATAGTAGGGGTTAAGAGGTTTTCTAGTTGAGCCCCTGTTACAGATTGAATGATGTTCCGCAAAAGATATGTGGACGTCCTAACCCTCGGTACTTTAGAATGTGACCTTATTTGGAAATAGGGTTGTCGCATAATGAGAAGATAGCTACGTGAAGACAGAGGCACACAGGGAGGACGCCACGTAATGACAAGGGCAGAGATTTGAGTTACACGGCTGCAAGCCTAGGAACGCCAAAGATTGCCAACAGTCTACAAGCTGGAAAGAGGCAAGCAAGCGTTCGTCTACTGGTTTCAGAGGTGAGCAGGGTCTTTTTGACACTTTGGATTCAGACTCCCAGTCTTCGGAACTGTGAGACAATATTTTACTGTTGTTTTAAGTCACCCAGTTTGTGGTACTTTGATATGGCCGTCCTAAGAAACTAATACAGCTCCCCGGAAGGGTTAAGAGCTGTGTACAAGTTCTACAACTTCTTTTCTTTTTTTTATTCCTCCACAGGTCAAGAGGAAAATTGGGACTTCTGCCTGGTAAGTACCAGGCATTCAGTACCAGGCTGTGGACCGAGCGCTGATGGCTAAGCGCCCACATTTACCCTCTGCTCTCGGCATCCCTCCCCAATGCCTTCACTCCCAGTAGGGGGGACTGGAGGTATTCCAGGCAGTGATGACAAATAGAGTGCCTCTTGAATACCAGCTGCAATCATTTGATAATGACTGCCAGGGATTTTGAGGCCACTTCTGGACCCACTGGGCACAAGAGCTAGAATCAGTGGTGAATGTCTTCATAGGTGAGGCAGGGCCAGGTGGTGTCGCCTGAGCTGGGAATTTACCATTCCCGATTTAGGGTCTCACTGTACAATTTAGCCTTTAATTATATTGCCTTGCACTTGAACTAACTGCTTTTATTGGTGTTGGTCTTGATTCACATACCACATTGTAAGCCCTTTCATCCTATACCATAGACTTTCTCTCTCTCTCTGTCTCTCTCTCTGTCTCTCTCTGTCTCTCTGTCTCTCTGTGTCTCCATATTTATGGTAAATGCTATCTGACTGATGTACCCAGTGTATTCTGTAGGTTCTGAACTGTAGACTTGTAAATAATAAGAAAATAGTGCTAATAAAGTTATGTACTAAAGGACCTGGCATTCTTCTAAACAACAATATCACAGATACTAATTACACGCATATCACACTTATGCTTTATCTCTCACAGCCCCTAACACTACTTTTAACTCTCTAAGTATTCACAAATGTTTAACTGAATGATAGAATTTGAAATACGTGCAATTAAGAATGTCTCCACATGAAAGATATAGGACTAGAGTTAGAGGAAGTAAAGGGGGAAAGGTTGGAAAGAAAGAAATGCAGGAGATGGAGAAATATGGAATTGTTCTGAGCATAAACATTGTGTCCCTTATTAAATTTCAGTTAGGGGATACGGAGAGTTTCAGCTGATTCCCAAACACTGCAGATATTGTATTTTCACTCTTTAAAAATTTTTTTTTACTGGAATATACTTGCTTTACAATATTGTGTTAGTCTCTATTGTACAGCAAAGTGATTCAGCTATACATATACATATATCCCCTTATTTTTGGAATTTCCTTCCCATTTAGGTCACCACAGAGCACTGAGTAGAGTTCCCTGTGTTATACAGTAGGTTCTCATTAGCTGACTATTTTATACAAAGTATCAGTAGTGTATATATATCAATCCCAATCTCCCAGTTCATCCCACCGACCCCCTTTCCCCCTTGGTATCCATACGTTTAATTCTCTACGTCTGTGTCTCTATTTCTCCTTTGTAAATAAGATCATCTATACCATGTTTTTCAGATTCCACATATATGAGTTAATATATGATATTTGTTTGTCTTTTTCTGACTTACTTCACTCTGTATGACAGTCTCTAGGTCCATCCATGTCTCTACAAAAGACCCAATTTCATTCCTTTCTATGGCCGAGTAATATTCCATTGTATATATGTACCACACCTTCTTTATCCATTCGTCTGTTGATGGGCATTTAGGTTGCTTCCATGTCCTGGCTATTGTAAATAGTGCTGCAGTGAACATTGGGGTGCATGTGTCTTTTTGAATTATGTTTTTCTCTGGGTATATGCCCAGTACTGGGATTACTGGGTCATATGGTAGTTCTAATTTTAGTTTTTTAAGGGACCTTCATACTGTTCTACATAGTGGCTGTATCAATTTACATTCCCACCAGCACTGCAAGAGGGTTCCCTTTAATCCACACCCTCTCCAGCATTTATTGTTTGTAGATTTTTTGATGATGACCATTCTGACCAGTGTGAGGTGATTGTAGTTTTGATTTGCATTTCCCTAATAATCAGTGATGTTGAGTAGCTTTCCATGTGCTTTTTAGTCATCTGTGTCTTCTTTGGAGAAATGTCTATTTAGATCGTCCACCCATTTTTTGATTGGGTTGTTTGTTTTTTTTTTGATATTGAGCTCTATAAGTTGTTTGTATATTTTGGAGATTAATCCCTTGTCGGTTGCTTCATTTGCAAATATTTTCTCCCATTCTGACAGTTGTCTTTTTGTTTTGTTTATGGTTTCCTTTGCTGTGCAAAACCTTTTAAGTTTAATTATATCCCATTTGTTTATTTTTGTTTTTATTTTCATTACTCTAGGAGGTGGATTGAAAAAGATCTTGCTGCGGTTTATGTCAAAGAGTGTTCTGCTTATGTTCTCCTCGAAAAGTTTCATAGTATCTGGCCTTACACTTGGGCCTTTAATCCATTTTGAGTTTATTTTTGTGTATGGTGTTAGGGAGTGTTCTAATTTCATTTGTTTACATGTAGCTGTCCAGTTTTCCCAGCACCACTTATTGAAGAGACTGTCTTTTCTCCATTGTATATTCTTTCCTCCTTTCTTGTAGGTTAGGTGAACATAGGTACGTGGACTTTCATCCTGTTCCATTTGAGCTATATTTCTGTTTTTGTGCCAGTATGATACTGTTTTGATGACTGTAGCTTTGTAGTATAGTGTGAAGTTGGGGAGCCTGATTCCTCTATCTCCGTTTTTCTTTCTCAAGATTGGTTTGGCTATTTGTGGTCTTTTGTGTTTCCATACAAATTGTAAAATTTTTGTTCTAATCCTGTGAAAAATGCCATTGGTAATTTGATAGGGATTGCATTGAATCTGTAGATTGCTTTGGGTAGTATAGTCATTTTCACAACATTGATTCTTCCAATTCAAGAACATTTTATATCGCTCCATCTGTTTGTGTCATCTTTGATTTCTTTCATCAGTATCTTTTTATTTTTTTGTGCTACATGGGCCTCTCACTGCTGTGGCCTCTCGTGTTGCGGAGCACAGGCTCCAGACGCGCAGGCCCAGCGGCCATGGCTCACAGGCCCAGCATGTGGGATCTTCCTGGACTGGGGCACGAACCCGTGTCCCCTGCATCGGCAGGAGGACCCTCAACCACTGCACCACCAGGGAAGCCCTCATCAGTATCTTATACTTTTCTGAGTACAGGTCTTTTGCTTCCTTAGACAGGTTTATTCCTAGGTATTTTATTCTTTTTGATGTGATGGTAAATGGGATTGTTTCATTGATTTCTCTGTCTGATCTTTCATTGTTAGTATATAGGAATGCAAGACATTTCTGTGTATTAATTTTGTATCCTGCAACTTTACCAAATTCATTGATGAGGTCTAGTAGTTTTCTGGTAGCATTTTTAGGGTTTTCTGTGTAGAGTATCATGTCATCTGCAAAGAGTGACAGTTTTACTTCTTCTTTTCCAATTTGGATTACTTTTATTTATTTTTCTTCTCTGCTTGCCATGGCTAGGACTTCCAGAACTATGTTGAATTATAGTGGCGAGAGTGGACATCCTTGTCTTGTTCCTGATCTTAGAGGAAATGCTTTCAGTTTTTCACCATTGAGAATGATATTTGCTATGGGTTTGTTGTATATGGCCTTTATTATGTTGAGGTAGGTTCCCTCTATTCTCACTTTCTGGAGACGTTTTAATCATAAATGCATATTGAATGCTGTCAAAAGCTTTTTCTGCATCTAATGAGATGATCATATGATTTTTATTCTTTGTGTGTTAATGTGGTGTATCACATTGATTGATTGATTTGTGTATACTGAAGAACCTTTACATCCCTAGGATAAATCCCACTTGATCATGGTGTATGATCCTTTTAATGTGTTGTTGGATTCAGTTTGCTAGTATTTTTTAGAGGATTTTTGCATCTGTGTTCATCAGTGATATTGGCCTGTAATTTTCTTTTTTTGTGATATCTTTGTCTGGTTTTGGTATCAGGGTTATGGTGGCCTCATAAAATGAGCTTGGGAGTGTTCTTCTCTCTGCAGTTTTTTGGAAGAGTTTCAGAAGGATAAGTGTTAACTCTTCTCTAAATGTTTGAAAGAATTTAGAGAACGCCACCTGGCCCTGGACTTTTGTTTGTTGGAAGTTTCTTAATCACAGTTTCAATTTAAGTACTTGTGATTGGTCTGTTCATATTTTCTATTTCTTCCTGGTTTAGTCTTCAAAGCTTGTACCTTTCTAAGTATTTGTCCATTTCTTCTAGATTGTCCATTTTACTGGTGTATAGTTGCTTGTAGTAGTCTCTTATGATCCTTTGTATTTCTGTGGTGACAGTTGTAACTTCTCCTTTTTCATTTCTAATTTTATTGATTTGAGTCCTCTCCTTCTTGTATCTTGATGAGTCTGGCCAAAGTTTTATCAATTTTGTTTATCTTCTCAAAGAACCAGTTTTCAGTTTGACTGATCTTTGTTATTGTTTTCTTCATCTCTATTTCACTTATTTCTGCTCTGATCTTTATGATTTCTTTCCTTCTACCAACTTTGAGTTTTCTGTGTTCTTCTTTCTCTTGTTGCTTTAGGTGTAAGGTTAGGTTGTTTATTTGAGATTTTTCTTGTTTCTTGAAGTAAGAGTGTATTGCTATAAACTTCCCTCTTAGAACTGCTTTTGCTGCTTCCCATAAGTTTTGTCCTCGTGTTTTCATTGTCATTTATCTCTAGGTATTTTATGATTTCCTCTTTGCTTTCTTTAGTGATCCATTGGTTATTTAGTAACATATTGTTTAACCTCCATGTGTATGTGTTTTTTACAGTTTTTTTCTGTAATTGACTTCTTATCTCATAGTGTTGTTGTTGGAAAAGTTGCTTGATATGATTTCAATTTTCTTAAATTTACCAAGGCTTGATTTGTGACCCAAGATGTGATCTGTCCAGGAGGATGTTCCATGTGCACTTGAGAAGAAAGTGTATTCTGCTGCTTTTGGATAGAATGTCCTATAGATATCAACTAAGTCCATCTGGTCTAGTGTGTCATTTAAGGCTTGTGTTTCCTTATTAATTTTCTGTTTGGATGATCTGTCCATTGGTGTAAGTGGGGTGTTAAAGTCCCCTACTCTTATTGTGTTAATGTTGATTTCCCCTTTTATGACTGTTAGCATTTGCCTTATATATTGAGGTGCTCCTATGTTGGTTGCATATATATTTACAATTGTTATATCTTCTTCTTGGATTCATCCCATGATCAGTATGTAGTGTCCTTCCTTGTCTCTTTTAACAATCTTTATTTTAC
Source organism: Neophocaena asiaeorientalis asiaeorientalis (assembly GCF_003031525.2). Classification (NCBI taxonomy): domain Eukaryota; kingdom Metazoa; phylum Chordata; class Mammalia; order Artiodactyla; family Phocoenidae; genus Neophocaena; species Neophocaena asiaeorientalis. The sequence goes on along the minus strand of NW_020175674.1, from coordinate 1,769,619 downwards.
AGTCTATTTTGTCTGATATGAGTATTGTTACTCCAGCTTTCTTTTGATTTCCATTTGCATGGAATATCTTTTCCCATCCCCTCACTTTCAGTCTATATGTGTCCCTAGGTCTGATGTGGGTCTCTTGTAGACAGCATTTATATGTGTCTTGTTTTTATATCCATTCAGCCAGTCTGTTTTTTTTTTTTTTTGCGGTACGCGGGCCTCTCACTGTTGTGGCCTCTCCCGCTGTGGAGCACAGGCTCTGGATGCGCAGGCTCAGCGGCGATGGCTCATGGGCCCAGCTGCTTCGCGGCATGTGGGATCTTCCCGGACCGGGACACGAACCCATGTCCCCTGCATCGGCAGGCGGACTCTCAACCACTGCGCCACCACGGAAGCCCCTAGTCTGTGTCTTTTGATTGGAGCATTTAGTCCATTTACATTTAAGGTAATTATCAATATGTAAGTTAATTTTTCCATTTTCTTAATTGTTTTTTGTGGGTTTTTTTTGTAGCTCTTTTTTCCTCCCTTCCTCTTTTGTTCTCTCCTCTTGTGCTTTTATGACCATCTTTAGTGTTGTGTTTGGCTTGCATTTTCTGTGTGTGTAGCTACTGTAGTTTTTTGGTTTGCAGTTCCCATGAGATTTTGATAAAGCAGTCTATATATATACAAGCTTGTCTTAAGTTGCTGGTCTCTTAATTTCAAATGTAATTCACATTTACTGCATTTGTACTCTCCTCTTTTCACAGTTGCTGGTTTTGATATCATATTTGTGTATGGATGATTTCCTGCTTTTACTGTATGTTTGCCTTTACCAGTGAGCATTCCCATTAGTGATTTTCTTGTTTCTAGTTGTGACCTCTTTTTTTCCCCCCTGCCTAGAGAAGTTCCTTTAGCATTTGTTGCAAAGGTGTTCTGGTGGTGCTGAATTTTCTTATCTTTTGCTTGTCTGTAAAGATTTTGATTTCTTTGAATGTGTGTCTGAATGAGAGTCTCACTGGGTAGAGTATTCTTGGTTGTAGGTTTTTCCCTTTCATCATTTTAAATACATTATGCCACTCCCTTCTGGCCTGCAGAGTTTCTGCTGAAAAATCAGCTGATAACCTTATGGGGAATCCCTTGTATATTATTTGTTGCCTTCCCCTTGTTGCTTTTAATAATTTTCTTTGTAATTAATTTTTGTTAGTTTGATTACTATGTGTCTCAGCATGTTCCTCCTTGGGTTTATCCTGTATGGGACTCTCTGCACTTCCTGGACTTGGGTGACTATTTCCTTTTCATGTTAGGGAAGTTTTCGACTATAATCTCTTCCAATATTTTCTCAGGCCCTTTCTCTTCTTCTTCTTCTTCTGGGAACCCTATAATTGGAATGTTGGTGCATTTCATGTTGTTCCAGAAGTCTCCAAGACTGCCCTCATTTCTTTTCTTTCTTTTTTCTTTATTCCGTCCTGTGGCAGTGAATTCCACCATTCTGTCTTCTAGGTTACTTATCCGTTCTTCTCTCTCAGTTATTCTGCTATTGATTCCTTGTAGTGTATTTTTCATTTCAGTTATTGTATTGTTCATCTGTGTTTTTTTGTTCTTTAGTTCTTCTAGATCTTTATTTAACATTTCTTTTACCTTCTCAATCTGTGCCTCCATTCTTTTTCCAAGATCTTGGATCATCTTTACTATCATTACTCCGAATTCTTTTTCAGTTAGGTTGCCTATCTCCTCTTCATTTAGTTGTTCTTGTAAGTTTTTATCTTGCTCCTTTGTCTGCAACATATTTCTTTGTTGCCTCATTTTGTCTAACTTACTGTGTTTGTGGTCTCCTTTCCATAGGCTGCAGGATCATAGTTCCTCTTGCTTCTGGTGTCTGCCCCCTGCTGGGTGAGGTTGGTCCAGAGGCTTGTGGCATTATCTTCTTGATAGGGGGTTTGATTGCTGTTGTGGTGATCAGAGCCTGCCTGGATATTGAGCAGGGCTTCCCCTTTGCTTTGTGGTTGTCACTGCCCTGTGAGGGGCAGGGTCTGCTCCCTAGTTGTTGGAGCAGAGGCCTCCAGATCTGTTTCTTAGCTGTGTTTCTGGTCTCTGATGTGAGGTATGTGGGACTGGGGCCTTCCCACTGGGAGAGAAGCCACTGAGTATTCTTCCTCTGGAGATGTTCAGCTGTGAATGTGCTCTGTTGTGTTCCCTTTCACCCGTTGTGTGGGCTCACAAAGTACACTGTTGTTGGCTCTGCTCTTGGTCCCACCTTAACTGTGGGTACACTGGCAATTGGCACTGGTGACTCTCAGGTATTGTTTTCACCAGGCCACCAGTGCAGATCCACTGAGATCACGTCCCAGGACTGCAGCAGTCATGCACGTGGACCTGCTGTGGGAGCTGTGGAGGCAGCTCAGACTCTGGTCTGGCCCCACCCCCACGTGTACGTGCCCACAAAACCCACAGCTGTTAAAGCCAGACCCGTCCCAGCTAAAGGAGCACTTGTCCTTTCAGATGTTTTGCAGGTGCTGAATTTAGGAAGCTTTCAGTGGAGGTGTAACTCTGAGGCTTGCCAGCTGTGAGGAGAGATTTCAGCTCTGCCCTGCCTGCCACAGACTGTTTGCTGAGGTCTCCTGTGAGCCCCTGAAACTCCCCTTCTGTCCCAGCTGGTTTCCCCGCTGGTGAGGGGGCTTCCCCACATGGGGAAACCTCTCCTCATCTTCAGCTCCCCGCTGGGGGTGCAGGTCCTGTCCTGCTTCCTCTCCTCTTCCTTTTCCCTTCTTCTTTCTTTCATTCAACCCAGTTATGTGGAAATCTTTCTTGTCCTTTCAGGTGTCTGAGGTCCTCTGCTAGTGTTTAGCAGGTGCTCTGTGGGAATTGTTCCATCTATAGATGTCCTTTTTTTTTTGTTTTTGCGGTACGCAGGCCTCTTACTGCTGTGGCCTCTCCCGTTGCGGAGCACAGGCTCCAGACGTGCAGGCTCAGCAGCCATGGCTCATGGGCCCAGCCGCTCCACGGCATGTGGGATCTTCCCGGACCGGGGCACGAACCCATGCCCCCTGCATCGCCAGGCGGACTCTCAACCACTGCATCACCAGGGAAGCCCTCCCTCTGTATATTTTTAAAATGCAGACTTGAGGTATTTTGGAGACATTATCAGGAAGACTTCAGAATAGATTAAATGTGGGAAGTGAGGAAAAGATGAGTCAAAAACTAGGATGGAGGAGGTAAGTTAGGAGTTTGGGATTAACAGATACACACGACTATATACAAAATAGATAAACAACAAGGAGCTACTGTATAGCACAGGGAAATTTATTCAATATCTTGTAATAACCTACAACAGAAAAGAATCTGAAAAAAAATATATATTACATATATATATCTGAATCACTTTGTTGTACACCTGAAACATTGTAAATCAACGGTACTTCAATAAAAAAATAAAAATTAAAACAACCTGTGAGATGAAGCAGAGGCATTTATTGAGACAAAGAAGAAAGACTGGAGAAAGAGAAAGTGTGTGTGTGTGTGTGTGTGTGTGTGTGTGTGTGTGTGTGTTTGTCAAGTATTCCACTTGGGTCATTTTATCTCATTGAATTCTCAGTGAAGAGAAACAACATATAGTTATGACCCTCAACTAATCTGCCAATGCAAAGAATAACAAAACATTACCTAATTTTTCCTATACAATGCTCTGCTCTTGCTTTTGCTTTTGTTTGTAATCTAGAGGAACTTAGAAAACTCCAAAGGAATTGCTGGAGAGGAAGAAATTTCCCTCTACCATTCTAGGTTCTTCTGTCTGGTCTAAGAATTATATTGACATGAAACATTAATAGGAGAAAGTGAAACAAAAGCTTAATGGCATGTGTACATGGGAGAGACCCAGGAAAACTCACTAACTCACCAAAATTGCTGAAACCCTCACCTTAAATACCAACCTCAGCTAGAGACAAAAGAGGATGTTGAGGGCTTCCCTGGTGGCACAGTGGTTGAGAGTCCGCCTTCCGATGCAGGGGATGTGGGTTCGTGCCCCGGTCTGGGAAGATCCCACATGCCGCGGAACGGCTGGGCCCGTGAGCCATGGCCGCTGAGCCTGCGCGTCCGGAGCCTGTGCTCCGCAACGGGAGAGGCCACAACAGTGAGAGGCCCGCGTACCGCAAAAAAAAAAAAAAAAAAAGGGGATGTTGAGGGTGGGGACAGCTATGGGAGGTGACCAGGAAAAGCACAGTAAACAAGGGTCAAGTTGTTATGCAGATTTAAGTCAGTTGCTTTCTCCATTGCTAAGCGTTTCTAGAGATTTGGTCATCCACCTCTTTCTGGTATAGAGGATGATACCTTACAAATAAATGTAAACGTTTCTTACAAAAGCGTAACTTACACTCCGTTATCAGGGTCTTCTCCATGTTTACTGTTTCTTAGAAAATAACCAGCTTAAAATAATTAGTATGCCAAAGAGACATATTTTGGGGCGTCGTATTCTGCTCTCCTACAGAATTCATATAGCAAACTCCTTGGTGTGGACCATAGGGTTTGATGAAAAAAACCTTTTAATTTTGAAATAATGATAGACTCACAAGAAGTTGTGAAATAATACACAGAGGTCCTATATGCCCCTCCCCTTGCTTCCCCTGCGGTGACACCTTAAGTGACTGTAGTGCACTTTGGAAGCCACAATGCTGATGGCACGACGCAATTAACCAGGGTACAGACTTTGCTTTCATGGTCGTTTCACATGCATTCATTTTGTTATATGTCTTTGTGTATAATTCTAGGACATCTTATCGCACGTATATGGTCTGAATTTGTCCCCGCAGGATTCTTGTGATGAAACCTAACCCCCAAGGTATTTGGAGGTGGGACCTGTGGGAGGTGATTAGACTGGAGGACAGAGCCCTGATGAATGGGATTAGTGCCCTTATCTCAGAAGTCCGAGAGAGCTCCCTTACCCTCATCCCCCCTGTGAAGTTACAGAGAAAAACCTGCCATCTATGAACCAGGAAGCAGGCTCTTACCAGCCACCAAATCTACGGGTGCCTTGATCTCAGACTTCCCAGCCTCCAGAACTATGAAAAATAAATGTTTGCTGTTTATAAGCCACCCAATCAGTGGTATTTCGTTAGAGCAGCCCAAAGGGACGAAGACATGTAGAACTGAATAACCACTATTATAATCAAAATACAAGTCCCTTTCATCACCACGAAGGAACTCTCCCCACTGCTTTACTGTGACAGCCTTTTTCTCCTCCCTTAATTCCTGGCAACTATCTCTAATTGTCATCTTGAGAGTGTAATACAAATGGAATCATACCGTATGTGGCCTTTTGAGGTTTCTTTTTTCCATTCAGCATAATGCCCTTCAGACCATCCAAGTTGCCACGTGTATCAATGTTCATTCCCTCTTACTGCTGAACAGTGTCCCAAGATTTGGTTTTGAGAGCCTGCTGGAGTCTTAGGTTGGAGTGTACATCGCCTTGCCAACCTGATAGAATCAGATGAAATAACTGAAGTCAATGTGATGGGGAATAATAAGTGTGATAAAGGAAGAAGAATAACAAGGAAGGAAATTTTTAGCCATTCTCAGGAGAAAACAATGGGTTGGGAACGATGCCTACATGCCAACACTTCCCAAGGTGAATTTACAGAACGCCAGCAGGTCTAATGTGAAAGAAGTGTTCAATGGCAAAGTTTAGAAAATCACAAAAGCTGTCACTACTGTGGAATGGATCTTTAAAATGGTAATGCATATTTTGAATTCTAGAAGAAGGACATAATATTCTCCACTTTCCAAACTTTTAGACCAGCACATTAATGTCCTTTTCATAGAATATTTCTATCTGGTGGTTTTCCAGGGAAAGTATTTTGGGTAGAGCTGTTGTAGGTTAAAACACAGTATTTAAATTCTGAAATAACCATGCAGTTTATCACACAGTCAAATGTGTTTATCAAGTTGATTGTAAGGTTTATAATAGGCATAAAATACAATAGAGTTACTCTAGTGGTGGAAATATAACCACCAAATATTCCTAAAGGCAAAAAACAAAACAAAACAAAAACAAAAAAATCCCCCAAAACCTCATAGCACCAGAGAGTGGAACAGTGGTTTCCAGGGGCTGGGGGTTGGGGAAATGGGGAGATGTTAGTCAAAGGGTACAACCTTTCAGTTGTAAGATAAATAATTTCTGGGAATCTAATATACAGCATGGTGACTATAGTTAACATTGTACTGTATACTTGATGTTTGCTAAGACAGTAGATCTTGTGTTCCCACCCCCCCCCCAAAAAAGAAGGTAACTGTAATAAGTTGGCTATGGTAATTACGTCACAATGTATACATATATCAAATCATCAGAATGCACACCTTAAATCAGGGGTCCCCAACCCCTGGGGCCGAGGACCGGTACCGGTCCGTGACCTGTTAGGAACCGGGCCACACAGCGGGAGATGAACAGCAGGTGAGGGAGCGAAGCTTCATCCGCCAATCCCCCTGGACCATCCCACCCGCGGAAAAATTGTGTTCCACGAAACCTGTCCCTGGTGCCCAAAAGTTTGGGGACCGCGGCCTCAGATACATGCAGTTTGTATTTATCAGTGCCTCCATAAAGCTGGAAAAAATTTACATAAAATATGCTGCCACTAGGGGGCAGAAGAGGATCGGAGCAAAGGGAAACCTCCCCCAAATTGCTGCCCAATTAAAAAATTCTTTTTATGTACTGAAAATGAAATGAGATCTGAGAGCTTTTTCTCCTTTCTGTGCAAACAGATAATAAAGGTATTAAAATATTCTTCTTACTTCTATTACCATAGAAGGATCCTTATTTTGGTATGTACATAATTTATGCAGAAAATTTTTTTGTTTTTAGAGTAAAAAGCATATCCAGACTGGGAGCTCCTTTTTGATTTTATAAAAGTAAATCCTGATTTTCAAAACCTGAGAGCTCATTAGCCTTTTGACAGTTCAGAAAGAGATACTGTTACCATAAGTAAAGCTTGACCTAGAATCTGTGGAATTTTAATCTCCTAATGGAATGAAAGGGTCTCCATTAATCCTCTAACGTATATTTATTACGATCTTTTCCTGCCTAGTTTTGCTTTGTGCTTGAAGTATGTTTTTACCTTTCAATGTTTCTTCTTTTATAATCACTGTTAGAGAAGAACAAATATAACTGAAAAGACAGCAAAATGGACTTGCTAGTGGAGGTTTGGTTGCCTGGTCGGCTTCTCAAAGCCTGTCTTTGCTTAGGGCACCAGACCCCACCATGCTCTTCTCTGTTCTGGACTAGCTTAACTGTATAAAAATGTCTTATGAGAATCCTCGTCTGGGAGGATTGTCTAATAGGGAAGTGCATTACTGGGTCTGATATGGTAATGGAGAGACCTTCCCTCTACAGGGACCACCCCCTCTCTTCTTCCTTTCCCTAAAGTGCATGCTTGTCTCTGAGACAATTTTCCTGGTGAGGAAAGTCCTAAAGGAGCGTTGCGTCTCCTCAAAGGTGGCAGTCATCCCCTGGGCCGTAATCTGGGCAAGTTGTGTGTCCTCAGACAGCAAGGCAGAAATCAGGAGGTGCAGGAGGGAGCTCCTGCCTTTCTTTGGGTAGTGTTCTCCTGGGCTGGACTTGGGGGTGTTTGGACATGCTTGAGGGGAAGGCTGGGAGGCAGGGAGGGGGCTGAAGATGCGTGAATTATACCACGTAAACTGGAGTATCTAGTTGCCCATTTATTCTCCTCCTGTTCTCTCTTAGATATTAGTGGTTTATAAACGTTTTGGCCTTATTTCAGTTGAAGGCAATTTAAGGAAGAGTTAAACCTTCAGGTGAGAGCCATGCCTCCCTGTGAGGCCGTGTGGAAGTTGTAACCTTCACAGATGAGACACTGAAAGCAGGAATTTGAATGTCAGGGTCACAGGACTAGCCCTCTCTCCGCACCAGAGTCCTTGTTCGTTGCCACTGAGAAGGCTGATGGAGTTCTCTCACTCAGAATAGGACATGAGGAAAGAGGGGACGGTGGGGTTTTCTTCCCACACAAAATGCTGCAGAGAGCTACCCTCAAAGCTTTGCCCTTGACAAAGTTCTCTCAAATCTCTCAATTATTAGGCTGAGAGAAGATCATGTAGGTGATTTATCTTTACTTACTATCAACTCAGAACTGACTGCCTCACCCAACTGTTTTCAGGTGAGGAAACCAAAAATTGGTTCTGAGAGATTAAATGATGCCCCCAAAGTCACAGCGTTGAAGTCGGTGTGAGGGCTAAAACTACAGTTTCCTGAGTCCAAGTTGTTTTGACACTGACCCAAGTAGGGAGGATCCCATTTTCTTGGCTAAGTGTTCCTTTTCAATGAGACAGAAGTTGCAGGATACTGGGAAACACAGACCAGTCACTAAAGGTTTCTACTAGCTCTTTATTTTCTACCCAAGACAGTGCTAAACAGTATAAGACATTAACTGTGTAGTCTGCAGCCCTGTGTGGAAAGAGGAATATTTTCAAGGACTCTGGGACCCTGAGCTGTGTGGGTCACTGGGTGAAGGACCAGACATAGAAAGATTCTCCTGCTAGCGCCACAGCCAAGCCCGAGGGTGTGACAAGGTGAGTGCTTCAGAGTGTGTGTGTGTGTGTGTGTGTGTGTGTGTGTGTGTGTGTGAGACATCAAATCGTTACCCTTTCTCTTTGTATGGTACACAGAAGGGCAAAGTCCTCTTTATTGTTAGTCAGATGTGAACAAAGGATGTCATCTCAGTTCCAAACAAAGAGGCATTGAACAGAAATATCTAGACATTCCATTTTCTCCTCCCCAGTGCACTTTATCTCCTGGGAAAGAGACGCCAAGATGTTGATGACGATTACTTAGTAATCACAGATTATTGACATCACGTGTTCCTGTGAAAAGACAAACCATTGTGTGGCACTGTCCATGTTCCTGGCCTCGCTCCAGCAGGGAGCTGCCTGGGGCAGCCCGTGTCCCCGAGCAGCAGTTAACATCGCCTACCGTGTTTTACGGCAGGTAATCCTTCCATATGCCTTGTAAGATAGGTGCAATCTACAGATGAAGACCCTGACAAAATGAGGTTAAGCATACATCACACGATAGTAGGTGGAGAGCCTAGCTCACATTCTAGCAAGCTGGTTCCAGAGCGTGGGCTCCTAACTTCTACACCACCCTGCCCCCTGCTAGCATTCACCTGACTTCCACAGAGCCCTACGGACCCAGATTTTATTCACAATCCCTTAGGTTCTGGTGTGATCACATACATGGAAGTTACTCTTGTTTGGGAGAGCAATCCATAGTAAAAACTGGAGTTTAATGAAAAGATCACTCTGGTACGTGCTCAAGAATAATGTGAACTGGAGTGTCATTTCCTAAATTTGACTAATTAATACTATTTTCAAGTAATACAGCTAATGTTTATTGAAATATTATTTAGTACTTAACTAAAGGTAAAGCAAGTGCTTTACACGTATTACCTCTTAATCCACACAGCAATCAAATGTACTACTATTGTCCTGGGTTTAAAGATGAATTTAGGGTTACTGTGTAATTTTCCAATGTTATACAGCTTCTTCAAAGCCAACACTATGACTCCAGTGCCCACATTCTTCGCCACTGAGTTATATCAGTGCCCTAGTTGGCTGGTTTGCAGTTCACGATGGACATCTTTCCAACTAGTTAGCTTTCCTGAAAATTTGGGAGCAGGATAAATTTGGTCTCTGTGTTCCTGAATTTTGTTTTGCTAATTCTGTTCTGCTCTGAACCATCTGTGTGCCATTCCTTCTTTCTTCAGTATTTAGCTCTCGTCATCTGGCTTTGATTTGCTCAAACTCTTTCCCCTGTGCGATTTGTATTGTTTTAGTTTCTTTTTCTATGGAAACCATTTTTTCTGTAGTTAACTTAATAATACATGTTTTACTACTTTGAAGTCTTATTCTTTCACTTTAATAATGGAATTTATATAGCACTATGATAGATATTTTCAGTAAAAATTATTTATACATATATAATTTTAAATTTATAACATTTTGGCCCTACAAGTATCCTTATGAATTCTTTGTCAAACTCGCTTGCTGATGTCAACTTTTTCCACATGACACGATTTGAGGGGTGTAGAAAACTGTCTACCTTAAATACTTGTTAATGGAATAGAGAAATAAAGTATTATATCCAGAAAGTCCTCTGAAAGGTCATCCCAGAAGGACCGTGTATTAACTTGCTGTGTTGTTATAGCCAAACAAGTTGCTTCTGGGTGCAGAAAGTGAGGCAGGACCCTTGGTAAAAGAGGTCTGAGACAGGCAAATTCATCCCCAGCATAAAGCATTTTACTTAAGGCGTGTATGATGGGTCAGAGAGCGTGGCAAGTATGAGAGTCTTGAAGTAAGCGGGTGTCAGTAGAAGCAAGGGGTGGGGAGAGAAAAAGAGGAAGTTGGAGAAGCAGAAAAAGCTACTTGTGCACATCCCCGTGGTCGACCGCCCAGCTCACAGTACTTCCCTTTCCTTGGTAACCCTTGCCCTTGCCCCCTTTTCCCTGCCAACACCCAGCCCCCATTCAAGTGATAGTGGGAACAGCCAAGTTCACACAACATGTCTTTGCTTTCACAGCTGATTGGGCAAATATGGGCCAATAGGTCCCTTCTCAAATCTCTGAGACCAGGAGATTCTAGACAGTTGGCTGTTCTCCCAAACAGAGGAGACATAAACCAGGACTTCACTAAAGAGGAAGAATGAGGGAGATGCTAGAGAATGGATTTCTTGGTTCTCTCCAGTGTTCTAGTCACAGTTTTGTCTAATCCATTTCTTATGGACAACACTGTCCATAATGTGCTCTACTCTGCCTTGCTTTTTGAAAGTTTCCTAAAAATGTGACTAATTCCTGGTTTACCCCTACCTTCCCTGTTTCTCTTGGACACAGGTTTCACACCGTCTCGGGTTGTCCTACTGGCCCTGGAGATCTGTGCTCTGACAGCCTTATTTGAGATCTTTAGCTAAATACTTCGTCGCTGGGTGTCTTCCCATACCTCTGACTTTCAATGTATTTGGCAGCCCATTCTCATGTACCATGTTTTGGAATTATAAAAGTCTCTGAATTTTATTAAAAGTGGAGCTTAACTCTCTGTTCTTCATTCTCCTAGTTGGTTTTGGGTGATACGCTGAAGGAGAAGAGACTAGCCTTATAATTTCCAGCAATGAATCTGGGAGGCAAGAACTTTACCTTTTGAAATAACAGTCATAGAAGGTTGACTTTCATGAGCAAGAAATGTGAGGAGAATGAATAATATCAGAATACCAAACAACTTTTTTATGGTGAATTCTACCTAAGTAAAGACACCTGTGAGGTCTGCATGAACGACAACACATGGCACGCAGAACCGATGTGAGTTAGCCGCCATTGCCTTTCACAGTCAACCTTAGGGTGCTCTGGAGACCTCTGCTGTGGTCTTATGTGTATTTCTGACTTTGTTTTTGAATCTAGTATCGTCATTTGGTGTTTCCATCTCCAAAATTCTTGGCTCAAATGCTTTCCATATTCTTCCCTGTGACTTTTATTTGGACTTGCCAATCCACTGACTCTACTGTGCTTTTTTCCTTCTACCTACCACGAATCAACTAGTGTCTACTTAGCAGACTAGGTGGGTTTCTGGATTTTTAAGGTAATAGGAATGTGACAGGGCAACAGTTAGTCTTCATTTCCATTAAGGCTTCTGTAAGCTGGAATTATAAAGAGGATATTGGAAATCTATGGATGTACCTTACATTCAGGATATGAGCAGAAGTTGGAATCAGGTATGAATAAGGGAGGTTATGTTTTCCATAGAAGATTGGAAATGTTTAGATAACGATAGTGTTTGGCCCACCGAGTGACATCCTAAGGGAAGTGGTGTAACAGAGAGGCTTAGATGAGGGTTTGTTTCCTTTATAGTTGGTACCTGCAGGAATATTATCTAAAACGAAGTGCTCAATAAAATGCATTAATGGGTAGTATCAAAGTGACATGGTGGGTGGGGACAGTGGCTGGGCAGAGATGCCCTGAAGCAGTGGATTCTTCCAGGTGTTACCATAAAATAATCCACAAAACATGCGTGGGACTTCCCCTTTCCTTTTCTGACTCTGCCCTTCTCTTATGCTTCTCCTTGTTCATTTTCTCCTCCAAGTTTGCCCTAAGTGTTCATTTTGCCTTGTATAGGATTGTGAGATGTTGTAGATGACTGAAGAGGTTAGTGAGCTCACACCTGCAGAGATGGCCCTTCTTATGCCATGTAGACTCCCTAATATTACAACCGAATATAGAACTATTCAACCAGGGTCATAAGATGAGCATTTGAAATAGAATACTTGCCTTTTGAAGCATGGTTACAATCCTATAGTAATTACGATAAATCATACTGCTTCTAGATGTTGCTTCTGGAGACAAATAATGTGCCTCTTAGTTCCATGCATTAAGGAGAAAAAAGGTGCATAGGCTGTTATCAAGACAAACATAATCAAGTGCATATTTTCCAAATTCTATGTTTGATTATTTAAATTTTTTATGAAGAGCAATTTCCATAATATGCAAGTCATTGTACATTAGGGTACTGACCTTTATGCACTTTCCAAATGAAGAAAGTCAGTTATATCAGAATAATTAAGGGAGAAATCATATCTCATTCTTCTCCAGCTGTGTCTCTTTTTTTTTAATAACATGATTCTGTTTTTTTTTAAAAAAACAAATTTATTTATTTATTTATTGCTGCATTGGGTCTTCGTTGCTGTGCTCCGGCTTTCTCTAGTTGCGGCAAGCAGGGACTGCTCTTCATTGCGGTTCACAGGCTTATCATTACCGTGGCTTTTCTAGTTGCAGAGCACGGGCTCTAGGCACGTGGGCTTCAGTGGTTGTGGCTCGTGGGCTCAGTAGTTGTGGCGCAAGGGCTTAGTTGCTTCGTGGCATGTGGGATCTTCCCGGACCAGGGCTCAAACCTGTGTCCCCTGCATTGGCAGGCGGATTCTTAACCACTGTGCCACCAGGAAAGTCCCTTATGTCTCTTTTTATTGTACTGAATGTATGCTTTTCGAGTTCTAGGAAAGAGTCTTTGTCAGATTTATATTTGTCTTCTTTAGTTCCCAGAGCTTGTGAATGATATCAGAGTGGGAAATATTGTGAATTATTCTCAATAATTGGAACTTTGGAAATGAAATTCGTGCTCCAATGCAAGTAAAATAAAATGTTTTGCTCGGAGTGCATTAATTCTAATTTTATTACCCATCTACTTTATGAAGTTTCTTTACTTTTTATGTGGAAAAAGTAAGGAATAGAGTTTGCTCTACACATTTCAATTATGAGAAACTCTACAGTAGAATAAGCCCAAATTAAAGAATGTCTTCCACCTTAGAGCAAATATTTCCATTTCTATTATCTAGGAAAGGGAATCTTTCAGTCCCATTTCCCAAATGAGATATCCCTTTCTAAATAGCACATGCTACAATTTCCATGTGCAAGATATACATTTAAAAAGCACAAGCTATCTTATAAATATAAATTTACAGTGGGTTTATAAGTATCTAATAAATATTGTAAACCAAACTTAAAATTTTCACATACTAGGTGTACCAGATCATGTTTGGTATTTAAAAAAAATCTTTAAATAATGAGATATACACAAAGTAATACAATGGTTACAAAACTTATGAATACCAGTACTTATTCCACCTCTCCAAATTAATACTACGTGATTAATTTCTTCACCATCTCTGTAATTATTTTTATCCCTTGCTGGAATTGCATGGCTACCTACACCACCCAGAGGAGAAGAAGTACCATTTCAGGCTGCAAAGTTACTGGTTTGGGGATTTGGGATTGAATATGGCATCTGAGTGCCCCTTCTAGGATGATCTGATCAAAGCAGGTGCTTTTCAGGATAAGCCTAGAGAGTTCGGTTGGTATGAAATTGTGTTGAGTCTCAAATACAAGACGAGGATTTTAAACTTATTTTGGTAGAAATTATTGTTGAATTTTGATTAGGGGAAGTATGGAATGAGGGCTGGGCTTTAGGAAGATTGTAAAGCTTCAAATTGTTTTCATTTACTTCAATGTACAAATTCTACTTTGAATAATTGTAGAAATCTGACTTTTGTTCTGAAAAATTTCCCCCAGATTTATTGAGGTATGGTTGATAAACAAAAACTGTGACAAATATATATACATTTAAAGTGATAAATGTATATATTTAAAGGTGTACAATGATATATATTTAAGGTGATGTTTTGATATGCATACACATTATGAAATGATTACACAGTCAAGCTAATTAACATACCATCACCTCTAGCTAGTGGGAAGCAGCCGCATAGCAGGGAGATCAGCTCGGTGCTTTGTGACCACCTAGAGGGGTGCAATAGGGAGGGTGGGAGGGAGATGCAAGAGGGAGGGGATATGGGGATATATGTATTCATATAGCTGACTCACTTTGTTATACAGCAGAAACTAACACAGCATTGTAAAGCAATTATACTCCAATAAAGATGTTAAAAAAAAAGAACCATGAACAAAACAAAACAAAACATACCATCGCCTCACATAGTTACTACTTTTTTTTCTTTTGTGGTGAGAACACTTGAGATATACTCTCTTGGCAAATTTCAAGTCTGCAGTACATTGTGTTTTGAAATTTTAAAAAATCAGGATTTTTCCAGGTAAAACCAAGAAAATCGTCGAGAATTAGCAAACAAACACTTGTCTTTCTTTTCTTTTTTTGTAGTCAGTCTATATCATTAGCTCTCAAATAGAGTGATTTTTTTTGTCTTCCTTCCCAGAGGACACTTGGCCATGCCTGGAGATGTGTTTGGTTGTCATAACTAGGAAGGGTGGAGGGTATGTGCTACTGGCATCTAGTGGGTGGAGGCCAGGGATGCAGCTAAACATCTTATAGCATATAAACCAGTCCTCCACAGCAAAGAATTACCTGGCCCAAAGCATCCACAGCACTGAGGTGGAGAAGCGCTGGTGCACACATGTGGAGGGCATACCCTGGGCAGAACACTGAACTACATTTGTGGTTCCCAGTGCTTGGTCTTTTTTAAAAAAGTTGGGTGATTATCTGAATTTTCTTTTGGCACGTATAACATCACATGTAGTTATTATATAGAATGCCCTTTGGAGTTAAGTTTTCAGAACATTATGGAATCTGTAGTATCTCTTTATCTTTATTTAGATATACTTTTGTTTCTGTCATATTTCCTGAAATGTAACAACACGAATATAGTCGAAAACCATTAGTTAGTTAGCTCACATTACAGGTATAACTGGGGTTCCACAAAACCGGAACTATAAAATTTGAATTTTATACGGAAGGACAGCCTAAAGATTATATAGTATTTGCTCTAAATAATAATGTTATAGTTATTTTTTCAAGATAAACTTTTAATAATTAAAAAGTAACAAGAAGCGGTGATCATATTCTTAAAGTGCTCTTAGAAAGTCCACCTAAAGTACTGATTTTGAAGTCGTATTTTAGAAATGAGCAGCTTGAGCCTTGTATCAAGTCTTGTGACTTTGTTATCAGATTTTAGACTTTTAAACTTCTTATTTTGAAAAAATTCAAACCTTGCAAGAATAGAACAATGAATTCGTGCATACCCTTCATTGTAAATTCACCATTTGTTAACATTTCGCCCATTTTCTTTCTCTCCTCTCTCAATATGTATGTATGTATATGTTTTATGTTTACTTATTTTCTTGGCCTCCTAAGAACAAGGAGTTCTTTTTTTTTTTTTTTTTTGGCCGTGCTGTGCGCAGCCAGGCCCTCAACAGTGAGAGCACGGGGTCCTAATTACTGGACCACCAGGAGATTCCCAGAACAAGGAATTCTTTACATAACCATAATCGCCATTTGAGAAACAATGATGTAAACTGATGAAAGAAAGAAAGAGAGAAAGAGAACGTTTAATTCTGTTATTTTCTTGTTTTTTTTCCTGTTAGATATCTTAATTTTTAAAAAAATTTCGAAACGGAATGTACTGTTCTGACTTGAAATTTGCTGAGAGTATGTCTCAAATGTTCTCACCACAAAAGATAATGGTAACTATGTGAGGTGATGGATATGTTAATTATCTTGATTATATAATTATTTCACAATGTATATATATGTATATAATCATTTTATTTTAAATCTGTATAATTTTTATTTGTCAATCATATCTCAGTAAAGCTGGGGAAAATTTTCAGAACAAAAGTCATTCCCCTACAATTATTCAAAATAGAACTTGTGCATTGAATTAAATAAAACAATTTGAAGCTTTATCGATATTTTAAAGCTCAGTCTTCATTCTGTACTTCCCCCTAAAGTCAACAATAGTTCTAAAAAAATAAGTATAATCAAATTAAGAAAAGTTAAAATCATTATATTATCTAAATATAGCCTTATTCAAAATTTGCCACTGTGCCAGTATTATCATTTGTAGCATGCCATATCTCCTTTAATGTGGAATCTTTTCTGCTTTTTTTGTTTTTTCTTTGGTCATTTATGACTGACATTTCAGGAGAAGACAGGCCAGTGATTTTCCAGAATATCCCTCAATTTGGGTTTGTCTGACCTACATTTTTATTCAGGTTATGCATCCTTTGCAGGGGTACTACTATGTAAACGGTGCTGTGTCCTCACTGCATTATACAGGAAGTACCTAACGTCAGCTTGTCATATTATTATTTTTTCAAGATTTATTTATTTTTTATTGAAGTGTAGTTGATTTATAAATATCTATTAAAAATCATAATAAAAATTATTCTGGTGATGGGAACAGTTTTTCTTAAGTAAAACAAAATGAAATAAAACTGTATGCTCTTCATTATGAAAAAAATGTGTTAGTTTCTGGTGTACAGCAAAGTGATTCAGTTTTACATATATACAACATATATATTCTTTTTCAGATTCTTTTCCATTATGGTTTTTTATTAATGACATTTGATCATTAGGTTAGGGTGGTATCTTCCAGATTTTTCCATTATGAAATTATAATTTGCTCCCTTTGCACTTAATAAATTGTCCGTGGGGAGATATTTTAAGATTGTGCAAATAATCTGTTCCACACAAAGTTGCAACCAATGATTTTAGCACCCAGTGATGGTTCTTGCCTGAACCAGTTGTTGGTTTAAAGATTGCAAAGAAAAGTAACATTCTAGCTCTATTATTCCCTGTACATTTGTTAGTTGGCTTTCTACTTTAAAGAACATAGTCTCTTCATTAATTTGTTGTTTGTTTTGGTATTGGTATGAAGTCATGGATTTTTTTAATTTGATGTGCTATAATCCATGGCTTTCATGATTCATGTTGGTGCTAAAAAATTATTTAAAGTTTGGGCACTGGGAACCCTGTTAGGCTGGCTCCTATGTCCTTCTGATATGTTCTCATCAGTTTTTGAGTCCTACCTTGCGTAATAATATGTTTCAGATTCAACTTATCACTTTCCCTGGATTCAGCCTCTCTTCTTTTAGCTGGAAGTGGCATTTAGAAAGCAAGATCTGTGTGTCAGATGTGCCCTGACTGGGGATGGCTTGGCTTCTAGACCTTTTCAGCAGACGGGGTTAGAAATGGATTTCTTTCTTTTTTTAAATTTATAAATCATTAATTGTGGTAAAATACAATAATATTTACCATTTTAAGCATTTTTAAGTGTACAGTTGAGTAGTGTCGAGTACATTCACATTGTTGTGCAATCAATCTCCAGAACTCTTTTCATTTTGCGAGACTGAAACTATCCATTAAACAAGAACTCCTCATTCCCCTGTTCCTCCAGCCCCTGGAAACCACCGTTCTAGTCTCTGTCTCTATGAATATGACTGCTCTTAGTACCTCATGTAGGTGGAATCATATAGTTTTTGTCTTTTTGTGACTGGTTTATTTTTGATTTCTTTTTAAATGATGAATTCAGTAGGAGTATTTTTGAAGCATTATGTAATAGATTTTTATTAAAGGTGAAACTTTTTTGACAAATGCCATTTTTTGAAATAGATGAAACTTCCAGATATATTTTTTTATAGTTGAAGTGGTGATCAAGTGAATTGGTATCTAAAAATATTTGTCAGTTTCACTAAACAATAAATACTTGGCCTTGGTAACATGAATCTCATCTACTTTTCCTGAAGACACTTATTATTTTTTTCTTCTGTGATGTGTGAGTACTTAGGAAAGAGAATATTATTTAAGATCTATTCCTCTTAAACAGAAAAGGGATAAATCAATTTGTAAGTAGTTAGTAAAACTATCCCAGAGAAGCATGATTTTTATGTCATATTTTTCTAACTGGAGCACTAAAAAGTCAATCATTTTAGAAGAAATATCACGTATATCTACGCATCTATGTGTGTGTAGGACAGAAAGATATATTGAAATGTGAAATATCTAACTTTTTACTGGAGTGTTCCAAATATATGAAGTGATGTTTTTAATAATTGACCAGAGATGCCAAAAATTACTGAAGACTGTAAAAGACAGACACTTTGGAGCTGCATGTGATTCAGAAGACTTTTGGATGGGTTCCCAATGTCTGCACTAGACAGAGTATTTGAACAAATTTGGATTTGATTTGTGAAAAGTTTTCTTAACATATTATTCAGTTATGTATTTATCATGTAGTAGTGAAAGTTCCTTGAGCACTAGTTAAATACGAGCAGGACATTCTAAGCACCCCTTTCTCTTTATACAGCTAAAAAATTGGTAGACAACTACAACGTCCTTGTTCTTTATTTTACTAAACTCCTAGTTATCTATTTTATATATAGTAGTGTGTATATGTTTATCCCAAACTCCTAATTTATCCCCCCCCTTCCCCTTTGGTAACCATTAAGTTTGCTTTCTATGTCTGTGGGTCTATTTCTATCTTTGTACTAGTTCTTTAAGGTGATATAAATTAGCATTATCTTTTGGATTCGGACTGAAGAACTCTGATGAAATCCACTGTGAAGTACGGGACCAGGCAGTGGGAAGTGAGAACTGGTTCCCCAAAGCAAGTTTTTCATTAAGCCACTTAATCACTGGGCCAGAAGGCCCCTAGCACCTTAAAGATCATCTAGTCCAAAATTCTTTAACTCTGTCTTACACAGGTTGCCAAACCTACATCCTCATTCTTACCTAAGGCTTTTCATTCCATCTTTAGAAAACTCTGACTGCTAGAAAATGATCTCCTTATAGCTTTTACCCACTTATCCTGGTCCAATTCATTGGAGCCGTAGAGAAATGTCTTATCTCTAATCATGACCAGATTTCAAATATTTAAAGACAATATGATTTCATTTTCATAAAGTAGAATCTTTCATCAGTATAACCCAGGGCTCAATTCAAGAGACAGAACAGTTGCAGAAAAGGAAAACAAAGAGAACTGGCAGAGTTTAGGACCTGTTCTCCCACACCATAAACCAGAACAAGATTTGTTAGTTCTGCCAGCCAGGTGTAGCTTCCCCATCCTACTGCTTCTGTTCAGCCCAGCCCCTATTGGCAGTCAGGTGTATTCCAAATTCCATAGCCAACTCTCACAGTGCTTTGTTGGTTTTAATGGAAAAAAGTTGGCACTCGTGGATAAATATATACTTCCCTTGTAGCAATTCAGGCATGGGCATAACTTTCTGTTTCACAACTAAGCAGGGCACTGGTAATTATCATTCTTGACAAAACAGGAGGGACTAAGTGTGAAGAAGCATTTTTAAGCTGTCATTGGGATGGGAGAAGCTCTGGAATTTAAACGAGGAAGATCAGGGATGTTAAATGGCCTGCAGTGCATGAAATAGTCCCACAAAATAGAGAACTAACCTACTGAAGATGCCAAAAGTATCTTCCTTCCATCATTTCATTTGATTAGAACATTGTACCACGTCTGAAGTGCCGATGGTTATGAAGTCACGTAAAAACTGTGTAAGACATGATGTGTGAATCTAAGAGCTCAGGAAGAAAGTATATCTTGAATTGCTTCCAGTATTCTCCTTCTCTTAATGGTCTCACTGCAAAACAAGAAGGAACAATGCTGCCTACCCAGCAGAACACTGATTTCCTTCCAGGATCCATCCACCACAGGGCTATGCACCTCGGAAGGGGCAGGACCCGTATCCAGCCCAGGGGTCAATGCTGGTGATTTTCAAAATTAGGAGGAGGATACTTTAATTGAAAACATACTGAATGATATGCCTTATCCTGCTTTCTTCCTCCCACCCCCTATCTTAAGATCACTTTATTGAAACAAATAAAATTATTAAAAATTAAAAGTGGACACAAATTAAAAATATTCACACCTGATGTAAATACCCATGCTCTTTGAAAGACAAACCTGGGTGTGTCTTCTACACTATTCATTTGTCAGATTGAAAAAGGTCAAAATAATAAAGGCTGTGTCTTAATTCCAGCAAACGATTCCAAAAACCAGAACCAATTCTACAAGTTTCCTTTTAAAAATTTACAAGTATTTGAATAATATTCATATGACATCCTGTCATGTCACAATATTCAGTCGTGGTGGCCTTTTCCTTTTATCTTTGCATTCTTATTTGAATCATACCATTAATTTTTGATGTTTTTTCCAGCTGGTGTTTCCCAATTCGACCATGGCTTTCGCCTGAAAATAAACACATGCTTGAAGACTAAGGGCAGTGTCGCATGAATGACTCTGTTAGTGGTGACCTTAATTCTTACTTTAACAAGGTTTAAACTTTTTCACAGATCTGTGGAATTTTAGTGCTTGGGCGGACATCAAAGATAACCTAGCATGTATAAATCCCTTTGAATCCTTAATGGGAGGGGGAGACTGGATGGTAACGTGTATTTTGAAGTTGGTATACATTCCGTAAGGGATAGCATGCCATGGAGAAATGCAAGTCACAGGTATTGAAATCAGAACAGGGGTAGCTCTGTTCCCATCCCAGCTTTGGCATTTTTTCAGGTGTGTGATAATACACAAACTATTCACTTCTGTTTCTTTATGTATAAAATAGGTTTTAAAATATTAGCTCTGCTTGTTTTGAGGGGTTGTTGTGAGAGTTAAATGGAACTGTCACAACAGTCCCAGCAACAATGTCCTGCTGGGCGAATTTATTCTGAGTAGGAAACATTGCAGACTAAAATTAAAAAAAAAACAACACAAACTCTACTGATTGCTGGAACTACTTTCCCCCTTTTGTCGTTCAATTAACTCAGCGTACATTATCAACCTCTGCTCAGACATCGCTTTGCTCCGGAAGATCCGCTGCTTCCCCTCAAGTGCCATCTAGATCAGTACTGGGTTCATCGCTCAGTCACGGCACTTACTGGTCCCTGTCTCGGTCTTTGGCAGGGGTTCTCTGTGTGCCTGAGAACCCCGGGGAACTCGGTTAGTAAGAGATTACTGGGCCTGCTCACAGAAATCCTGATCCAGTAGGGCCTGAGACCTGGGAGTCTCAGTGCTCAACAGCAGGGGATTCTGATGAGACCTCTTTGGGCCACACTTTGAGAGCTCATTCATCTCAAGGGTGATCTCCCTGAGAGCCAGGCTCTAATTGTCTTCTTTGTGTCCCCTTTACTTAGAATGGGGCTAGGCATATAGTAGGTGTTCAGTTGACAAGTACTTAATGAACACCAACATTTTTCTGAGGTTCAGTTTGTAGAAATATATAATGGCTTTGATCTTCCACACACAATTTATACATGTTACGAAGAGCAATACATTCCCAAGAAATTCTGCCTTTTGTAGCCCAAACATTCAGATTTCCGAAATTACTGTACTCTGTTCAAATAGAAAGGAAACCTCTCAGCATGGTTTAGATGTCAGAGAATTGCAAAGACAGTACTCATTTATTTAAAAATAATTGATCACGTACTTTCAACATGCATCCATTATGTTGGGTGCCACAAAGATAGAGGAATTACAAATAAATGTAAGCAGGATTTCAGTTGCTCAGGAGCTAGACATCCTGGGAAAATAAGATAAAGCCATGTGAGATAGGTCTGCATTAATACGAATGCTGGAGTGGCAGTTAGGCAGGGTACTGGGGGTAGGGATATTTAGGGAGGGACTTATGGGGCTGTTGTATCTTGAAGAACTGGAAACTGAGAGTGGAATCAACAACAAGCGTGGCTCTAGCAGGCAGGCTGTGTTAGAGAGGTTGTGGGAATCTCAGTAAATAGCGCTGCCTCCTCCCTGTCTCAGTGGTGAACAAACAGTAATAAACAGAGGACGAACCAAGACTGCATCTTCATTTCTGATAATGACTACATTCCAGATTCTAGTTTACTGTGAGAGCCAAAAGCTCTGCTAACTGACTCCTGTAGGACCAGCACAATGGATGATGTCCACAGATGGCTTATGTTTTAGGAGGAGGAAAGGACTGAGCTGGGCATGCTCCCCCAAGCTGCTGTAAGTCACTGCATCTCCCTTGCTTTGAGAGATGGAAGGGCAGCGAGGGGTCAGAAGTGTCCCCCCAGTGGTGCTGCCTCCACCTGGGAGGAAACAAGAGTATGGAGGAAATGCTCCTTCTAGCATCCCTTTGCTTTGTGTTCTCTTCATTAGTGGGCTTAGCCATTGAGCTCAGGGTCCACTGGGGGCATAGCTATCCCCCTTAACTGAGACAGTCTGCTGTCTTTCAGGGCAGTCCTGATTCCACCTTCACCTAGCCACCCCTTAGGACCAACTGCTGTTCTTTTAGGTTTTATTCTGGGACCACTGGTGGGCAATACAAAGTTTTGACCCAGAAGTTACAGAAGTGGGTTAAAATATATATTAACTAAATAAGCAGACAACTTTGTGTGTCCAAGGGTGAAAATCATTTCCTCTTCTTATTCCCATTTTAAACTATATCCAGCTGTGTGGTCCATCATCATCTATCGAGCTTTCAGGGGGATTAAATAAGACTTTTAAATAAATCCAATAATAAAGCCTTTGCCTCTAAAGCAGGTATTAATTTTGTTCTTTCCACAACCATATAGAGATGTCCAAAATCTGAATTTAAACTCCTGCAATTATAAAATTCCCTGAAATTAAAGACCCATATCAAAAGACATTAAAGTCCAAAATTAGATTCTCCTGGCTTTGTGAGTTAAAAGTATGAAGAAACTACCGTCCTCCCCATTTCTCATCTGACTCCTTCTCAGAGGTTCTCGGCCCCCGCGTAGACACCTAGACCTTATGTGTCACTCACATGAATGAGTACAGTTGGTTCAGGGCTTCGGAAAATCCGATGCCAAGTCTCTGACAAACTTCCCTTTCAAAACGAGTCCGACGGGTCAACACAGCCTTATAGCACTGCCCCTAGCAACTTTAGCAAGTAACCTAGGCAAAATTTTGTTCTCAGAACCCAGTGGGTAGTGTGGACAAAGGTCGTGGAAGAAACCCAATAGTGTCTGTTGCAAGGAGTATAGATGAAACAGTAGAAAACAATACCAACCAACCAACCAACCAAACAACAGTAACAAAAACTTGGTTTTAGTTTCTCCAGGATACCAATTAATACCAGCTGTCCAGAAACAACAATGAATGAACATAAGGTCAACTGGGAGAAATCTCTCACCAGGTTTGTTTGAGGGAAAAAAAAAAATCCATCTTACTTCCACTCGTAGAAAGTGGTACCTAAGATATTGCTGTCTTCTAGCAAAGTTTAGAAATTTGCGGTGGTGGCAGCCCCGCCACCTTCTCTTGTGTGCAGATATTTTGGTCCTGTGCTCCAGGGGCTGTTTTCACTGCCTCTTCATGCGGAATTACTTAGGCCTGTAAAATCCGCCTCCTGGGGAAGGCTTCTTTCTCATGTGTAATTACGTTCAAAATCCACTTGCTAGCCCTCGCTAGTGGGTGACCGCAGACGTATTGACAAACTGTAGTCGGTCATGCTACAGCTCCCTTCTTCAAAATGCAAAATGACATTCTGTGCAGCCAGTCCAGGGCTGCTGACTTAGTTCTGGCACTAAAGACTTAGCTCTAGAACATGAGGGTTCTCAGCAGCACACGTAGAACCCTGCTGCCTTGCAGACCTGGCTGAGATACACAACAGGCTAAAGGACTGGGTGAGAATCGATTCTAACCTATAACTGAATCCTCACCACATCCTGCCTTTGAGGCTCACTGGTTTCTGCTGACACACCTATGGCACAACCCCCTCGTCCCACTGCAGGTTCCTTCGGACGCGCAAGTTTAAGGTCAAGTTCGGCAGTTGTTCTTGAGGCTGCCTCTGAGGGCTCACCTCTCATTTGTCTCAGCCCATCCCCAGTTTGATTTCAAATTGGAAGCCCCACATTCTTGCCCAAGTGGCTCACAGCCTTCCTCATGTTGCTTCTTATTCGCCCCTCGTTTTGCTCAAGGCCGGGTTTGCTGAAGACCCTCACCTTTACTGAGGCAATAGCCCACCAGTGCCTAAAGAGACCCAATCCCACTTCATGCTGTCCAGGCCAAACTGTGTCTGTGCTCAGCTGCATTGAAATGAGTTCCGTGCGGTGATCCAACCCTGGTATCTTGTGGGCAGGCTTTTAGGAAACAAAGGCTGGGGCTCAACTGGGTACTGTGGAGAGGCACTTGGACTTTATAAGTAGTGTTTTTATTGTTGCTGTCTATTGAATTAATTAGTTAATACATTATTTATTATTGAGCTGGAGAGTGTCAAAATGAACTGTGTACATTTTTTTCTTTTTACAAATATGGGCAAAGGCGGTACGTGGGTTGATTTAGAGTGGATACAGAACTTTTTGGAGCCTATTCCAATAATGCTGGCCAGGGAGGTGGCAGGGACAGAGGACATATTTTTGAGACATTTTCAGTAATGAGAATGGATAGGTGCCAGGCTCAGTGAGACCCCCAAATCCTGCAGAGCAGTTGCGATTGTAGACTTAGGAACACTCTTCATCCCTTTCTCTCTGCCCTAAGGCTGTCGATGGGGTTAGGGCACATCGCCTAGGGGGTCAAAGGAGAAACATTTATGAGGTGACAGTGGAGTGGTTATAACAGATGTCATGGGAGATTGTTAGCATGCCTGAGCTCTTCTGATGTACAATTGGAATGCGTGTCTGTTTTCCCTCTCAGTAGTTGAATGATGCCCTCCTGGCCTGAGATATGATCCATCCTGAAGGTAATTCTAGACATCTGGTGCTAAGACAGCGCTCTTGACAAATAGCTAACATTTTAAATAAAGGAAAGTATTACATCAGGGGATTCCATGTATTTCTCAAAACCAGATGACACCGAAGCCACTAGATGTGTCATTGTTAAATGGTCTTGTGGAATCTAGAGAGGTTGTAGTAATGAAGAGAATTTTGCAATTTCTCCAAATTTCTAAGCCCTAATTTAAAGAGCATTCCCTGACAGACTCATCTCCTGCCTCCTGTGAAAGGAGAGAAGTTACTTTTTATCCAATGAATATTTGGCTATCATGTTAATGATGTCCACCAGTTTTCTTTAGACACAGCTGTTTTCTTTCATTCCAGGAGAGCTGGGCATGAAGTGTCTCACCCACTGTCAGCACTTGGCTTTTAGAACCTGACCAGAATCCAGATAGACATAAATTCCCAGCCATCTCCTAATGAATTGCAGCCTTACAATCCATAAGTGCTGTGAAGTATCTTGGCCGAAACTGGGCAGCATGCAATTCACTCCAGAAGAAATGGGGATGGGATGTTTTTGTCTCAAGGGATTTTCCCACTTCTGTACACAGGGCCATTTGTAACTCATCACTGAGTATTTTTTTAAAAAATAGATCTTTATTGGAGTATAATTGCTTCACAATACTGTGTTAGATTCTGTTTCACAACAAAGTGAATCAGCCATATGCATACACATGTCCCCATATCCCCTCCCTCTTGCGTCTCCCTCCCACCCTCCCTATCCCACCTCTCTAGGTCATCGCAAAGCACTGAGCCGACCTCCCTGTGCTATTCAGCTGCTTCCCACCAGCCAACTATTTTACATTTGGTAGTGTATATATGATGATGTAACTCTCACTTCGCCCCAGCTTCACTTTCCCACCCCATGTCCTCAAGTCCATTTTCTATGTCTGCCTCTTTATTCCTGCCCTGCAACTAGGTTCATCAGTACCATTTTTTTTTTTTAGATTCCATATATATGCATTAGCATACAGTATTTGTTTCTCTCTTTCTGACTTACTTCACTCTGTATGATAGACACTATGTCCATCCACCTCACTACAAATAACTCAATTTCGTTTCTTTTTACAGCTGAGTAATATTCCATTGTATATATGTGCCACATCTTCTTTATCCATACATTTGTTGATGGACATTTAGGTTGGTTCCATGTCCTGGCTATTGTAAATAGTGCTGCAGTGAACATTGAGGTGCATGTGTCTTTTTGAATTATGGTTTTCTCAGGGTATATGCCCAGTAGTGGGATTGCTGGGTCATATGGTAGTTCAATTTTTAGTTGCTTAAGGAACCTCCATACTGTTTGTATCAATTTACCTTCCCACCAACAGTGCAGGATTGGTTCCCTTTTCACCACACCCTTTCCAGCATTTATTGTTTCTAGATTTTTTGATAATGGCCATTCTGACCAGCATGAGATGATACCTCATTGTAGTTTTGATGTGCATTTCTCTAATAATTAGTGTTGCTGAGCATCTTTTCATGTGCCTCTTGGCCATCTGCATGTCTTCCTTGGTGAAATGTGTATTTAGGTATTCTGCCCATTTCTTAACTGGAATTTTTGTTTTTTTGATACTGAGCTCCATGAACTGTTTATACATTTGGAGATTAATCCTTTGTCTGTTGTTTCATTGGCAAATATTTTCTCCCATTCTAAGGGTTGCCTTTTTGTCTTGTTTATGGTTTCCTTTGCAGTGCAAAAGCTTTTAAGTTTAATTAAGTCCCATTTGTTTATTTTTATTTCCATTACTCTAGGAGGTGGGTCACAAAAGATCTTGCTGTGATTTATGTCAAAGAGTGTTTTTCCTATGTTTTCCTCTAAGAGTTTTATAGTGTCCGGTCTTACATTTAGGTCTTTAATCCATTTGGAGTTTATTTTTGTGTATGGTATTAGGGAGTGTTCTAATTTCATTCTTTTACTTGTAGCTGCCCAGTTTTCCCAGCACCACTTATTGAAGAGACTGTGTTTTCTCCATTGTATATCTTTGCCTCCTTTGTCATAGATTAGTTGACCATAGGTGCGTGGGTTTATCTCTGGGCTTTCTATGTTGTTCCATTGATCTGTGTTTCTGTTTTTGTGCCACTACTATATTATCTTGATTACTGTAGCTTTGTAGTATAACCTGAAGTCAGGGAGTCTGATTCCTCCAGCTCCATTTTGTTCCCTCAAGACTGCTTTGGCTATTCGAGGTCATTTGTGTCTCCATACAAATTTTAAGATTTTTTTGTTCTAGTTCTGTAAAAAATGCCATTGGTAATTTGATAGGGCTTGCATCGAATCTGTAGATTGTTTTGGGTAGTATAGTCATTTTCACAATATTGATTCTTCCAATCCAAGAACATGGTATATCTCTCCATCTGTTTGTGTCATCTTTGATTTCTTTAATCAATGTCTTATAGTTTTCTGAGTACAGGTCTTTTACCTCCTCAGATAGGTTTATTCCTAGGTGTTTTATTCTTTTTGTTGCAACGGTGAATGGGATTGTTTCCTTAATTTCTCTTTCTGATCTTTCATTGTTAGTGTATAGGAATGCTAGCAAGTTCTGTGCATTAATTTTGAAACCTGCAACTTTACCAAATTCATTGATGAGCTCTAGTAGTTTTCTGGTGGCATCTTTAGGATTATCGCTGTATAGTATCATGTCATCTGCAAACAGTGACAGTTTTACTTCTTCTTTTCCAATTTCGATTCCTTTTATTTCTTTTTCTTCTCTGATGGCTGTGACTAGGACTTCCAAAACTATGTTGATTAAGAGTGGCAAGAGTGAATATCCTTGTCTTGCTCCTGATCTTAGAGGAAATGCTTTCAGTTTTTCACCATTGACTATGTTGTTTGCTGTGGATTTGTCATATATGGCCTTTATTATGTTGAGGTAGTTTCCCTTTTTGCCCACTTTCTAGAGAGATTTATCATAAATGGTGTTGAATTTCGTCAAAAGCTTTTTCTGCATCTATTGAAATGATCATGTGGTTTTTATTCCTTAATTTGTTAATGTGGTGTATTACCTTGGGTGACTTGCATATGTTGAAGAATCCTTGCATCTCTGGGATAAATCCCAGTTGATCATGGTGTATTATTATTTTAATGTGCTGTTGGATTCTGTTTGCTAATATATTGCTGAGGATTTTTGCATCTATATTCATCAGTGATATTGGTCTATAATTTTCTTTTTTTGTGATATCTTTTTCTGGTTTTGGTATCAGGGTGATGTTGGTTTTGTAGAATGAATTTGGGAATGTTTCTCCCTCTGCAAGTTTTCTGAAGAGTTTGAGAAAGATGGGTGTTAGCTCTACTCTAAATATTTGATAAAAGTCACCTGTGAAGCCATCTGGTCCTGTACTTATGTTTGTTGGAAGATTTTTAATTATGGTTTAAATTAATTACGTGTGATAGGTTTGTTTATATTTTCTAAATCTTCCTGGTTCAGTCTTGGAAAATTGTACCTTTCCAAGAATTTGCCCATTTCTTTGTGGTTGTCCATTTTATTGGCATATAGTTGTTTGTAGTAGTCTCTTATAATCCTTTGTATTTCTGCAGTGTCAGTTGTGATTTCCTGTTTTTCATTTCTAATTTTATTGATTTGCATCCTCTCCTTTTTTTTCTTAATGAGTCTGGCTAAAGGTTTATCAATTTTTTTATCTTCTCAAAGAACCAGCTTTTAGCTTTACTGATCTTTGCTATTGTTTTCTTTATTTATATTTCATTTATTTCTGCTGTGATCTTTGTGATTTCTTTCTTCCTACTGACTGGGTTTTCTTTGTTCTTGTTTCTCTAGTTGTTTTAATTGTAGGGTTAGTTTGTTTATTTGAGACATTGTTTTGTTTCTTGAGGTGAGACTGGATTGCTGTAAACTTCCCTCTTAGAACTGCTTTTGCTGCATCCCATAGGTTTTGGGTCGTCGTGTTTTCATTGTCATTTGTTTCTATGTTTTTTTTTTTTAATTTGTTCTTTGATTTCTTCGGTGATCTATTGGTTATTTATTAGTGCACTGTTTAACCTCCATGTATCTGTGTTTTTCACAGTTTTTTTCCTGTTATTGATTTCCAATTTCATAGCATTGTGGTCAGAAAAGATGCTTGGTATGATTTCAAGTTTCTTAAATTTTCCAAGACTTGATTTGTGACCCAGGATGTGATCTATCCTGGAGAATATTCCACGTGCACTTGAGGAGAAAGTGTATTCTGCCACTTTTGGTTGGAATGTTCTATAAATATCAATTAGGTCTCTCTGGACTATTGTGTCATTTAGGGCTTGTGTTCCCTTATTTATTTTCTGTTTGGATGATCTGTCCATTGGTGTAAGTGGGGTGTTAAAATCCCCCACTATTATTGTGTTACTGTTGATTTCTCCTTTCCTGGTTGTTAGAATTTGTATTATGTATTGAGGTGCTCCTATGTTTGGGTGCATAATCATTTATAGTTGTTATATCTTCTTGGATTGATCCTTTGATTATTATGTAGTGTCCCTCCTTATCTCTTGTAACAGTCTTTTTTTTTTTTCAGTCTTTATTTTAAAATCTATTTTATCTGTTATGAGCATTGCTACTCCAGCTTTCTATTGATTTCCATTTGCATGGAATATCTTTTTCTATCCCCTCATTGTCAGTCTGTGTGTGTCCCTAGGTCTGAAATGGGTCTTTTGTAGACAGTATATATATATGGTTCTTGTTTTTGTATCCAGTCAGCCAGTCTGTGTCTTTTGGTTGGGGCATTTAATCCATTTACATTCAAGGTTATTATTGACATGTATGTTCTTATTACCATTTTCTTAATGTTTTGGGTTTGTTTTTGTGGGTCTTTTTCTTTTCTTGTGTTTCCTGCTTAGAGAAGTTTCTTTAGCATTTGCTGTAAAGCTGGTTTGGTGGTGCTGAATTCTGTTAGCTTTTGCTTGTCTGAAAAGCATTTGACTTCTCCATCAAATCTGAATGAGATCCTTGCTGGATAGAGTAATCTTGGTTGTAGGTTTTTCTCTTTCATCACTTTAAGTATATCCTTCCACTCCCTTCTGGCCTTCAGAGTTTCTGCTGAAAAATCAGCTGATAACCTTATGGGGATTCCTCTGTATGTTATTTTTTGTTTTTCCCTTGCTGCTTTTAATATTTTTTTCTTTGAATTTAATTTTTATTAGTTTGATTAATATGTGTCTTGCTGTGTTTTTCCTAAGGTTTTTCACATATGGGACTCTGTGTGCTTCCTGGACTTGGGTGACTATTTCCTTTCCCATGTTAGGGAAGTTTTCCACTATAATCTCTTCAAATATTTCCTCAGACCCTTTCTTTTTTCTCTTCTTCTTCTGGAACCCCTATAAGTCGAATGTTGGTTCATTAAGTGTTGTCCCAGAAGTCTCTGAGATTGTCTTCAATTCTTATGATTCTTTTTTCTTTATACTGCTCCTTAGCTGTTATTTCCACCATTTTGTCTTCCAGGTCACTTATCCATTCCTCTGCCTCAGTTATTCTGTTACTGATTCCTTGTAGCATATTTTTCATTTCAGTTATTGTGTTGTTCATCTCTGTTTGTTTGTTCTTTAGTTCCTCTAGATAGTTGTTAAACATTTCTTGTATTTTCTCAATCCGTGCCTCCATTCTATTTCTGAGATTCTGGTTCAGCTTTACTATCATTACTCTGAACTCTTTTTCAGGTAGATTCCCTATTCCCTCTTCATTTATTTGGTCTTGTAGAATTTTACCTTGTTCCTTCATCTGTGATATATATTTTTGCTGTCTCTTTTATTTTTTGTTTTGTTTTTTGAGGTACAACTAGAAGGTACATGAGTACAATAGTAAAAAAGAGAGGAGGAGGGAAAAGAAAAGAATAAAAGGGGGAGGAAGGCCTTGGCTGTGGAGGGCAGGGCCTAAGCGAGGGCAAGATTTGGGCAGTGGGTGGGGCCAATGCTCATGACCCACAGGGCTGGAAAAGGCCCTGGGGGCTGTGGAGGGTGAGGCTTAGGCTCAAGGAACAGAAGGGGCCCGGGTGTGCCTTCCGCCTCTGGTCGCCGAGGGAAGGGGACCTCACCTGGGAGCCCAGCAGGCTTCCTGGGCTCGAATGGGTGGGGCAAATGCCTTCCTCTCCTCTTCTGCTCCTCTGGTCTGGGAGGCCCCCTCCCCCCTTCCTCTCCTGATCTCCCCAGCCTCCCACCTATGCCCCCAAGGACCTATGCAGCCTGGAGGTGGCTTTGGAGGGCAGGGGATCAGCCTGGGAGCTCAGCAGGTTCCCTGGGCCAGAGTGGGTGGGACAATCACCCTCTAGTCCTCTCCCATTCCTCCTGGAGGGCCCCTCCTGCCTGCCTCTCCTGATCTCCCCCGCCTCCCTCCTATGCCCCCAGTACCTACGCGGCCTGGATGGGGCTTTGGGGCGGGGGTGGGTACCAGCTTGGGAGCTCAGCAGGCTCCCCGGCCGGAGTGGGGCAGGCGATCACCCTCTGCTTCTCTCCCGCTCTTCCCAGAGAGTCCCTCCCACCAGCCTCTCCTGATCCCCCTGGCCTTGGGATGCTGATCCTGTCTGACCTCCATTTCTCCTCCCTCTTCATCCCCCTACGTCCTACCGGTTCACTTTGGGGTTCCTCCCATCTCCTTGGGCATTAGAGTCCCCCATCAGTGGCTGGCAGGCACCCTAGTTGTGGGGAGATGCTAACTCTGCATCTTCCCACACCATCGTCTTGACTCTGCCTCCATCACTGAGTATTTTAGTTAATAAAGTGATTTACTAAAGTCCTAGTTAGAAGGGAAACATCCAGAGGAAAACAAGATTCGTTTTTTACGTTATTTAAAGGAAAATGTCACTTCATAGTTACCACCAAAGTGGGCCGGAGGAAGAACTGAGCCATGCTTACAGATAAGGCTTTGGGTCTAACACTGAGGAAGGTACAAGGAATGAAGAGGCTCTAGTCCCTGCCAAGAGGAAATTTGCAATGTCAGCTGGGCCTCCCTACTGTCTGCCATTGGCTGGACCTTTAGGACACGATTCCTTTGACAGGCTGCTGACCCCCATACCTAACCTCCAAAGCCTTCAGTGGAGACCGTTTTTGTATATCCTGTGCCTCAGTCTCCACAAACCCTACCGAACTAGCTATTTGCAACTTTATTAAAGGGCCCAGGCAATTTGAAAAAGGGAATTTAATCAAAAGAAGGGGAAAGTAAAATAATGTACTTTGTAAGACTTTCTCTAAAGTTCAAAGTGCAAGTAGTTAGAAAGAGGTTAAGGCCTTCCTCCTGAGAAGGTTTGGAGCACAAGTCTCTCTCAGTGGGTCAAGGGTGGGTGGGGAGACCCTTTCTGCAGCCTTGCGTCCTCTGTGATGGACGGTGGGTGGGGGTGGCCTGATTGTCTTTCCATTACTCCTGTGAAACCCAGCAAGTATTCCCATATCTCCCAATGTTAAGCTTTAATTCTCAAGCACTGGATAGTCTAAACTCCTAAAGAAGATAAAATTATTTTTTTGTCTTATAATTTGCAGGCTGTTTGTCTCTGTGTGCAGAACAGTATTATATTTATTCCTGTCTCCAGATCAACATACTTTAGGGACTGCAGGAGTAAGAAGGTATCTACATGCTCTTTTCTGTCTCTTTTTTTTGCAGATACAAAGGTAATCTGTGAGATGACAGTTTCAACAAAGACTTGTCTTAGTCAACGAGTTTATTCTCTGTTTCCATCTGAAGAAGAGGGTCTCTAGTCCAGTCACATCATTTCTAATCTTGTCAGTAAACCTAAATATCTTAATTATTTAATTAGCACTTTTTGGATTACTAATGAAATTGAACACATTTCCATACATTTGTCTGCCCAGTTGTATATCTTTAGAAATTGCTTGTTCAAGTACCTTCCTATTTTCCTGTAGGCATGTCATATTTTTCTTACTAATGTGTAAAGGTCTACATTTTTGATAGTGCATGCTATCATGCAAAGTGAATGTGTTTTCTCCTCTTTAATGTACAGTAACTACTGTGTCCTGAGAAACTTAGGCCCTTCTAGATAAAGCCCTTCCAATTCTGTTCATGGTAGAATGTCTTAATTCCGAGGAACAGGATAGAGAGTCTGTAGTGAATAAGAAGTACAATACCTTATTTATATACTGTTTTACAATTTAAAAAGAAGTTTTATACAGGCCATCACATTTGGAAGCAAATGAGGTGTTCTCTGAGTTCTTAAACCAAATGGAATGAAGTCTCTTCATATATCTCCCAGGATGTGAGTTGCACTGGATCGTTATTGTTTGTATTTCATGGGATGTTAGTCTCTTTGGCCCTGGGTCCTGCATGGGGTGAGCTGCTAGAACTCTACCCCTGGTCAGTGCTGAGTCATCAAGAGAACGGAGCCTCTTCTTTGGCTTTGACGTTCAATTTGGCAGATTCAGGACTGGGCTGGGATTTAATGTATCTCAATTGGAGGTGCCACTGCATTTTTAACAATTATTTTTAATTGCGGTAAAATATATGTAGCATAAATTTACCATCTTAACCATTTCTAAGTGTACAGCTCAGTGGTATTGAATACATTTACATGGTTGTACAACTGTCACCACTGTCCACCTCCAGAACTCTTCATTCT
Organism: Neophocaena asiaeorientalis asiaeorientalis; assembly: GCF_003031525.2. Classification (NCBI taxonomy): domain Eukaryota; kingdom Metazoa; phylum Chordata; class Mammalia; order Artiodactyla; family Phocoenidae; genus Neophocaena; species Neophocaena asiaeorientalis. The sequence continues at coordinate 1,736,070 of NW_020175674.1, read as the reverse complement.
GCAAAACTTAAACTCTGTATCTATTAAATAATAATTCCTTATTCTTCTGTATTCTTACCATCTGGCAACCACAATTCTGCTTTCTGTCTCTATGGATTTAACTACTCTAGGCATCTCATATAAGTGGAATCATAAGTATTTGTCTTCTTGTGACTGGTTTATTTTACTCAGGACATTGGCATTTTGGGTGGAACAATTCTTGGTTGTGTGCAGTTGTCCCTTGCATGATATTTGGTGCCTTGTGTGACCCTGGGACACCTATGGAAACACCACTGTCTTGTGCCAGTCAAAACTGAGGGACGGGAGTGCTTCTTTGGCTGGGTCTCCAAATGAAACCTCCAAACCATCTGAAGTTGATTCTCTCAAAAGCAAATATGTATTTGAAATGTAAATAACTCCTTTTCCCAATCCGTGTAAACAAGCCCCAGATGCCACTCTCTCAGACCTGAGAAAGGCAAGCCAAGTTTCATCAAAGGCTCTTTCAAAGTCCAGTTCCTTACCCGGCACTTGTAAACAAGTTTAAATGCTCTGCTTGGAGTGCGCAGTTCACATGGTTCACATTGCGCTGTTTGGAGCCCTTGACCTCTTGCAGGGAAAGCAATGACACCATCAGCTTCTCTGCCTCCTCAACCCCCTCCCCAAACAGCCGGTTTTGATAGTTTCACTTAATGCTTTCTGTGTAAACATTTTACCCCCATGTTTATTAATTATTGCGTTTTCCAGTATGTGTTTTTTTTTTTTTTTTTAAGCAGGAATAACTCAGATAGCTTTGAAATTGTGCAACTAGCGAGCTTTTCTTAAAAAGCCAGAGAGGAAATTGGACTTGAGGTGAACAGCCTTCCTGGTAAAAGTGGGCACCTCCCGTAACTCTGGTCTTTCATGAGGCTCAAAGAACAATGGATCTTGGGGGGGAGGGGTCTTACCCTTATTGCCACACATACTCATCAACAAAGCCTGTTATTTTTAAAAACATGTTAGTATTATAAAAGTAATGTGTCTATTATTAAAATATAGAAAACAAAGAAAATGATGAGGAGAAAGAATAAGAAGAAAGAGAAGGAAAAGGAGATCATGTGTAATCCTAGCATCACAAGTATTTATGGCTCACTTATTGGTTTATCAACTTCTGGTACATTTAATGCATTTGAAAAACGCAGTTCCCATTTATTTTCTACTTTTTTTTTTTTCAAGGGGAACATTATTGCATTCAGTTGTGCTAAACTGATTGATCATACAATTACGGAGCTAAAATTGAATTCGGTGATTGATCAGTCCACCTTGCGCATTCTATAATGAAACTCTGGAGGCAATTAAGTGTCTTGTTAGTGATTACACAACCCATTGTAACCTTGTTTGGTAACCCTTCAGTTGGTATGGTTGATAATTTCAATAATGCTTTAAAGTAAGTCAGAAAATTATAAAATCGACCTCTTCAGGCTGCGTTATGAGCTGTGTATGCTGTCTGCAAGTCTTTGTAGCTCTGACTCTCTGCCTCTGAGGTCTCATCCTAATTCTTCTTGGTTCAATCTTATAATGTGTTTTCCCCAACTCACCCTTAGCAACTGCTTTTAGAGGTTATCTGATGTTATGTTAACTAACACTGCATATATTATACCTAGAAAGAGAAGTTGCAATAAGTCATGCTTCAGTTTGGTATGAAAAACAAGCTCAGAACAAAATCTGTGTCTGCCCTTTATCTTGGGCCATCACCAGATTTCTCTAAGTCTTAGCTCCCATCTCTGTAAAATGGGATAATAATGATAATGGGATAATAAGATCAATTATGGCTCTTATATGAAACTAAGGAAGTTCTTGGATAACCTTTATGATGGCAAGTTCGAATTTTTCTCAAAATTATTTAATTAGTAAGAAATAAGAGCCTCCGGGATGTTTAAAATGCTAAGAGGAGCTTAAAGTTATTATGTAACTTATTAGATGTGATAAGTTAGACATATTAGATGTGATTCTCATCTTTGAGGAAGGAAGGCACAACTGAAAAACACGTGGTCAAATTAATGTGTTTAAGTTAATACAGCCACTGTGTATCCGTGGTGATGTTTCCTTTTTAGGAGATCCCATTAATGTGACTTAACCATGTAGTTGGTCTCTACTACATGATTAAGGCACATCTTCTTGAGGATTCTCTGATGGTTATTTGTGCACTGAGTCTTCCTAGTCAGACTCTACATTTCTGGAGAACCTGATCTGTTAATTATGTTTTCCATATATGCCTTGATGGATACAGCACATATCAGGCCCATGCAGAGCCCCATGTGTATGAGTTCACACCCCTCTGCAGTGCGGTTTTCAGTGGAGTAGTTTGCAAAGCCCTGCATAGTAATATAACTTTACCTGCAGGGCTTGCAGGTTGGTGGGAAGAGGATGGTGACCATGAGTGATTTGGGGATACAACCTTAGGCATAAATAAAGGGTAAAGAGGGAACGGAAGGATGGGTGGAAGGACTTCAGACTCCCAAGACAAATTTTGCCTACATCTAATTTTGCCCAGAAGCAGGCCTGGAGGTAGAGAGTTTGCCTCACATTCAGCTGTTTGGAGAAGAGCTCCTTAGAGAGAAGGGCACGTGTACCGTCTCACAGGTCACTCTGCCCTGCTGCCTCTTCTGGAATGCTCATCTTGCCTGCATTTTGTCATTCAGGTCTGGGCTCAATGTCATTTCTCTGAAAGGCTTTCCCTGTCCATTCAATCTAAGGTTGTCCCATCCTCTACAACTCTTTTTTTTTTTTTTGAGTTTTATTTTATTAATTAATTTATTTATACAGCAGGTTCTTATTAGTTGTCTTTTTCATACATGTTAGTGCATACATGTCAAGCCCAATCTCCCAATTCATCACACCACCACCCTCCCACCCTCGCTTTCTCCCTTGGTGTCCATACGTTTGTCCTCTACATCTGTGTCTCTATCTCTGCCCTGCAAACTGGTTCATCTGTACCGTTTTTCTAGATTCCACATATATACGGCAATATACGATATTTGTTTTTCTCTTTTGGACTTACTTCACTCTGTATGACAGTCTCTAGATCCATCTACGTCTCTATAAATAACTCAGTTTCGTTCCTTTTTGTCCAAGAACATGGTATGTCTCTCCATCTGTTTGTGTCATCTTTGATTTCTTTCATAAGTGTTTTATAGTTTTCTGAATATAAGTCTTTTACCTCCTTAGGCAGGTTTATTCCTACGTATTTTATTCTTTTTTTGCAATGGTAAAACAGAGTGTTTCTTTAATTTCTCTTTCTGATTTTTCATTGTTGGTGTATAGGAAAGCCAGAATTTCTGTGCATTAATTTTGTATCCTGCAACCTTACCAAATTCATTGATTAGTTCTAGTAGTTTTCTGGTGACATCTTTAGGATTTTCTATGTATAGTATCATGTCATCAGAAAACAGTGACTGTTTTACTTCTTCTCTTCCAATTTTTATTTCTTTTTCTTCTCTGATTGCTGTGGGTAGGACTTCTAAAACTGTGTTGAATAAATGTGGCTAGAGTGGACATCCTTGTCTTGTTTCTGATCTTAGTGGAAATGCTTTCAGTTTTTCACCATTGAGTATGATGCTTGCTGTGGGCTTGTCATATATGGCCTTTATTAAGTTGAGGCCTATTACCATTTTCTTAATTGTTTTGGGTTTGTTTTTGTAGGTCCTTTTCTTCTCTTGTGTTTGTCACTTAGAGAAGTTCCTTTAACATTTGTTGTAGAGCTGTTTTGGTGGTGCTGAATTCTCTTAGCTTTTTCTTGTCTGTAAAGCCTTTGATTTCTCTGTCGAATCTGAATGAGATCCTTGCTGGGTAGAGTAATCTTGGTTGTAGGTTCTTCCCTTTCATCACTTTAAATATATCGTGCCACTCCCTCCTGGCTTGTAGAGTTTCTGCTGAGAAATCAGCTGTTAACCTTATGGGAGTTCCCTTGTATGTTATTTGTCATTTTTCCCTTATTGCTTTTAATAACTTTTCTTTGATTTTTGTCAGTTTGATTACTATGTGTCTCTGCCTGTTTCTCCTTAGGTTTATCCTGCCTGGGACTCTCTTAGGTTCCTGGACTTGGGTGGCTATTTCCTTTCCCACGTTAGGGAAGTTTTCGACTATAATCTCTTCAAATATATTCTCGGGTCCTTTCTCTCTCTTTTCTCCTTCTGGGACCCTTTAATGTGAATGCTGGTGTGTTTAATGTTGTCCCAGAGGTCTCTTAGGCTGTGTTCATTTCTTTTCATTCTTTTTTCTTTATTCTGTACTGTGGCAGTGAATTCCACCATTCTGTCTTCCAGGTCCCTTATCTGTTCTTCTGCCTCAGTTATTCTGCTATTGATTCCTTCTCGTGTATTTTTCATTTCAGTTATTGTATTGTTCATCTCTGTTTGTTTGTTCTTTAATTCTTGTAGGTCTTTGTTAAACATTTCTTGCATCTTCTTGATCTTTGCCTCCATTCTTTTCCTGAGATACTGGATCATCTTCACTATCATTATTCTGAATTCTTCTTCTGAAAGGTTGCCTATCTCCTCTTCATTTAGTTGTTTTTCTGGGGTTTTATCTTGTTCCTTCATCTGGTACATAGCCCTCTGCCTTTTCATTTTGTCTGTCTTTCTGTGAATGTGGTTTTCATTCCACAGGCTGCAGGATTGTAGATTTTCTTGCTTCTGCTCTGTGTCCTCTGGTGGCTGAGGCTATCTAAGGAACCCTATCTAAGAGGGTTGTCCAAGCTTCCTGATGGGAAGGACTGGTCTGTGCACTATTATGTATATATAGTTATACCTGAATAATAATAATAGCCCCCTGTTTTAAGGGGCTTTCCTGGTGGTCCAGTGATTAAGACTCCGCACTTCCACTGCAGGGTCCACAGGTTCGAGCCCTGGTCAGGAAAGTTCCCGCATGCTGCAGGCTTGGAAGTGCTCACCTCCTGACATGCTGTGCAACCTGCTCTGGCCGTGACCACGACTCCAGTCCTGGCTCTGGGTCTGGCCCGGCTCCTGCCCTCACTCAGCCTGCACTGCCCAGCCCTTCCCTGCCCCTCACAGCGACTTCTCTCCTCCACATCTCTGAAGCAATCCCTTTCTGTTGCATTGTTACTTTATTTCTATGTGGTCTTTGTTATTAGATGAAATGATACAAATTCCTTTATTAATTTACTTACCTTAGTGTTCTACTTTCTTGTTCATAGTAAGGTTGCCAACTCCTAGAACAATACCTGGTACTCAAAAAGTGGTGGTTGAATAAATAAACAAATGAATTACCTGCAATATCAATTAGCTATAAGGAGACATCCAAATATTTTGTGTATTTAAAATTTTATTATTAAATATTTATTTAGAATTGGAGCATTTGTTTAAGCGCTGGAACTGCTTAAGTATAATTTTTTGTAGGGTAATGAAACTTGAGCTATATTTTTATTATGGTTCCTATTATGTTACTGCTGGATGACCACAAATTATTGTGGTTATGAGAATGGGTAAAAGCAATATAACATCAGGGAACAAAAAAAGGACCAGGTTTAAGACTCCTTTATCTCAGTTTTCTCAACAGTCAAGTGGCATAGTTGGAGGACTGATGGTCTCAAGGGGTCTCTCTAATTTTGTGAGCTCTTTGTAAGAGGAAACAAGAAAGAGCAGAGAGAGTATGGTACATGCATATAAACAGACATGTTAAAACATTTCTTTAGAAAAAATAAGGCATCCTTTTAAGCCATTGTGAAGCATGTCAATTGATGAGCTGATTATAGCTCAGTTATTTATAGGAAGAGCTTACAGGGAATATGAGATAGGAGGCAATTTCCAACAGCTTTCATTATTGAATAGACAGCTGTCTAGTCAATACAGGAATTTTCCTTTAATTTAGATTCTAGTTGATGACATAAGTTGGCTAATCGAAGCATACTGGGAAATTTGTGCTAAACTAGAAGATTTTAAAAAAATCGTTTGTTTTAATCAGAACTCATGCCTCTAAGTCAAAGAATACATTGTTTCTGCTCTCCTTTCCAGGCACAGGCCATTGCTTTTCTTTTATCTGTTTATTATCTTGGCACTGGCACTAGGTTTGCTAAGTGTGCTAACAGAAGAATTTGAAGTAGAAGACAGTGGAAGGCTAATGCTTCATTTATAGATGCAGATATTTTACCCCTCCTCTTTTTAAATCCACCACAATGAATAAACAAAACAATGACAATGCTTAGTGAACAGAGTAGTTGAAAACACATTTACAGTGGCATCATTGTGGATTGTGATAGCAACACGACAAATGAAGATGTTATATGCTGTCTAACTTAGATGGAAGGTCTCTGGGCATAGGTAATCAATTTGATTAGATAACAGGTCTTTTCTACTTTCTCTATAACATATTACCTTTACCATATAAGAAAATAAATTTTCATCTTTCTTATGCTTCTAAATCTTAATAAGCATTAAATTGAATTTTCTCTAAATAAAAGAAAAAATATTGGCTTATACAGTACAAATCCCAGGCAGGAAATTCTGATTAGTTAACTTCATTTATTCCTCGGTGTTTATTTAAGTAAATCTGTAAACACCATAGATGGTTTTATAGGGAGACACAGATGTGTTCTAATTGCTCAACAAAATTATTTCTTTGTGAATTAAAACATGATGACTTTAATGAGATTTCCTTTAAAAACTTATCTTCAGAATATGCATATGCATCATTATCAGAAAAGCAAAGTAGCTGAGTGGGAAAAATTCTGGACTGGTGGTTAGAACATGTGGGTTCAAGTCCTGGCTCTGCCCCCCAAAACGGGAACTTGTTATGAGTCTTCCTGCAGCTTACTTATTTATAAAATATCCTGATTTGGACTTCTTCCTGCCATATAAATGTATGGATTTTAAGATTTATGTAAAAATTGTATTGATCTTTGTAAAAACAAATTTGAGGAAATGAGAAAGAAATCGGTTTACAATGGTTTAAGATTGCCATTGATTCATTGTATTAGGATTTTCTAATTCTTGCCTCATCTTTTTATAAGGGAACACAAACTCCTTATAAGCTTTACGGAAAAATATATTTTTTTCCTACCCAGGTGAGGGGTAGAGTTGATTTGTCCTGGCAATGGTGCTCCTAGTGAGAAACATCATCCAACTAAAGAGTGCTCTTCCCTTGGCCTCCACCTGAAAGGCAGAAAGAAACTGGAGAATAAACTAGAAAATCCTGAGATGTGGTTTAGCAGTCCCAAACCTTGGTGCCTTCTGGGCTCTGTGCTGTGTGGCTTTGGGACTGTGCCAGCAGCGTGCTCTGGTACAGCCTCTGTGGTCTAGTGTGTGTGTGTGTGTGTGTGTGTGTGTGTGTGTGTGTGTGTGTGTGTGTGTCTAGAGGGTGGGTAGAGGGTGGATGAGAAATTCATCTTTGTGTGCCTGGCAGGATAGATTGGTTTTGGCCTTCTTTCTTGAAGAATTACCTTCATTAGATTTTTAATTACTCCCTCCCAAAAGGACAAATGAATAAGACTTTTTTCCAAAGAGTTACCATTCAGTGCCAGTGATCAAGCATTACTCCATACCACTCCATGTGATAGAGGATGTGGTCTGATACTTAATCTAAGTACAGGCTCCACTTTTTTTTCTGGATAGAGTGAAAGGACTTATAAAACTTCTTTATTATGGAATGACTTCTTAGAAAACTGCCTTCTCTTTTCCTTAAAAACCAGAATTACTCAGACTGAGTAGGATAAAAAAAAAAGTCCTGACATTAAGCACATCTTGGCCCCCAGTAGCTATTTTGGTAGAAGGTGATGAATGTGTTTTAGTGGATTAATATTTCTGAAACATGAGCAGGGTCAGTCTACAGCAAAGTCAGCAGGATTGTCACTCCAGGGACCTAGTCAGGACTGCTGACCTTGCTGTAGCATTCAGTCTTGCTGGGAACAAAGCCGACACCTCTCAGTTACCCTTCCACATTTCTTTTCCTTGGATTTTACCCCATGGAAAATGGATGGTGTTGGAATAAGTGGAATGAGTATAACAAACCAATCCTTTCACTTATATATGTTAGCTGTATGCTATCCTTCTGTGTAACAAAATGCTTAAAATTAGTTATTCCACTTACCTAGAATTACACAGTTGTTGAGGTGATATTTCTTATATAATGTCATTTCAATGTCCATCAAATCAAAACAATATAGCTGTATGATTTGCCTACAGATATGAATGGCTACTGGTATTTTCAATAATTTTATGATATTCTTAAATTAGTAAAGCATAGGACTTCAGCAAAATGGTAGAACAGGTGGTTTTCAACTTCAGTCTCCTTCACAGAAGATGAACTAGCAACTGTCCATGCCCGACACCTTTGTGAAAATTCCAGAGCCTGGAGATGAGACTGAAGTACCATGGACCACAGAGACCAAGGCCTGCATTAGGAAGGGTAATAAGAGCATTTTCACTTTGACTGCATTGTTCCTCCTGCAGGATGGAACAGCTCCACATGGAGAAGCCCTCCCTGGGCTTGTGGTTTCTCTGAGGGTAAAAGGATCCTAAAGTGGACATTCAGTTTCCCCTGCATGCTTTCTGGGAAACTCACTTGGGTCTGGCCTCACAGGGACCACTGAGGGAAGTGGTTGGGCTGGACCACTGGAGATTAGACAGAGGTAGAGAAGTGAGGAGGAGCCTATAGCAATCAGCCTACAGATCTTGGTAGATTACGTTCCTGCTGGCAGTGGTGCCTGAGCATAGATTCCTGTCAGTGGCTCTGCCCATCTGCAGAGCTGAGATAGTGGCCCTGTCTGTCCAAGGAACTTGATTCAAGGAGCTTGATTCAACATTTCTGCCTGTTTGGGCTCTCAGCCAATGGGTCATACTGGCTGTGGAGCCCATTCTATGACCCCATTTGTACAGGGTAGTAATTTAGCAGCCCCACCCAACTGCTGAGCATAGTCCCCAGTCCCATCTGACCAGAAAGGCTGGCCAGAGATTCTGGCAGCCATGGAGCCTATCCTACAACACCACTCAGGCAGAAAACCTAGTCATCAACTCTGCCCAACTGTGGAGCATAAACTCTGGCCATGCCTGACCAGGGAAACTGAATAGTGACTGAGTAGCCTTGGAACAAAGCCTGTAGTATTGCCCTGCTGTAGAGCCCAGCCTAGAGCCCTACTTGATTGCTGAGCACACCCAGAGATGTAGCCCAGCCCGTGACAATGGCCAATTCCAGGGCACAGCCTGTGCCCCTATCTGACCAGGGAACCTGAAGAGCAACCCCACCCAAACATGAAGCACAGCCTCCAGCCCCATCCAACCATGGGGTATAGCTGGAGGCCTTGCCTGACCAGGGAGCCTGGGCAAAAAGCTCACCAAAATGGAGCACAGCCAGTGGCTGATTTCAAGCTATATTACAACGCTATAGTAATTAAAACAGTATGGTCCTGCCATAATAACAGACACATACACCAATGAAATAGAATAGAGAGCCCAGAAATAACCCCTACATATACAGTTAGTAAATATTTGACAAGGGAGCCAAGAATACTCACTGGTGAAAGGACAGTCTCTTCAATAAATTGGGTTGGGAAAATTGGACAGCTACATGCAATAAAATGAAATCAGACCCCTGTCTTACACCACTCACAAAAATTAATCAAATGGATTAGAGACTTAAACATAAGTCTTGATACCATAAAAACTCCTAGAGGAAAATAGGGAAAAAGCTACTTGAATTTGGTCTTGGTGATGGTTTTTGGGATATGCCACCAATAGCATGAGCAACAAAAGCAAAAATAAACAAATGGAATTACATCAATCTAAAATGTTCCTGCACACAGAAGAAAAAATCAAAAAAATAAAAAGGTGAACATATTTGCAAACCATATATGTGATAGGGGTTAATACACAAAGTATATGAAGAACTACAGATCAATAGGAAAAATCCCCAAACAATTCAGTTAAAAAATGGGCAAAGTATCTGAATAGACATTTTTCCAAAGAAGATGAACAAATAGCCAACAGGTGCATGAAAAGGTGCTCAGCATCACTAATCATCAGGTAAATGTAAATAAAACCACAAAGAGATATAACCTCACACCTGTTAGAATGGCTATCATCAAAAAGACAAGAGCCAACAAGTGTTGGCAAGAATGTGGAGAAAAGGTAAAACTTGTACACTGTTGGTGGGTATGTGAATTGATTGAGCCACTATGGAAAACAGTTGGAGTTTCCTCAAAAAAAAAAAAAAAAAAAAACTACCACATGATCCAGCAATCCCACTTCTTGGTATATATCCAAAGGAAATGAAAAATTGAAAAGATATCTTCACTCCCTTGTTTATTACAGCATTATTCACAATAGCCAATACACAGAAACAAGCTAAGCATCCAACAGTGGATGAATGGATGAAGGAGAAGTTGTATATATATACACAATGGAATATTATTCAACCTTGAAAACGAAGGAAGTCTTGCCACTTGTGACAACATGGATGGACCTTGAGTGCATTATGCTAAGTGAAATAAGTGAGTTAGAGAAAAACAAATACTGTATGATATGTGGAGTCAAAAAAAAAAATGACTTAATAGAAACAGAGTAGGATGATGATTGCCAGGGGCTGAGGTTGGAGGAATTGGGGAGATGTTGTTTAAGGGTATAAACTTAACAATTAGTAGATAACTAAGTTCTGAAAACCTAATGCACAGTGTAGTGATTATAGCCAACATTATTACATTATAAACTTCAAAGTAGCTAGGAGACTAGATCTTAACTGTTATCACCACAAAAAAAGAAATCATAATTATGTGAAGTGATAGAGGTGTTAGCTAATGCTACTATGGTGATAATCTAATCTCAAAATGTAATATATAAAATCAACACATAGTACACCTTTAACTTGCACAACATTATATGTCAGTTACATCTCAATCAAAATATTTTGTATCTTAAAAAAGCTCTGTCACAAAAGTCTGAAAAAATTTTCCATCTAAAGATTTCCACTGCAAACATTTTAAGAAGTTCTCAAATGAAAGAGAAAAAAAATACAGGAGTTGCTACAAGAAATAAGGGAAGTAAGAGTCATCTAATAAAAAAAACTAAGACCAAGAAAAGAAAAAGAGAAAATATAATCATTAAAACAAGGAACTAAAATTCTAGGGACTTCTCTTGTGGTGCAGTGGTTAAGAATTCACCTGCCAATTCAGGGGACACAGCTTTGATCCCTGGTCCTGGAAGATCCCACATGCCACGGAGCAACTAAGCCCACGCGTCACAACTACTGAGCCCATGCATCGCAACTACTGAAGCCTGCACGCTCTAGGGCCCACGTGCCAAAACTACTGAGCCTTCATGCTGTTACTACTGAAGCCCACGTGCCTAGAACCTGTGCGCTGCAACAAGAGAAGCCACAGCAATAAGTCTGTGCATTGCAACGAAGAGGAGCCCCTTTTCGCTGAAAGTAGAGAAAGCCCATGTGCAGCATTGAAGACCCAATACAGCCAAAAATAAAAAATATAAAAAATTAAAATTCTAGAAAATATTTACATCTGGAGAAAGATACAGAAGAAAAGAGATTGAAAATCAAATAGATCTGAGTTCATGAGTACTTAACAAGCACCAACAGGGGAAGATAAATGTAGTGGTAAGTTTAAGTTTAATAGGAATTAATAAATATGAGGATGAGTCTTATGTTAAGGAAAATCAATGTCAGAATAAAAATAAAATATATAATTTTTTTAACCAGAAGAAGAAGACTTGACCAATCTGATTAAAAACAGGAAAGCAGGAAAAAAGAAAAAAAAAAAGAGAGAGAACGCTGTGAAAGAAAAGTAAACAGAAAATATGAGACAAGATAATAGAATAAAGACCTAATATAACAATAATTACAATAAATGGAAATGGTTAAAGTTACCAAATAAAAAGGCAGGACTCCTAGGTTGAATTTTAAAAATACTATATATTTATTGTGATTGAGTTATATGTACATTTACAAAGGGATAACCAACAAGATTACACACTACAGAATCCTGGCAACAGCCCAGGAGGCCCCTGGGAACAACTGAACATTCAGTGGAACATCTTCTCGCCTGTCACTGATAGACAGCCAATCAATTTAGTGCATATGCATGTGCAAAATTTATGGGAAAAGCTTCACTCAGCCAATATGCAACAGATTGCAACAAAAGGCAAACTATCTAAAGAAAATAAAATATGATCCTAAAAATGTTAGTGAAACAAATACTTTATTTTTGTCTATAAGAATTGTATGAAGAACAATAAGGTACAGAAAAATTGAAAAGGAAAGAATGAGACAGATATACAGATAAGTATGACATAAGAAAGATGGGATGGTAAACATAATATCTAAAAAATTAAAATGTAAGATAAAACTATCACAAGGGACAAAGAAGAATGTTACTTATAAAAGACCCCTAGAATAATTGAGAAATATATCAATCAACAAATGAGTGTACTATAAGGGGAAATTGAGTAATCAGCAATTTTAACTGTAGATTTTAACAGACCCTCTCAGAAGTTTACATGTCAAGCAGGGAAAAAATATGCAGTAATATCTATGACCTAAACAATATAAATAATAAGCTCCAGCTGTTAGATACATAGAGAACTTTTCACCTAACAGAATATTCAACATTTACAAGTATACAATAAACATTTAAAAAGTTAAATCTTATATTCAGCCATAATGGAATATTGAACACATTCCACAGTACAATATTCTACATACTGAATCTTCTAAAATAATAACATAAAATTAGAGACTAATAACAAACAAATAGCTATTTTAAAATCTCATCTATTTGGAAACATATGTTACCAAATTATCCTTGCGTTAAAGAGAAAATCAAGAAATATTTAGAATTGATTGATAATGAAAACCCTGTTTTCAAACTCTGTGAGATATAATTAAAAGAGTTAAAAGGAGATTTAACTTTAAATACATTTATTAGGAAACAAAAAAAGATTAAAAATAAATTAGTGAACCATTTGACTCAAGCCATTGAGGAAGGAGCCACAGAGTAAACTTAAAGGAGAAAGAAAGAAAGAAATAATAAAGACAGCAATAAAAATCAGTAAAATAGAGAACAAATATTAAATAATGAGAAAAGTAATAAAACCAAAAGCTGATTCTTTAAGCAGATTAGTAAGATTGACCAACTTCTAGCAAGACTTAAGAAAAAAAAGTTATGCAAATAAAATCCAGAATGAAAAATGGAGAGTATAGAAACTTGGGAAGTAAAAAATTTTATGAACAATTATATATTAATATACTTGAGAACCTAGATAAAAATGATAAATTGCTAGAAAAATTTAAGATGTCAAAATAGCTGCAAGAAGAAATAGAAAACTGGAATAAACCAAAGAGCATTAAGTTAAAGAATCTGAAAATATAGTCAAAGATGTTCCTTCTGCCCCACTCCTCCATGCCT